>NC_051155.1:240727782-241047782 GCF_013339745.2 Dermacentor silvarum | reverse complement strand
GCCTTGTTCGCTGGGTGCTTCGCTTAACAGGAGTACGATTTCGATGTCACGTACAGGTCTGGCAAGAAGCATCAGGATGCCGTTGCTCTATCTCGTTACCCTCTGCCGAACCATGATGACTCACCATCGCCTCTTCGTGCTGGCGTACATCCCGAGTCCTCTTCATCGGCTTTACCCATCGCAGCGCTCGATTGGTTAAGACCCAAAAGCCCATCTGTTCTTGTGTCCCACCACCGTGACGACCCATACTGCCGAACTATTCTCGAACGCATGGAAGGTTCATCTTCACCTCCGAACGCCCGACTTCGTCGACAACTTCACCAATTCAAGCTTTACATCGCTACATTTATCACGTCGATGGTAACAAATGGGTTCTGATAATAGCACGTTCTCTGAAACGTGAGGTGCTGGAAGCCTTTCACGATCATCCGACCGCCGGTCATCTAGGCTACCACAAGACTTAAGACAGAATACGAAGTCGCTGCTTCTGGCCTGGCCTCTCTCCGGTCGTTGCGAAGTGCGTTGCATCCTGCGTTTATTATCAAAGCCGCAAACGACCGACAACAACTCCTTGTGGCTTTTTGCAACCTCTCCCTTGTCCCGCTTCGCCTTTCGAAGTCGTTGGAATATATTTGTACGGCCCTCAAATGGCAATCGTTGGATTGTGACGGCCATTCACCATTTAACACGCTACGCGGAGACAGCCTCTATACAAGCGGGGACTGCCGCTGAAGTCGCCGATTTCTTTTTAATTTGCATTTTTTTACGCCATGGAGCTCCGCGCGTTCTCCTTAGTGACCGCGGCACAGTCTTCCTCTCTTCTATCGTTACCAAGTTCTGCGCACCTCGAACACCATTCACCACAAGACGACTACCAGTTACCATCCGCAGACCAACGGCTTGACGGAGCGTTTTCACCGTACCCTCTCCGACATGATTACAATGTACATCCGACCGACCACACGAACTAGGATGCCATGATTGCCATCCTGCCGTTCGTGACTTTCGCTTATAACACGGCTACGCAGCGTACCACCGGCTTTTCTCCCTTTTTCCTCGTCTATGGCCGCTCACCAAGTTTCGTTCTGGATGTATCGTTCCTTTCGACTCCTGTACCCGCAGCAGCTCCCTTCTCGGAACAATTTTTGTCTCGCCTCGCGGAATGCCGTCACCTCGCCCGCGTTAACACCGGCATCTCCCAGGACGCTCGGAAGACTCGCTATGACTCGACTCACCGTGCTGTGACTTTTTCTCCTGGCGACAAAGTTCTTCCTTGGACTCGTGCGCGTTCCCGGTTTGTGCGAAAAATTCCTCACTAGATTTATTGGACCCTATACGGTCATTGAGCAGACATCCGCTGTTACTTACCGCGTCTCGCCCCTTAGAACGCCATCTGATCACCGTTGCCGTGGGACAGACATATTGCATGTATCTCGTTTAAAACCATATGCTCGACGCATTTCATAATACTCCCGCGCGGCCAGGCGGCCGCTTCCACAGCGAGAGGGAATTAGTGTGAGCGCAACCACAGCTGTGGCGCAACACATGCCTGACTTTCATCGTCACCATCTCTAAATATAATCATCCATTGCACATCTTCCTCATCTGTATATATCATTAGCTGCAAAGCTTCATCTTCGTGTGCCAGCTCGAGCTCTGCTGGAATAAAGAGGTTCTTTATAGTATACAGAAGGAGGTCCCAGAGCATGTAGCTGAAAGGGGACCTCATGTCAGAAAATACACATTTATGCAACTATATAGCATAAAACAGCGATGTAGTAGTCACTAGGTGGAATATTATGCAAAGTAGATGAAGTACAAACTGCAAATAATGCAAAGTCAATAACTAGTAGTACAATTAAAACAGTAGTTGAGGCATTCACAATAGAACAAACCGAAGTTTTTGTGAAGTGTACAATTGAAAAACACAGAAAATAGGAAAGACGAAAGAGAAATGAACAGGAGTGAAGTGATCAGATTAGATATGTGGATAATCTTGGTTATATAGTAGAAAAGTGAATAATGTTTTCTTGAGGGGACCTAAGGAAGAGCGCTTGACACTTAGTAGGAGGCTGTTCCAAGTATATAATGCTGTGAAATATCCAGACTGTTTTCCCTAATTAGTACGTATTAGTGGCAATAAGAAATTGTTGTTAGCTGCGAATCTTGTGCGGTTTAAACTGACCAAAGTAGCCTCATAAAATATATTTACTGGGGGGAAGATTACTTGTTATCTTAAATAACGTGATGGTTAAATTATATTTAACAAGATTATATACTGAAAGTATTCTGTGGTTGTGAAGCATATCAGAAGCACTGCATTAGAATGCGCTGAACGATAATATCCGGATGGCCTGATTCAGCAAATGCTGTAGCGGTGCTATATGTGTTGGATATGTAGTTACCCCACGCTGTAATACAGTAATTTAGGGGGCCGTCAATAAAAGAATATACAGGGTACCGGGAGCAAGTTTGCGCTTCAAATAGGCGATATGCCTTGTAAATTTTAAGTTTTAATCTGGAGTTATACCAAGAAATCAGCATTCATTTACTGCACTGATGACAAGAGAATTTAGGTTGAAAGTGGGAATTAACTATAGTGTCCTATGATTCGAATGAAAAAGCGTAAAAGACGTTTTGGTAGGGCTTATCCTTAGCGAGTCAAGATGGCACCACGTTAAAATATTATTCAGATAAGTACACGAGGAATAAGGATTATAAACAGGGATAAGGTGCCTCAGAAAGGCTGGCCAACGTTTCGATAGGAGGACCTATCTTCGTCAAAGGCGGCCTCGTCATCCTCGGCGGGTTAGTTTCAAAGGGTTAGTGGAGTGACGTCACGTGGATGTCGGCTGTGGCTGGCTGTAAAGGGAGAGACTGAAAAGAAAATGAGCGCTGGCGCTTGACTGGCTAGGCGCGGTTTCTAAGACGAGGGGACAAGAGCGGGAGAGCGAGAAAGCGGCAAAAAAAAATAATAATAATAATAATAATAAAAACGACATCGGTTAATAGCCGACATCGACGTGACGTCACTCCACTAAAAACTAACCCGCCGAGGATGACGAGGCCGCCTTTGACGAAGATAGGTCCTCCTATCGAAACGAAACGTTGGCCAGCCTTTCTGAGGCCCCTTATCCCTGTTTATAATCCTTATTCCTCGTGTACTCCATTAGTCAGCCATATTTTTTTTTTATTTTGGATATTCAGATAAGTAGTTAGATGAGTGAGTGAACGATTGGTTGCAAGTAATGTGGTGTCGTCAGCGATTCAATGGTGGTGGTGTTTTTTTTTTCTTTTTTTTTTTTTACAACATACTTCAGCCCCGAAGGGTTATCGCAGGAGCGGGGAAATACAATACATGGAAAAGCATAGCACAGAGCATATACAATAAAAATTCATCGAGTGGCAAAGATCTTGCGTAACCCGGCAGAGCATTCCACAATTCTATAGAATTTCTTAGTACTCAAAATCGGATATTTTATGCAGTGACTCGCGTTCGTTGTTCATGTTTCGTCTGTTTCCTCTCTTTTATGCGTCAGTGTTGTATTGTTTTTCTTTTTACTGTATTCATTTTTAAAGCAAATTTACTTTCTGCATATAATCAAAATGGAGTAGCCGGAGGCGTATTGCTTCCAACCTGCCCAGTCAGACATTGACTCTACCCTGTGTAACATAATCTACAGCAATTGAGTGTGGTGGACGCGCGTCACCGGAAGGCCCGGCTGTTCAATTATAGATGATCATATTTGATGGTCTATACTTTTTATATATTATTTTGCCGAATACGCAAGAGATTTTCTGGAGTGTAGACGCGAAATGTTGTCTCCTGTGTTTTCTTTTTTTTTTTAATGAATAGCTGTCGGTCCACTGATTACGGTATGAAGGCTGAATTCCTCGGTAGCTCAATAAATTACGTCAACTTTTATTGCACATGAAAATGTGCGTAAAATCCAGCGTGTCTTAGGGCGTGAAGCAAGCAACCAAATTGATCCATGCAAATCGGATGTTGTGGTCACGCGGTACCACACGTTCGTAATCATTTACGTGTAAAGCGCGCAAATAAATGTGTCGAGAGCCTTGGTGAAGAAGATGGGCACAGCGGCAGCTTGCTGATGGTCTCGTAAGCTTCTGCATATTTATGAAATCTACGCGAAAACTTCAGCATCAAGTAAATCTTATGGGAAATAATTGCGGGTCTCTGTAGTCAGTAGATAGCTTTAGCTTGTCAGTAAACGCATAATGCTTCAAGGAATACCGAAATACCAGAGACGTGAACTGCAGCAGCAACGCTGGTGGCGACATCTCGGGACGATTTGTTCAACCACAACTCGTCAGGCGCGTTTTCGTTTTAAGTTAGTGTTCGTGTCAAAAAAAGAAAGAAGGATTGCATGTTTACGTTCCCGTGCCAGTCGACACTGTACACCAGTAGCTAAGTATAATATGGTTGCTTACTACAATAATAGATACACTTACCTTGTCTGTAAATATTAGTAGTAATGCTAGTCGAGACATTTGCGACGCTTCGTGTAAGCACAACGCTTCAGGTGTGGTTTTGATTTACATCTGTGTTCTTGTCGAATACGTATAAAATTTTTGAAAACATTCAGAGCCCTTACACTATGTGAAGAAGGAAGACGATCACTCGTCTTCCATCTTCACATAGTGGAAGGGCTCTGAATGTTTTTAAAAAGTTTGTTTAATTATATTTTATTTTTTATTTTGGTGGTTATGTTAAATGGTTGAAAAGACACAACACTTAACTTCGTTGCGTCACCGTATGCTGCATGTGCGAGTGAAAGCCAGTTTAGGCGACAAGATTCATACCACCTTGCACCATCGGCCGCAGCACGTTGGGCCGCTGCGCGTTCGGCTTCTCGTCGCTTTCGCATCCATTCGCGCTGTTGAGCTTGCCGGCGCTCTTTGAAGGCGCGCTCTTCCTCTTGGGAGCGAGCGACACGGTTCTTACCCCGAGTCCAAGGGGCAACTGATGATGTCGCTAGCTAAATGGTCATTTCAAGAGAGAATGAGACACGGCTGTTGGTTGGTAGAGTGTATATTACGTTTTATCCGTTTCAATATGCATCGGCATAGACAAGCGTTTGGGCAACAGCGTTCATCGCTCCGGCGCATTGTATTTGTCTCTTTGGGTCCCACATGTGACAAGGGTAGTTTAAGGGCGCGTTACAGGTCCCCGAGCCCACAGGGCTATGTGCCATTGAGCTTGGACCCTTTCTGCACTATCACCAGGATCGGCCCACTTTGTTGTTCTACGCGTCGTTTTGCCCGCAGGTGCGATCCGCCAGAACCTAGCCATATACAGCGTCGCTGTAAAAAGGGGACTGGGGGAGCGGGGTTCAAGTAAGTGTCGACGTTCATGATCGTTCAAATTATGTCATGATTCTGTCTCTCTACTTGTATTCTTCACGTTTGTTATTCACTCATTTCGTGTTTTAATCGTACTGTATTTCACGCGCAGTTACCTTGACCTTGTCTTCCTTAGCGTCGACACTTGGATGCACTTTTTTTTTTTTTTTTGCCAAGATGCTAGGTGGGCCGATCCCGCAGATAGTGAAGCCTACGGTGCAATGTGGCTAATTTTCAGCTATATTGGTGCGCTTATTACGTCCGCACCGTTAATTTTACCTAACCTGCGACTAATTCTCGCTTCTTGCAGACACCGCCGAAGCCGCCTTCCAGACACCTTTGCCTCTCACGAGCCCTGTTTAGTCCAAAGGAACTCGATCCATTTCCCAAAAATATGCCGTACGGCGACTTCGTCTCAATCTTTCTATATCTACGGCGGTGCACCCTTTGCAGGGTTATGGTGCAAATGCGGTGTAATGAATGAGAGAAGCCGACAGCAGGCCGGCCGCCAGAACGCCTGTTTTACTCTGCCTCGTCGTCTTCCTTCTCTCTGCCCCCGCCCGCCGTCCGAGCGCGCGAGTCTCACTGCGTCTTTCTCTTCATTACACTCGGCCACGCTGCCGAAGATAGCTCAGGTGGTTGTGAGGGCGCGCTGGTGATGGAAATCCATAATGGACATGTCTTGGGAATGGGAGTCGTCATCGTTAGGGTCGTTCGGTGCGCAACCAGCTTCTCTGGGTGTCGGCACTGAGTGTTGCGCTCGGGTCGCATGTCTCGCCGACGATTATCTCGTCGCACTTGGCAAAGTACGGCATACCGAACAGCTGCTGGCCACACTGACCTTCCTCCTGACCTGCCTCTTCGCAACGTTGCCGGTGACGGATAGAAGCTCGCCGATGCACTCGAATCTGCCAAGCTCGACAAAATACCGACTGCTGCCGAGTCGTCTATGTCCGAAAGCAGAGTCAAACGCGATGCCTTGTCAGAAGCCGCGATATTTTCCGCGCTAGAACCAGTGAACAGCTGTTTCTAAGCAGGCGTCTGTGGGATCTTGTCTGTCTGATAGGGAGCACTGGGCGGCACGATAAGGTCTTCGATAATTACGGTCTCAGCGATGCCAGCCGCCTTGGCTTCCTTTAGCGAGTCCTCACTCAGTGCGGAGCGAATGGCCCCACGTTCGGCCAACGGTTGCTGCGAAATCCCGACGTATGGCTCCGGCGGGTTCAGATGTATCTCGCTTGCTAAATCCATAGACAGATCACAATTGTGGACCGGTAGCTGCCCATCATCGCAGCTTGACGGTGTTAAGATCGGCTTGGAACTGCACCTCTCAAATGTGGGAAACAAGCCTGAGCGCCTTTCCCGTGACGAGATAATCCTCTTTCATCCCCGAGGAAGCGTCACACCTCTACGACCTGAGTAGACGCAAAGGGCGAGCTACCAAAGAAGAGGACCCGAGGGGGAGGAGGTCGTCAACTTGACCGCCCGACAGAGGACTGACACTTCCAGAAGTTCCCCGAAGGAGACATCGGCAGGTTATGATCTTCCTGGAAACTGTATCTCTCAAATGTGGGAAGCAGGCCCAAGCGCTTCTCCCGTGACGAGATAATCCCCTTCATCCCCGAGAAAGCGTCTCACCTCTACGACCGGAGCAGACGCAAAGGGCGAGCTACCAAGAAGGAGGACCCGAGGGAGAGGAGGTCGTCAACTTGACCACCGGAGAGAGGACTTCCCCGAAGGAGACATCGGCCACCACAAGACCACGAGGGGTTATTTAAGGCCGTCCTGGCCCCCGTGTTAATCAGAACCGCTCGAGACTCGGATAGAGTCAAAACCATGTACCAATGAAGTGAATACAATATTTTCTATTTTTCATCATCATGATGCCCGCCTTCATCGCCGTCTCCTGATTCCTGCGGTGACGACCCACCTCACCCGGTCGAGATTATATCAACGGGCCCGAGATGTTCAGAAGCATAGACGGCCGTCGCTCGTGAACTCGAACTTCGCTTCCGCCAACCGTTGTTATCGGTTGAACAGAGCTTCTAGAAAGCGTGAGCTCGGAGGCTGACTGCTGTGGATAGAAAGTGGGCACGTCTAGGTGGTGCATCTCGCTAGCCGCGACCGCGGAACATTTCTGGTCGGAGTTGCCGCAGACACAGGTGAGTGGGCGGAAAGCAGCTACCAAGGCTTCACTCCATTCTGCCCAGGACCGGTACTTGTGGCCTTCGTAGTTGTCCCACGCCTTGGCACCACCTCGAAGACGCTCCGCTGCAACCAGCCATATCGCGTTGTCTGGCTAGGCATGGCATGCCCCGAGCGCGTTGGCTGCTTGTACCCACAGAATAGGGTCATTCGGAAATTTGTGAAACGCCGGTAGTTCCAAGGCAGCCGGTGATGGTAAAGCTGCTAGCGGGAAACCGGAGGTGGTCGAAACGATGTAGTCTAGCTGCTTCGACAGCAGCGAGATGGCTCACATGACGTCCGTCAAGCTGCCGGCTGAGCCGCCCGTTGAGCCAGGGGTGGAATCCGCGCACCCTGAGGCGGCGGAAGCGGCCGCAGTACTCGGGCCAGCAGGACCAGTGGCCAAGAGAGCGTGAACGGCATCCGTTGAGACAGGACTGGTCGCGGCCGCGGTACTCACTGTAGCTGGAAGCATGGCCAGGGGAGCGTGGACGGCATCCCTTGACGGCCCTGAGGTGAATGGCGTCCTGGGACAGTGATCCATGACATGGGAAGCGTGGACGGCGTTCCCTGGCCGCAGGATGCACCCAAGACGGCGACGATATCAATGTCCAAAGGCAGCGTAAACAGCATGCCTTGGCGGCTTGGAGATCGACGTCGTCCAAGGTCCAGTATCTATGACAAGGGAAGCGTTGACGGCGTTCCTTCACAGGAAGGACCCAGTACGGCGAGATGCAGGAGGACGCAAGGCCTCCGCAGTACGGTGCTTAAGGCTGGAGCGCCTTAAGCATGGGCTTTCGTCGACTGCGCCATTGTAATGAATGAGAGAAGCAGGCAGCCGGCCGTGCGTCTTTCTCTTCATGACAGTGGTTAATTTTCTATTATATTGGCACTAATTACGCCCGTATACCTAATTTTACCTACTCTGCGACTGATTCTCACTTCTTGTAGACACCACCGAAGCCGCCTTCCAGACACCTTTGCCTCGCGCGAGCCCTGTTTATTCCAAGCGAACTCGATCCATTTCACAAAAATATGCCGTACGGCGACTTCGCCTCAATATGTATATGTCTAAGGCGGTGCACCCTTTGCAGGGGTATGGTACAAATATGGTTAGTTTTTTATTATATTGGCGCTTATTGCGCCCGTATACTTAGTTTTACCTATTTTGCGACTGACTCTCGCTTCTTGTGGGCAGCGCCGAAGCCGCCTTTCAGACACTTTTGCCTCGCGCGAGCCCTGTTTAGTCCAAGCGAACGCGATCCATTTCCCACAAGTATGCCGTACGGCGACTTCGCCTCAATATGTCTATATCTACGGCGGTGCACCCTTTGCAGGGGTATGGTGCAAATGTGGTTAATTTTCTATTATATTGGCACTAATTACGGCCGTATACTCAATTTTACCTACTCTGCGACGAATTTTCGCTTCTTGTAGGCACCGCCGAAGCCGCCTTCCAGACACCATTGCCTCGCGCGAGCCCTGTTTAGTCCAAGCGAACTCAATCCATTTCCCAAAACGCCGTACGGCGACTTCGCCTCAATATGTCTATATCTGCGGCGGTGCACCCTTTGCAGGGGTATGGTACAAATGTGGTTAATTTTCTATTACATTGGCGCTAATTACGGCCGTACACTTAATTGTACCTACTCTGCGACTAATTCTCGCTTCTTGTAGGCACCGCCGAAGCCACCTTTCAGACACCTTGCCTCGCACGAGCCCTGTTTAGTCCAAGCGAACTCAATCCATTTCCCAAAATGCCGTACGGCGACTTCGCCTCAATATGTCTATATCTGCGGTGGTGCACCCTTTGCAGGGGTATGGTGCAAATGTGGTTAATTTTCTATTATATTGGCGCTAATTACGGCCGTATACTCAATTTTACCTACTCTGCGAGGAATTTTCGCTTCTTGTAGGCACCGCCGAAGCCGCCTTCCAGACACCATTGCCTCGCGCGAGCCCTGTTTAGTCCAAGCGAACTCAATCCATTTCCCAAAATGCCGTACGGCGACTTCGCCTCAATATGTCTATATCTGCGGTGGTGCACCCTTTGCAGGAGTATGGTACAAATGTGGTTAATTTTCTATTACATTGGCGCTAATTACGGCCGTACACTTAATTGTACCTACTCTGCGACTAATTCTCGCTTCTTGTAGGCACCGCCGAAGCCACCTTTCAGACACCTTGCCTCGCACGAGCCCTGTTTAGTCCAAGCGAACTCATTCCATTTACCAAAACAGTGCTGTACGGCGGCTTTGCCTAAATATGTCTGTATCAACGGCGGTGCACGTTTTACAGGAGAGGATGATGGGTGTTGCTGCAGGCGGACCTAACCTTGCAAATGTTGCCGGCAATGGCTCCGCCTCAACGCCACCTATCAACCGCGATACGGTTGAAACACTTCGAAGCCCAACCAACCATAACTGGTATCGTGCGTTCGCTCTTCGTGATAGCGCGCGTCCACCGCGCGCTTTCACTCGCGCATACGGCGCGCGGCGACGATCTTATCGCCCTTGGAATCTATATGGAACCTCACGGCGACGGCGACGCCGACGGCAGGAATCCGGTTGAAGTGTCCATATAATTGCTATCGCAATAAAACAAGTTGACACAGGAGCCCAGTACGATACGCTTTTCCCGAACCACGATGACCCATACATACGGCTCACCGTTCACTTCCAGACCCTGTATCACGGAGGAACTTTAGGAGGCGCCGAAGCACCTTCCTTTTATATATCCAATGTCCTCGCGGGAACAAAATATCACTTTCATTTGAATTGAATATGGTGCTGTCCTGCGCTTGAGTTCATCTAGTATGATGCAATTTGGCTAATTTTCGATTATATTGAGCTAAGTACGTCCGTATCGTTAATTTTGTCTAATCTGCAGCTAGTTCTCGCTTTGTGTGTGCACCGCCGGAGCCGCCTTCTAGACATCATTGCCTCCTGCGAGCACTGCTGAGTCCAAGCGAACTCATTCCTTTTCCCAAAAGTGTGTTGTATGGTGGCTTTGCCTCAACACGTCTGTATCTGCGGCGGTGCACCATTTGCAGGGGTATGGTGCAATATGGTTAATTTTAGACTATATTGGCGCTAATTACGCCGGTATTGTTAATTTTACCTACTCCGCGGCTAATTCGTGCGTTTAGAACGACAGAAAGGTGAGCTAGTTGACAAGGATTCATAATGCAAAAAAAGTAAGGCGTGCAGACACAGACACAAGAGGAGAGAAGTGGACAGCACAAACAACGACTATCAACTGAGCGAACATAAGGAAGAGATCAAATGCTTTAACAGTTATCTCTCACGTGGACCGGCACGTGTACCCGATTGACACGTGGCGCTACCATTCCAGAGCAAGCGCAGATGAGTTTTGTGTTTCTTTTTTCGCCTCAGTGCTTCCTTCAGTTGATAGTCGGCGTTCGTGTAGTTCACTTCTCTCCTCTTGTGTCCGTGTCTACACGCCTTACCTTTCTTGCATTATGTATTTCGTGCGTCTTGCGGGCACCGCCGAAGTCGCCTTCCAGACATCATTGCCTCACGCGAGCCCTGTTTAATCCAAGCGAACTCGCTCCATTTCTCCAAAGTGTGCCGTATTGCGGCTTTGCCTCAAAATGTCTATATCTACGGCGGTGCATCCTTTACAGGAGTATGGGGCAATGTGGTTAATTTTTTAGTACATTGGCGCTAATTACAACCGTATGGTTAACTTTACCTACTCTGAGACTAATCGTTGCTTTTTGCGTCGTTGACATCTACATTTTGATACCTCTTGCGACTCGCTACGGCGCTCTCAAGGCGCGAAAGGGCCGCTTTTTTTTTCTTCCTTCTGGAAGTGCTTACAAGATACCCAGATAAGCCAAACCAGCCCGAAGTCAGCTAAGACTGTATTCAAAAGGCTGCATGTTAACGTTTTCACCAATAGCTAAGCAGAATTTGATCGGTTACTGCAATACTAGAGAGCTTAAACTTGTCTGTAAATATTTGTAGCAATGCTGGTAGCGACACTTTGCGACGCTTGTCCAACCACACCGCGTTAGAAGAGTATTTGTTACATGCGCGTTCTTGTTGAAGGCAAAATAAGCGGACTGAATATGAACAATTACGCCGCGGCCGACATTATACACCAGCAACAAATAAAATATGGTTGGTCACCGAAATAGTGGCTGTTCCCTCTGTGGTTAAACTCTGCGTCACAAGATAGCGCCACCTACTTGGCCGCTCGCGCCAATCTCCACAACCCGGCATTCCATGAACTGCAATACGTTTACAGACAGACCAAATTTTCAAACATCTGCCTCCTCTTTGGTAAAAATCTGCGTTCACCTGGTTGCGCCAACAACCCTGCCGCTTACGTTAAGCCTACGGTAACCCGGTATTTCGCAAAGAACAATACGTTTACGAACAAGCTAAAAACCCCTAGTGATAGTTGAGTTCGAAACGCAGCTGCAAGTTTCCCTCAAAGGAAACATGCATAGATGCGAATTTCCCATCTATAAGCCCCCTTCTTTATCCCTTTACACATTTCACTTTACACAGACTGCCACAGACGCTTCATTGTGGCGAGACATCCTCACCCTGCCGGAGGAGCTTTTTGTGCTTCAGGTACGATTGATACATCTTGATAGATCGAGCTTTTTTTGGTGGCGGTAGTGGGCCTTGAGTTCCTTTAGAATGTGATGTCCTTCTTGTTTGTTGATAAGCAATTTATTCCAAAGCACTTGAAGACAAGTTTCATGGCATCATGGGGAGCTAATCTCAAAGTTGGCAGAAAGCAGCCAGCACATAACCAGTGGTCCAAGTTTTCTCCACGACTACATGCGAAGGGACGTCGATTTACGTTATAACTAAATGGATAAGCGAAGAATAATCTTCTCGAAGAAATTTTAAAAAACACCAAGCCTATAACCCAAGAAGGTCTAAGCAAGGTCGAACAAGTTCTCCCGAAAGCGCTGCTTCATCGCATACATCATCCCCACGCATGTGCTGATGTCGATTTACACTATAACTAAATGGATAAGCAAAGAACTTATAATGATAGAATCAGGCATGCTGTTTGTGATGTAAGTAGGAATTATAATTCGAAATTGGAAGAAAAAGTTGTGTAGAACAGTATGTGGTGCAAACTGGTGGTGACACCTTGGTTCTAGAGATGGATGCAATCAGATTACTGTACGTTAGTTGGCTGCTATTAGGTGCACCATACCTGCTGTTTAAAATAGCAGTCTTTAATCTACATAAGTGTTTGCACTTTACTCCATGTGTATTACAAGGTAAAAAAATTAACAGCGACAATGATTCTCAATGTAAACGAATAGCCCGAACAAACGAATGCACGAGTGAGCAAAAGAGTGAGAGAGAGCGCGTGAGAGAGCCAGCTAGAGATAGGAGTGCGAGTGAGAGAAAGAGCAAAAGAATGTTTTCCTTACCGAGTACGGTTGGTGTCCATCGACCTACGACGAAAACGACCGAAAGAGTCCAAGAAAGCTATTCACTTTAAAAAGTTGATGCTAATAAGTGGCGCTGCCTTTGCGGCAACAAGTGCAATGACAGAGCTGTGGCATCCCTCATTGCACAGTGGTGCATGTGAGTGCCTTTGTATGCGCATGAGGTTGCGAGTGAGTACTCAGAGTTCTGTGATCGCCCTGCGAGATGCAAAATGCCATCGATTGATTGCTGCTATAAATGAGTGTCAACACTACACATGAATAGCCCTAGTGGCATATCCTACTGCTTCCCACCAATGCCAGTGTACAATCACGATGGCGCTCATCTATCACTGTCTCCAGCACGCTTCCATTCTACAACTTAATGATCATGATCGCCACTCCAGATTGGAAAATTCTTACAAAACATTTTCCACGGCGTTTTCTGCGTTACCACTATTGGATTGGACTGTGACCGATTGCACTAAAGAAAGGGCTACTGCAAAGATTGGGTGTCAGTCCCTTTAACTAACCTGAGAAAAACCTTCAGCTTCGTTACCGAGGTGGATGTCGTAGCTTGGTCTATGGCCTCAACCTTTTCTTTCACCAGGCAAACACCTGCTTCATCAATATTGTGGCCAAGATCGTGCAGCCTACTTTGTACAATCTGACATTTCTTGGTGTTAATGCACATGCCACATTTGTGCAACCTTTCCATAAACTGTTCCGCTGATTGCCGACATTTCTTTTCTGTTCTACCTGAGATGTTCTACCTTTTCTGTTCTACCCCACTCCTGCTTAAGGCCTGGTACCCAGGCTAGCAGTATGAAATAAATAAATAAATTAGAACATCACTTAGACAACAAACTGTGCTTTCTATTTCGTTTAAGACTCTGTCCATTACGAACTGAAAAATATCTAGTGCACTAGGGATACCAAAAGGCAACCTGGTAAATCAAACAGCCCAAAATTAGTATTGATAGTAAGCACCTTCTATAACTTCCCATCCCCTTCTAGCTGCAAGTATGTCATCAAAAAATTCAAGACTGTAAACGTCTTTCCACCAGCTAAGGAAGCAAGGACATCCTCTGGCAAAGGTAGCAGGTAATGCACCAATGTGAGACGGGGCTTCAAAGCTACACGATAATCTTCACAAAACCTGACAGTTGCACCATCTCTTGGGAACAATTACAAGAGCTGCCGTCCATTTACTTTCCTGCACTCGGTATAACACTCCTTTTGCTTCAAGGTCATGCAAGTTGTCCGCTCTCGGTCAGCCAGTGTCACAACCAACGACAGCCTAAAACAAGCACCATCATGACATACATTCACGGTCATGCTGCCTTTCCCTACGACATTTGTGCCTTTGTAAGTACACTACCAGAAATTAAATGGCTCTAGCTGTATTCTACGAAAATGCCCGATCATTTCATTCTCTGGAAATATATATATACTGCCGATCCGGTGCCTATTTTCATTGAAATCCACTTTCCATTCAGATTAAACTGAACCCTGTAAAAGAGAGAGAGAAATAGAAATGAGGAAAGGCAGGAAGGTTAACCAGACGTACGTCCGGTTTGCTACCCTGCACTGGGGAAAGTGGATATAGGGATGCAAAGAAAGAGAGGTGCGAGAGAAAGAGCACTAACTGTACACACACTTCAAGGTGCTGTATGTGGACATCTTCGCTTATGAGCCAAATATGTACAATCGAACACTCGACACTTCGTCTTGTTAAACAAAATTGTTACATTTAGTTTTGCACATGCTAGACGAGTGCCTTATCTTGGAGCAATTAAAGTGTCTTGATGACGACAGCATTGGGGTCAATCCCCTTGCCAACATCTGAAGCACAGTGGCCCACTGTGTAGTCCAGCCATCCCCTTTTGAGACGACGTAGTTTTCTGGCAAAGCTTGTTCCCGCTTTGCCAGTTGATGTCCAGAAGAGACTGCGTCGAATCGGGCCCTGCCTCAGTCTGTTTTTCAAGTGCGGTGTGACGTATACATTTCCACGGGAGGTCCATCACAGCTGGTCGTTGTTGAAACTGTCCCAACAGCATTAATTTTCCATGCTCTTCAGCAACTTCCATGGATGTGACAATAGTGCAAGCCTTTTTACATGTTAAGTTATTGCCGCCTTCAATAGCCAGCAGCTTGCATCGGATGTCCTCGCTGCACTCTCACAGCCAGTTGATCACATAGTGCTTCATTCCAAAAACATGCCAAACTCACAGATCATTGCCAGCTTCTTCAGTTGCACAATAAGGTTGTCCACTGACTCATGACTCCCTTGTGTGATTGTGGAAGCCAAACTGCTCTGCCGCAACAAAAATCAAACCTCTTTGGTGGATAATGAAGCAACTGCTTCAGCTGCTCATATGTTTTCTTTCCAGGGGTCTCAGGAAACACCAAATTGTGTAACGTCATGTAGGCACTGTTCCTGAGCACTGTGATAAACATAAGTCTTTTGCTCGTCAGTGAAGCTGTTCACAATAGCAAACGCTTAGAAATATTCAATGTAGGCTTTCAGGTTACTTGTCTTGGACAGAAGTTCAGCAGCTGTTCCATGAGCAGCTAGCTGGGTTCTGTAGTTTTGGACCGGGAAACAGCACATAAGATGAGGACAAATGAAAGAATGACAACACGTCAAGGGTACACGTTTGTCCTTGTCTTACACGCTGTTTCCCCATGCAAAATGCAGCACCAACTAGCCAAACATCAATCCCTTATTCTGTAGCTTCTTCTGTGTCTGACAAGGTGCCTGAATTTTTTGCATGTCCAAGACTACTGTGGGTTATATAACCATCCTCATCACCACTGTTATGAGGCCAGACATACAATAGGCAGAAGACAAGTTTATTCAGCAGTGGCTTGCCGCACCAACATGAATACAATAAGACACACAGCCCCATCCAGCTTAGGTTTATATATGTAAATAGGTGTCAATGTTTATGCACTGATACTCGCGGCCCCCTGCCGGCCACGTACACAACACATACAATACTAAATTACAGTCGGATATAGAGAGAGAGAGAAAGAAAACTTTAGTGTTGCTCAGTGGATTTCGGATATAGAAAGTAAAACGCAAACAAGAAGGCTTATATAGGAGCACTTAAGTATTGGAATGATAGTATGCAAGAAAAATTCTAATATGACAATTTACGTTGCAGAAAGCAGAACTTTCTTCATATGCACAAGCAACATTAGCATTGCTTCCAAGCAAGCTGCTGAACTTAATCATCAAAAAAAGCACACTGCTCACTCTTACGAATGTGAAACCTCTATTAAGTAGAATTTATTCATGAAGCAGGATTTTAAACCCTTATTATCTTAAATTACCTATGAGTCCTGTGCCGTTGAATGCGAAGGTAATTCATCTCTCCTAAGTCTGCTGCCACTTGGGTGGTGTACCCTCTTAAATAATACAAGGAAGATGATTGACATTTAACAAAATACAGTGAGAACAATGTGCCCCTCACGAAAGACAACAGCAGACACATTGCATTTGCACAAGTCCAACATGCCACACTGTGTACGTTATGCAAGAGTAGCGCTCATGTTCACTAATGTTTTGAGACATAACTTATATACAGACGTGTTACTCACTTATATACAGTCATGTTGGCTATGACAACTTGTACAGAAGTATGAGAAGATAGCAACCTACGCTTGAAACATGGCAAAGCACCTCACACGCACATTTCCGCAGGTTGCACGCAAAACACCACATCAGTTTACTATGCTGTCCATCAGCCAACTGAAATAGCTATTCCTTGTGCGTCCTCCGACGTTTATCACATGGCACACGGTCAAACATCCAGTCATCATCATTCAAGCCAAGTTCATCATCACTGACAATTCCTAAAGTGTGTGTTGCGGTCGCTTCCTGCGTTGATGGTTTACTTTGGTTATGAAAGGATGGTGTGTTATAGACACAACTGCTTGCACTTTCAGATGGACTTGTGGTGCTTGTTGAAGAGCTACTTATTAATACAGTCCCATTTGCCACAGCTTTCAAAGTGGTGCTACGTGGTGATGTCTCACATGTCTTCACCAGTGCAAACCTTTTTAACTTCTCTTGTGCACTACTGAATGAAGTAGTTGGTCTCGGCTTTGATGCTTTCTCTGATGAGACACAATCTTTCACCTGCTCCTTCAAAGCACTGACATCACCTAAGGTCTTTTGTAGTGCACAGTCAGTGACACTTTGCTGGGAAGGCTGAATGCAATTTCCGCGGCTGGGTGTCAATTTATCACCTTCACTTGAGTCCCCTGATGATGTTGCAGGATGCTCTGCCACTTGCTCTGAGGGTTGTCCCAGTCTATGCAAGTTATCTTCAGCATGAGAGTTTGCCCCCGAAAAAGGCCTCCTCTCATGTGCTGAGGCCTGGTTTTTTGGCTTGCGAACAAAAGTTTTAAGAAGCTTTGCAATGTCAACATTTTTATCAACATCAGATTTGGGGTTGACATCACTTGTCTTGCTTGCAAACAATGCACCCTCCTCTGATGCTTCTTTAGCCTGATGTGCCCCCGAAGTACGCCTTTTCGTTTTCAGTGCAATACGACGTTCACACAGTGAATCTTGACTAGTGCTACATTCACTGTTAAGACCTTCCAACCCATCTTCATCTGCACTGACTACACTGTGCTGTGCTTTCTTTGAACCGCTTTGATGCTTTTCTTTCACACTTTTTGATCCTTTTCGACTACTGTGGGATTCTGCACATGCAGCCAGTCTAGATATGCCCAGATTCCGAGCCGTCTTAGTTGCTTCATCATGCTGTGACCTTGGCTGCCCTGTGCTACTCTTCTGTGATGTGTCACTGATACGTTCACCTGGGCTAACACGCTGATCTTGAATATCATCTTTAGAAGAAAGGTGCAGCTTTTGGCCAGCACATACGTGCTCATTGCAGCTCTTGTCTTGTAGTGATAATTGGGAGCCATCACTGCTCTTGCGGAATGGGTAACTCTTCCCACAGCGGTGGCTTAGTTCCTCCTCAAGGATGTCAAGAAGGCCAAGACGGGTCAGAATAACTTTTGCTGGAAGAACAAGAAAGGTGCAGCAATGCAAGCACGTGACTTTTAAGAAAACTTTGCAATATCATCAGATCTGTAAGTATATATATATATATATATATATATATATATATATATATATATGGGTATCACACATGATATCAGCATTAGAAGTTTACAACACGACATGGGATCTATAAGAGGGCTACATTTCGGCTAACTGTGGGCTCACAGCCTGACACATATTATTGTTTTCACCCTGGAGTGGAATGTGTGGTTCACATATTGGTGTAGGTTTGGACAATCTAAAGGACCAAACTGCAGGAAAATTTAGTCTTCGCATAGAACTTACACCTCCAAAATTTTGATCCTGATTGAACATAAAATATCAAATGATGCTGGTGGGAAAGTTTCTTTCGGAACTCACATGCCACTTTGCAAAGCCAGCACAAAGAATGCCAAGTATCTGTCTTTGACAGAGACCAATGTTCAAATATACATGAGACAGAGCACTAGACTGTTTCTCATTATTCCCAGTGCTGCTGTTAAGGTGCAATAAAGGCACCAGAACTGCTTACCTGAACATCGTCTTGGAGCATTTCACAGGCACATGGGATTTTGAACTAGTGCATTTCCAAAACTCAAAGTGGCTGCAGTAAAATAAAGCAAAGATATTGCACTACACTACAGTTTACCTTGATTTCGATACTCCTTCTCCGGGTCTGTTGCAAATCCAGTGTGTAATGCATCAACATTTTCTACAAGGGCTGAACTTTGCATGGACACCTCCATAAGTGCCACAGCGACAACTGCATCTTGGACACCAACCTCCTCTCGAAACATGAGCCTTGCATGACCTATTGGCAGATTATAATGTGTAAGTAAAAGGGAAAGGCTTGAATGCAGACACTCAGATTCAACTCAATGTACCACTACAGCCAAAGGCATGTCCCCTATTACAGCAGGTGTATCAGCTGCCTTACATTGCTTCTTTTCCGCATGCTGTGGTTGACATGGATGAGATTTGTTCCTATGTGAGTTCACTCTCATCACTACCGTGACAGTTGCATCACAGCCTAAAGATAGAGATTTGTATACCACCGTTCATAAGCTTCCATTTTTTGTCAGGCCAACATCGTCTGCCTCTCTGGCAAAATAATTGCAAGCTCCTACTTTAACTTCATTATAGTGAGGTTTTACAGTATGTATGCAAGTTAGCCTGCAATACTCAGAAGCAGCAGGCAGGGCAAGCTTTTTCTTTTAAATTATTTTAATTTAATTTTTTGCCTATGAACCCACAGCTTTATTATGAAGTATATGCAAGTTGGCATTAAATTTCTTTCTGCTAAGAAAGCTGATACTGCAAATTTTTCAGAAATATTCTAGTCAAATTTAAATACTGCATTCAAACTAGCTAAACATTTAAATACACTTGAACAGACAAAGCTTAGACAACAGTAACATATTTCCTTGGTGACACTGCAATTGTCCATTCAGGAGTAACATATCAATCCAAAAACAAGATAAATATTTCTCGCCAGTTTTCCGTCTGTTACTTTTGTTGTTGTTGGCCATTACAAAAATTAATCTTAGCTGCACCTCTAAGCACTATCTTGAAGAGTTTATTGATTACTGGCACTAAAGAAGCCCAGTGACCATACTGTAACGCCCTAACATGAGCCTGTAACTTGCAGTAGGCACAAACAGTTTGTGTGAAACCTAATATAAGTTATAATACTTAAGAAATGGTCCACAAATATTACTTTAAATGAGGCAGGGGTAGCAAGTAGACTAGTTGAAAATATTTTTTAATTTGTTACGTTTGGAGAACGTTAGTAAAATGCAATTGAGGATTTCACAGCCATTATTTATGTATGTCATGCTTTCAATATCTAACTTGTAAACATTTCACATGGACTGCATTTTAAGACTAGAAACAGAGCACAAATGAGAGTGAAAACACAACACGGGTGCCGACTTGCAACTAACTATTTATTGGGAAAGCATCGAGTGTTGCGAGTCGCCAGCTGTGTTGTGTTTTCACTGTCCTTAGTCCTTTGTGTGCTGTTTCTAGTCTTCCAAAATGTACCAACATGGATACCAGCTCTCGATTCTTCAACATGGATTGTATTGTTTCAAAATAAGCAAGTTCACTTCCAAAAGGGTCATTATCTTAAAGTGGA
Organism: Dermacentor silvarum; assembly: GCF_013339745.2. Lineage (NCBI taxonomy): Eukaryota > Metazoa > Arthropoda > Arachnida > Ixodida > Ixodidae > Dermacentor > Dermacentor silvarum. Next base: position 241,027,607 of record NC_051155.1, on the reverse strand, counting down.
TAGTAGCTTTCCTTGGCTCTTTCACGTGTTTTTGTAGTTGTTGGTTGAAGGTTAACGGTAGGAGGTTGGAACAAAAACACTGACAGAAATGGCGCACACGCTCTTGTTGCAGGGTGCGTTCATTGCTGAACGCCAACAGTCACAGCTCTTTGAGGCGCACATGCTGTCCAACTATTCTACCGCTAGAGATGTGCTGGTTAACGGCTCTGTTCTCTACAGAATTATGCAATGAAGCAACAAACGCTATCTAAACGTCCTCACTGCAACAAATATATGTCGTCAAGCACACCATTCCTTTAATAAAACAAATAGCTTTCCTGGAGCATTCAGCTACTCGCTTATGTTGGCAATCATCGTCAATGGTCAACCGCCTTCCCCCCTCCGATCGCCTGCATCGAGGAGGCATCATCGTTCAAGATTGCAATAATTGATTATATATTGAGTTTATCACTCTAAATACTACTAATTGTTTGGCCATGTTGTTTTGCTATCGTTTATTGTACCCACCCCCTCTGTAACGCCCTTCTGGGCCCTGAGGGTACTGTAAATAAATAAATAAATGGTTTCTGCACAAATTTTTATTGCGGCACCACATTTATATTTATGCTCATGAATATTTCTCACATAATAGGGGATATGCAAAATACTGGAAGTAGGCTTTTCCACACTATATTAGGTTGCCCGCATGATATGGCCGACCTCACTCTCATTGCACCACTGAACAAGGGGTAGGCTTGCAAACAGCAAAGATGTAGTGGGGAAAATATGGCGGCAAACATAGTGGCACCAGCTAGTGTGCTTCTGCTTTATTTCCACTTATACAGCGATGTCCACCATCTTGTGAAGGGTCAAACAAGATATGCGAGGAAATGCACTAGCAGAATTCCGCACATTCGATATTAATGAATGCATTCACCCTTTGTAAACTTGGCAGAATTTCACACATTTCCAAATATTTCTCATGTAGCAGATACACAAGGAATAGTCTGATGGCTTCATACCCTGTGACAGTCGAACTAGACTCTCCAGAAGTCGCAGTGTTGTCCTGGCAGCATCACGCTGAGCTACACTCCTTTGACATCTGTAGTACTCCTGCAGAACTCTATAAGAGCAATCAATACGCCATGAATTAGCATTGGTAGCAGACACGTAACACTTGAGATGGTCATGTTGCAATTATTTTGTGAAGCGAATAAACTGTATTCTAACTGAATAACTGACACCATAAGAAGCTAGCTCAGATAAAGTAACAGCTGCTGCAGTAGCTCCCGCGCCATCACACTTACAGCCAATTGGCAAAAGCAGCTAGATTAACTACATGTACACAAGGCACACAGCACAGTTTTTGTTTTTTTAGTTAATGGTGTCCTTACAGCTACATATAGTACTTGTTTTTTTTACCTGAAGCACTAACAAAAGCTAGCACTAATTCAGGGTCGACTGGTAGGGGGGATTATTTCTGAATTTCTTCAGTGCAAGAAGATGGTTTCCTAAGGGACGAAACAAAGTACAAAATAAGAAGCTTGTAAAGAAGCAGCAGTTATGAGCCAGGAAAGTGTGGGCGAGTAACAATAGCTCACTTAACATGCACATTTATTGCCAATATTGAAGTGCTATTTGCTGCAAGTTGAGGAAATCAAAGCCACTGCATGTTTCTCTTTTACAGCGTATGCTGTTATGGGTTCATTCCAATAGCCGTTTCGGGTCGCGATGATGCCGCAGCCGGCGTCCGCCGCGTAACCGCTATCGCCAGAAACGCGAAAAAAGTACCCGATTCCCGCCGGGAACAAACCCGCGCCCACTGTGTGGAAGCCGGATACTCTACCACTGAGCCACGCAAGCGCTTGCTATCGGGCCGCGGAAAATACCCATATATAAGGCAAGCACGCAGGGGGAGACGACTCGAGCCTCCACCAGTATGGTGGCGCCGTCTAGGTAAGATGCGTGCAAACGCAGCATCCGCAAGTGCAGACGATATGCAATTCAGATGAAGCACGCAATCAACGCGCTCTCGAGCTGCCGAGCCTCCGCCAGTATGGTGGCGCCATCTAGTTAAGGTGCCTGCAAAGGCGGCGCGCGCCCGACATGTAAGTTGCAGTTCTAAGGCTTGATCAGGCTCAGCAGACTGCTGTGCAGAGAGCATTACAAGCCGCAGCTCGCCGTCGACGCCGGGCGGACAGTTCAGATCGTTCTCGTCAAAACGAGGCGAACAGACTGCCACAAAGATCCTGTTGTGCATGGCGCCCAAATTGGAGCTACTCTTGAGCCGCTCCACCAGCTTACGCTGTGATTGTGCTGCGTGTGCCGTGCAGGCCTGTGACTTTTTTACATAAATTTGTTAACTATTAGAATTATGTGCTTCAGTTTGACATTAATTATATCTCAGTTTGATTTTTGTCTGAGCGAAACAAGTCACATTCACCCAAGCCTACAAGCTACAGTGATGTGACAAGCCTTCACCATGTTTCATAGTTTGCTTTCAGCTAATCAAGGCCATCACAGCTGGAAATGAAAATAACTGCTCCAAAAATAAGTATAAGAATATTGTAAAAAGAAAGTTTACTGCAGCAATCAAGAACCTATGGAGGAAAGTGCTTTTACTAGTACTAAAGCTCTTGCTCCTAGCCACCAATTAAGCTAAACGAGCATCTGAACTCCTCAATACCAAACATAGAAACAAACAGCTACCTTTGAGCATCTTCAGTCAACCTGGGAGTGAGAGCTTTGATTGTCAAAAAGTAGGAGCGCATTCGGCTTATGGACCAAAATCCAGTGTCCTCCCGTTCTTCTGAAAAATGTAAAGCATGTGACACTTTTGATGATTCATCTGGTAATGTATAACATATGAAGCACCAAAGAGTCCTGCAGCATGTTTGAAAGATAGTTCTGGACAGCTTCAAGAAGTGCAGGAGAAATCGTTTCATCTAAAGATGACCTTTTGGCAATGATTTTACCGGAGCCTTGCATAACATGCCAGGGATTCCTAAATTCCACTGCCCTGCAACCAACTAACAAGTATAGTCAAACCTCATTATAACGAAGTTACATTGGACACAAAAGTAACTTCATTATATCTGACATTCTTTATGAGCATACATGCAGATATCAGCGGGAAAAAAGATTGTGATCACATCTATGCAAAAGAAACACAAGCAAGGTGCCTCCGATAGGCCAGCAAAAAGTCTCCTTTAGATTTCGATGGCCTGTCAACATCTTGCTGTGGCGATATGAGGCACAGGAACGACAATAAATTACATACATGCGCTCTGCACCACCACGAATACGCAACTGCGCAATTGTTGCTATTATACGGGATAGGCACGTTGGCTAGCCGACTGCAGTCCAACCAAGCCAAGCCACTGCCATCCGACTTTTTTTATATAAGGGGACCGCTCGTGGATACGTACTCTGCTACTACAACCATCAGTCATGCCCATGAACGTGATCTCACACTCGATCACTGATAAGCAGTGTTGTACACGTTCCTCAAAAACAGGAATGAAAGCCCGTTCCTCGTTCCTTCCCAATATTGAAACGAGTTCCCGTTACAAGTTCCTTTAATGCGAAAGGAACGCGTTCCAGTTACACTTCGAACATTGGAACGTATCATTACATTAACGTTACATTAACGTTACATTTGAGTTTTTAAAATTAAAATATAGTGTCGGATAATCCTGAGGCGAAATAAAGTGAGCAATTTAAAACTCACATCAAACTACGTATATTATATGAATTTCAACATTGCTGACAGCAGATTATCTGGAGATAAAAAGAATCCAATGAAACGCTCCTAGATGAATTTGTTCAGGGAGCACCACACATACTCCAGGCATGTCTATTACAAGTGCAACACATATGGCACCTTCCACTTCAGTCTTCAAATGCGCAGTCAGGATACTGCGCTTCAGATGTGCAAATAGAGAGAGAGAGAGAATAAACTTTATGCAAAAGAGCACGCGAGCGTAGGTAGCTCCTCTGCCCTGCAGTGGGTGGTCCCCTCAGTCTAGGAGATCAGCAGCTTTAGCTGCCCTTCTTGCTCGGTTGACCAGGTTGAGCTGGTCCGTCGAGTCAGCGCTGCCTCCCATTGCCGTTTCGTGGGTGTGAGCTGTGGTATGGTTGCGCAAGCCCATACCATGCGGTAAAGCGTTGCGCATTGATCGCAGTGTGGGCATTTATAGGAATATAGCGCAGGATGTATGGCGTGGTAAAGACTCAAATGTGCATATGTGTTTGTTTTCAGTTTTCGCCATATTACGGCTTCCTCTCGCGTCAGAGCATTGTGAGGCGGCGGTAGAGTTCTTTGTTCTTCGTGAAATGCAATAGTGTTGTAGGATGTGCGTGTAGGTTAATGGTATGGGCTCGGGATGAAACTGCTCGGCCAGGCCGTCTCGCGGCTCCCGGTGTGCATGCGCTCGGGCGTAGGCGTGTGCCTGCTAATTGCCACGTAAGGACTCATGCCCTGGAGTTCACACGAATTTTATGTATGGTGGGAGCTGGTTCGCTCCATCCAGAATGCGATGTGCAGTCCTGGAAATTTTGGCCCTTGAAAAATTTCTGCGTGCTGTCTGAGAGTCCGTCAGAACTATGAAGCACTCCCAGTGCAGTCTCGTCGTGATGGCTATTGCTATCGCTTGTTCCTCTGCCTCTGCAGCGCTCACTCTGGAAACCGACGACACATAGAAAGTTACTCACATGCATCAAAATAATTAAATTTCTTGCACAAGAAACCAGATCAAAAGAAACAATACATCGGCGTTTAATGAATGCTGATTCAATATTGCAGTATGAGTGGAAGAAAAATGTCCACTATAAATATTCGCAACTTAGTAAAGTCCCTTGTTTGAACTCAGCAAGAGTTGCATCTCGATGTTGGTGTCCGACAGACGAAACCTTTTCTTCGTCAGCACTTCGTTGGCAATGTTGAAGAGCCGTTCTACCGAAGCGCTTGAGGCTACTGCCGTGCTGTACTTGAGAAGTTGGTTCAGTCGCTCGAAGTTCTTCATCTGTGACAGCGGGTAGTCAACTGGTACCAGTAGGTACTGCAACAGCTCATCCTGTTTCTCAGCTGGAAGGGTTTGGTGCCCGAACGAGAAGAAATCTTCGGGAGCAGACAAGGTGAAAACATCTGCGCTGGCTAGTTTGGTCACCACAACCAACTCTGTCTTTATGTTTATGGTCTACAGGAAGGAGCATCACGTGACAATATTGAAGCCTAGCCATAAAAAATACAGCAGAGAACGCACGAAAAAAATGCACCATAGTCACGTGACAGGCAAGCGGTAGTTCTTTGCGCCTGACGTGGTCGCCCATCCGCCCTGCATGATGTGTTGCATACGTGCATGCGTCCATTCAATGTCGTGGAACGTTTGCAGAAGGAACACCGTTCCCTCTGTCGTTCCTTCGTAAACGTAACGAGTTACGTTACAGTTCCACCTCCCCTTAATGGAACGGTGGCATTCCTCCATTCCTCCCAAAAGGAACTAGTTCCAGGAACGCCGTTCCGTACAACATTGTTGATAAGGTATGCGAGTGCAAACACATTAACGGTGAATTTCCCACAATGGCTTGTCACTAGCCACTCTGCCAGCAGCACAATGTTCATGCCCTTGTTCATGCCCAAAACATTGTGTGGTGTCTGAAATTTTGGTTATTGCCATTATACATTGATGCTAGGGGTAGATGGCAATGCCACAAGAATTGTGATGGTCCGAAAAATTCAGGCGTCTGCAAATCGTTTGGTGGCTATATATTTGACATTTTTGCTACCTGAAGTTTAAGTTGAGCCACGTGCAATAAAAAATTGCTTCGCTATAACCGATACTGTGACGGATCCCACATTTTTGGCTTCGCTATAAGAGAACACTCTATAGAAATATAGCACGGCCAACCAAACTTTAGATGTACTTCCAATAATTTGTCATATCTGCGTTCGTTATACAGTGTAGACTGCTTATAACGTAAGTCGCCGGAGTCGCAAATATCCGCACTATAATGGTACCGCACTATAACCAAAGCAACAATTTTCAAGGCCCGCACATATGCAAAACATGTGCACCGAGCCGCCACGCGTATGCAACAGTCGAGGAATGCGGCTAGAACGTTTGCATTCAATGTACAGTCGAATCTCGTTAATTCGAACCAAATCATGCGGCGGCGCCTCCGACCGGCATTGCTCCGGCACCGCCATAGAGTAAAAGCTTATGAGAGACCCTTTAATGTCGCGCGCGAACAAAACAAAAAAAAGAAGAAAAAAAGAAAAAAAAATGCGGCAGAAATTTCACCCTCTCTCAAATGGCAAGGTCGCCGATTCTGCGTTGCGCCAGAACATGCGTGTACGTGCCGACGTCTCAGCCACGCTACCGTAGCCACGCGTAGAGAATGGCAGTGAACCCTTCTTTCTCCTTTATGCTTCCTCTACGTTCTAGTCACGTGTTGACCTTGCACGCTGCGGCTACGGTGAAGCGGGAAGCAGCGGCGCTGTCCCAGGCCGGCCAACGAAAGTGCCCACGCCAGCAAACGCCCGCTTCCCGATAACAGCAGAAAACGAAACTTCGGGGAGCTGGCGCCGGGCTGGCCGACGGGCGCGCACGGTGACAGTCGAAAGTGAGGCAGCTACGCGGGAGGGCGAGGGGAGCCACCGAAGCGGCGGAGTTGCCGAGGCAAAATCCGCTTCCCTGTCACCCTCTTCCCTCACATTCCACGGTCTCCGCGTGCGCCCTTCACTGTGCTGTGCCGGCGCCGCCCGCTCCCTGCAGTTTCGTTTACTGCCATTATAGTGAAGCACGCGTTGGCCGGCGTTGGCAGTTTCATGGTCCTCGCTCGCTATGCGCGCCGTGATATTTCACGACTTGCACTCAAGATTCTGGTTTCGGCCTCACTGGCTGTTCGTTCGCACCACGTGCCCTTCTCCTCCACTTCGTCTCTCTTCCTCGAGCACTCCTTGGGGCGCCCGTTTGAGGGGAGCATTCGCCGTCTCCGTTGACTTCCGTACTCCCAGGCAGCCGCACTGTAACCGGTATTTCGTCTCCCGCAACTGCACTGTAAGCGATACGTGTATACATGGAGTGCTATGGGAAAATTAACGGGAGTCTGAAAAGACCGCACTATATCCGGTCCTGCACTATAAGCGGTTAAGTTAAAAGTGGTCTATGCTATATCGAGGTTCGACTATATTATCCTTTTCATTGTGTCACAAGAGTGTCATCACAGATTGAATGATGGCGAAAGTCTAGAAAGGTTTTCCAGTGCCATGACTGTGTGTAGCTGGCAGTGGCCATGGAAAAAATAGGTTTGAATGATGCATCTGAGTAGTGCTGTTCTATGGCCGGAATCATTCACACTGTGGCATCAAAATTTTTCTCATTCATGCAAGTTTTATATACATTATACCCAGCAGCATGGGATTACAAGAGAGGAAGTTGTCACAATGCTTGGCACATGCAGCTAAAAGCCATCTCGCCAGTTGCAAAAGGGATGGAATGCAAGAAAACCTGTGCACACTTAGTAGCGTGCTAGAGGATTCCGAGGTGCCGCTTTGGGACATAAATCCCTGCAATCAATCAATGAGCACGTTGTATTCTATAAAGTGCCAACCCATTAACTGCCCTGGACAGCAGATAGGTTGCAATGCCTTGCCACCACGTGATCAATACATGTCATTGTATGCCAATATTGTAGCCAGTGAATTTGATAGTCTTTGTTTTCCTTGCTTCTGTATGCACTGCATTCTTCAAGACGAAGTTACACCAACTTGTCCAACTGTTGGTTCCTGTTAAACATTTCAGTGTGTCGCTCAGGTTTGGAAAAATGTGTTTTAGGGCCCCTTTAACTGTTTCCACTGTAATAATATCAGGCTTAATATGCAAGTATGATTAACAGTTTGTTATTACAGAATGAAGTGGCAGCACCAACTCAAAAAGCTAGAGGTGACACCACTAACCAACCTGGAAATGTTTAAAACCACTTCGGAAAATATAGCACAATGTCTGCATCCCTTTTCCAATATTGAGGAGCGTGCGTTCCATATAGTACTCGTAAAACACACTGTACAAAGAAAAAATCAGCTGATATAGTAAAAAAATGTGGTTGATCCCTCTTATATAGGAATCGGTATAGAACACGAAAGTGAAACGTGTCTTCACAGAAGTAGTGTAATGTTTATTGCACATTGATATATAATGTCTATTGGTGTTTTGTGGCTAAAGCGCCCTTAGGCGTTGATGCACCCACGCTGACGCCTGATGGCACGTCTCCTCCATCACGACTACCAACGTCGATGACAATGAGCAACCGTCGTGCATATGGAAGCTGCACTACGCTGCACACGCTAGCACAACGCGAAAGACGAAGCACGTAACTGACACACTAATACAACGCGCAAGACAAAGCACGTAACTGAATCGTCACCGAGTCAAATCAGCGCGTACAGCGCGTCGTAATTGCAGCCTCCGTGATCAACTTCAGAAACATTTTCAGAGCTAATTGCGGAGGCCACGCTCCGCTGTGCTGAGTACGGTGAACGCCACCTAGGTGGCGTTGGTAGTGCTTCTTGATGCCAGCGTCCCTTCGAATGCTGGCATCGAGGCGTCGTAGTGCTGAGACCACCGAAGCGTTCACTGTCGGTGCGCGTTAGTGTCATAATGCAGTACTTCTCTTTTCTGCTCGTAGGCGGCGGCACCGCCCCGAGCAAGAGCGCGGGTACACGGAGGAGTGTTAGATATATAAGGCGCGTCTGTGTAGCTCTCTGCAAATGCGTTTGTGGCGCAATGGGTTAAACGCTCGGCGATCTATCGTCGCGGACCGAGAGGTCGTGGGTTCGATTTCCAAATTTTGCATGTTTGTGGAACTTTTTCTTCTGGTTTCTTTCTTTGTATTATGTTCATGTACATTGTAAGCTGACGTATTTCCGTGACGGAAATACGTCAGTGAAGTCTTGGTGGACCCCAGCATAAAACACTTTCGTGTTAAAAAAAAAAAGCAAGGTATGAATAACAGGGGAGTACAAAGGCATTCAAACTATGACACTGCCACATACCTACACAATTGTTAACAGTTATAAGGACTAAAAACAACCTACCAGTAAAAAGCATATTATGTGCAGAAGTTTCCATCGTGTGTTTAGTTATTTTTATAATAAACCATACTTCCTATAACATACTGTGTCAATTCATTTCACATAGTTCAGTGTTTTCATCAGTACAGACAAATCTCAGTGGTCTCAAGGAGTACGAATATTATTGCAACTGGAATGTACATTTATTTTATGCAGATATTGGCATTATATAATTCTTTTTTTACTCACCAAGTGGGTTTTGTCCCTGAAGAATAAATTTGGAGACCAGTCGATCCCAATCTTGATTATGAGAATCCTTCAAGACAAGAACTAAGTCAAAACGACTAAGCAGAGGACTGGCGATGCCAGTGTTCACATCCAGTTCCTGCAAAAACATATGTTGTTAGCGCTGTCGGTTTTTAACTAGTTTTGGGTTTGAGTATCAAAGTGCCTCTATCAGCCAACCTCTTTACATCCTTTAACATCTTGCCACATCATTGTGCATAGCTAACCATCCAGATCATAAACTCATTCTTTCTCCACTCTTTGACTGCGTCTGCTTGACTCCACGTTGCCCGGCTGGTGGTGTTCTTTGTTCAGCCATTCGTGCCTACCCGCTGGCTGCATTGGCAATGCCACAGTTAGGTGCCTCCGTTTTATTTTATCCAATTACACATGTTCCTACATTTATTATTGTCTCCTTTCTATGCTACATCCAATAGGCTTCTATTATCCTAAGAAAGCTGTCACTGGTGAGTTGCAATGAACACACTGCCTATGTGAAAGGGTGCATGCCGTAGAAGATCGATGGATCTTCTACTTGACTTATCATTAACCCTTTCACTAACATGTTTCTCTGCAAAAACAACCTAAAATATACCAAATGCATTTATTTGTTCAAACAAAGATATACACAATGAAGCAGCATGAAATACTATTGAATATATTTGTTTCTGAAGAGGACTTTAAAAAGTACATTTTGAAAAAAATTTACTGGAAGTTTGTTTAACCCCAGTACTAATAAAAATTTCACTGCAGAGCTTCAAAACTCTAAGGTTAGCTGAGAAAAGTGTATTCTTTACACTAAAATAGAGCTGTGCTATCGCTTTGATCAACCCCGGTATAACTTATCTGCAAGCTTACTTAGTGTAAGGAAGCCAAACCTGTGATTGGAGGTTTTCATATGGACGAGCCCGGCTTGTACTCGGTGGGAGTGGTACAAATTTCAACAACTAGCCTGGCTCGTCCTTGGAAGGGAAAGGACACCCTTCTGTCACAAGCAAGCTAGTGAATTCAGCTTTCTTACCCCATCTGCTGAGCATGAGCCCTTTGGATTTGTGGCTGCCAGCACAGAACATCTTGTACTCAACTTGGTCACCAAGCCTGCCTGTAACATAAAATGTTGAGTCAAGATGAGATACGACCAAGAAAGAAAAAAGGAAGAACATGAGAGCAAGAAAAAAAATGAATGACCACTTAAAACATGAGTGCTGGATCGTCAATGCTAACTGAAGCTGGACATATATGCACATTTTGGACAATGGCTTGGCTGACCTGCAGCTGGTAAGCCAACATGCCGATCCTATATGATCACGTAGATCGCACAGCTGCATACTGACGATGGTTCAAAACACGTCTGTAACTTAGCACTGTTCATGTGTCATGTATCAACACAGCAAGCCGCTGACAGTCTATCAAAATTGACAGGGAACCCTTTGCTGGCCTGTCAGAGGCATTACATTTGCACTTCCCTCACAGAGACCCAATAGCAAAATTTTTTCTCACTAATACCAGCGTGTATACTAATAGTAAAGTTCAACTTGTACTATACAGGAAAGAGGAACTGCTTAACTTGCAGGTCTAGCCACCAAGAAACTGGCTATGTTAAACTAAAACCATGCACCTGACCTTTAGCTGCTCACTCTGTTGCCTGGGGCATGTATCAGCAATTCCCCCCCATAAAGCACAAAGCCTAAAAGCTGTGAGGGCTCATGTCCACTCAAGTCCACACGCTGAAATGTGGAATCAACATTGCTACCAAGGAAGAAGCTGAAGTGAAATGCGGGACGAGCCAGGACCAACTAGACAGTGCCCTGGCTAGCTTAGGGAAGAATTCACAAGACTGTGGACATACAGCTGCCAGCTGTACGGCTGGCAGCTGGCAGAAATCTTCAGGCAGCATGATTACAAGCACCGGAGCACTAAGCGTTGCAAGAGAACCTTGGAGTCGTCGACAGCAGTGACAGCCATGGTTCACGAACCCAAATGTTTCTGAATTAGAGTGTAGTGGGCATCCGATGAGTGATGGCCATCCATTGATGCACTATCTCGGCATACACATTTGTGTACATAGCGCCTCAAGGGGTTGATGTCTTTGATGTGAGACTGCAGGAGAAGAATGTAGTAGCTAGGAGACACATTATGTGAACATGCTATTAGCATCATGGAGACCCAGTTTCAATGATGCTATAGTTAGAAAAACATCTTAGCGAGGAACATATGAGTGATGTTCTAATGTATCGGTAGACAAAACAGTGTTAACTTGCGATACCACTGTGCAAAACAGTTGTATCACACGTGTGAAACACAAGCCTGACAGCAAAGGGTTGCCATCGATAACTAGTGCTGTAAGTTTTAGATTGAGTATATGAGGAAGTTTGCTTAGATCATATGATTATTTTGTGCTCAACATGGTCCTACTGATGTTGCCCTGTTAGAAACACTGCCGATGAATATAGGACAAGCTGCTGAAACAGTGCCAGTCGCTTGTAGCAACTGCCGTCATGCAATACCAGCTCTAAGACACAGCATCTAGTGCGACAGTCACCAGCTCTGCTAGTCACTTTCACTAGCAGAGCTCTTTCTGCTCAGCAGAAGGAGCACCGCTACTTAAATGAAGGCTGACAATACCAGCACCTGCTCAGCACAATGTATAAGTGACGCAATCAATAGAAAGTTGTCCAATAACACTCAAGTCACTGGTAACTCAAACTACTAAGTGCCACAGATGCTGGTGTGAATAACCTTAAAATTAGATTATTGGAAAATTGATACTGATTAAAAATATACACAGGTATGCACACACACAAAGCATATGCATCCTTTAAAAGTACCCAACAAAATCACATTATATTGCTATGTTGCAGAAGTCACATATAAAAATGTATTTACACTATTTACAAGGAAGGCAACTATATACAAACAAGATGGCTGTCGTGACCGATTACAGCTCGACATATCAAATCGTCGTCTTCTGACTTTGGCGCCACTCTTGATTGCGCCGTAACATAACCCCCACCAGTAAATGCGCCGTCTCGGTGCCAGCTATAATGGAGGTGAACTCGCGGCAAAGTAAGGCTTCAGCCAAGACACATGCACAATGTCAGTGGGGACTGGCGAGTCCAGCGGAGCGACCTCGTAGTTAACATCGCCAAGCTGCCGCAATATTGTGTAGGGCCCTCTGTAGCGCAGCAGCAGCTTTTCAGACAAGCCGATGCGGAGACATGGCGTCCATAGGAGGACAACGAAGCCAGGGGAAAACTGAACATCCCGATGTCAGCTGTCCTACCAGATCTTCTGCGCGGCCTGAGAGTCGGTGAGCCGGAAGCCAGCAACCTGACACACTGTGTGAGCCCTGACGAAGACGTCCTGAGCATATTCAGTGGTAGTGTTCATCGAGGAAGGAAGCAGTGTGCCAAAGGGAAAAGTAGGGTGGCGGCCGAACAGAAGATAAAAGGGTGAAAAGCTAGCAGTCTTGTGACGGGACAAATTGTAACCGAAAGTCACGAAGGGTAATGTGTTGTCCCAATCACTGTGGTTGTCAGAAAAGTACATAGACAGCATTTCTGTCAACGTGCGATTGAGTCGCTCCGTAGTCCGTTTGTCTGTGGGTGGTAGGCGGTGGAAAGCTTGCGCTCAGCAGAGCAGGAATGAAGTGAGTCAACGATGCGGGACAAGAAGGTGCGGCAGTGATCAGTGAGGAGCTGCCAGGGTGCAGCGTGATGGAGGATGACGTCATGTAAAAGGAAATCCGCCACCTCGGTTGCACAGCTTGTGGGCAAAGCTTGCGTGATCGCGTAACAGGTCCCAGTAGTGAGTCGCGACAACGACCCACTTATTGCCAGATTTCGACATCGGAAAAGGCCCGAGAAGATTGAGACCAATGCGAAAGAAAGGTTCTGAGGGCTAATTGATGGGGTGAAGGTGTCCAGCGGGCAGCACAGCAGGTTTTTTGCGGCTCTGGCAGAGCGCACAGGCTGCAATGTAGTGGCGCACGGAGCGGTACAGGCCTGGCCAGTAGAAGCGGCACTGTACGCGGTCGTAAGTACGAGAAACTCCGAGGTGGACAGCAGTAGGTGCATCATGCAACTGCTCAAGAATTGATGTCCGCAGATGGTGTGGCACAGCGAGTAAAAATTCTGGTCCTTCGGGCCGTAAGCTGCGACGATAGAGAACATTGTCATGAAGTACGAACGTGGACAGAGTGGGCTCCGAATGTCCAGAATGAAGACGATCGATGAGAACACATAAGCAGTCATCATGCCATTGTTCAGTGCGGATGTCACGCAGATCAGAAATGGCCAGGACACAAGCGCCGGTGTCATGTGCATTATATTCCGGGTGGTCGACAGGATGACGGGAGAGGCAGTCGGCATCCTCGTGCAAGCGGCCTGACTTGTACAAGATAACAATTGAATATTCTTGGAGCCGTAGCACAATCATCCAGTGGGGTCTTTAAGTGACGACAGCCAGCACAAGGCATGGTGATCAGTAACCACGGAAAATGTGCGGCCGTACAAGTAAGGGCAGAATTTAGCAAGCTACTGCCCAAACTAATGCCAAGCACCCCCGTTCAGTAATTGAAAAATTTATCTCGGCGGCTGATAGGAGGCAGCTGGCGTATGCAATTAAGCGCTCTTCGTTACGCTGCGATTGAACAAGTACAGCTCCAATGCCATGGCCACTGGCATCGGTGTGAAGTTCAGTGGTGGCAGATGGATCATAATGAGCCAGCAATGGGGGAGCCGTTAACAAGCATACAACGGCAGAGAAGGCTTTGGTTTGAGCAAGGCCCCACGTGAATGCAACGTCCTTCTTAAGTAAGTCGGTGAGTGGGCAAGCGGTGTCGGCGAAATTCTTGATGAAGCGACGAAAATAGGAGCATAGTCCAACAAAGCTTCTTACATCTGCGGTAGAAGATGGCACAGGAAAGTTCTGGACAGCGCGAATCTTGTCCGGGTCGGGTTGAACGCCAGTGGCAGCTGACGAGATGGCCAAGAACAGTAATTTGACTACGTCCAAAGTGGCACTTGGATGAGTTCAACTGCAGGCCACTGCATCGAAAAACAGCAAGAATAGCCGACAGGAGCGTTAGATGACCCGCAAAAGTTGCTGAAAAAACTATCACATCGTCTAGATAACACAGACATGTAGACCATTGATAGCCATGTAGTAAGGAGTCCATCATTCTTTCGAAGGTAGCCGAGGCATTACAAAGGACGAAAGGCATAACCTTCAATTGATAGAGGCAGTCAGGTGTTACGAGGCAGTTTTCTCATGATCCATGTCATCTACCGAGATTTACCAATAGCTTGGTCAAACGGTCTATGGACGGGAAGCACTTGGCTCCGTGCAAGCAGTCCAAAGCGTCATCAATACGCGGCAAGGGGCAGACATCCTTGCGCTTGATCTTGTTGAGATGCCGATAATCGACACAAAAGCGCCAACTGCCGTTCTTCTTCTTGACAAGGACAACAGGGGACGCCCACGGACTGGAAGATGGCTCGATAACGCCTTTAGTCAACATCTTATCGACTTCTCGTTGTATCACTTGCCATTCGGCATACGGATACCATACGGCGTCTTTTGCTGCCTGTGGTGCCGCTGCCTTCAACCGCATTTCTTCTAGCAACAGTCCAACGTGCTCAGCGTCTGCCACCATTTTTTCTTGT
Organism: Dermacentor silvarum; assembly: GCF_013339745.2. Classification (NCBI taxonomy): domain Eukaryota; kingdom Metazoa; phylum Arthropoda; class Arachnida; order Ixodida; family Ixodidae; genus Dermacentor; species Dermacentor silvarum. Next base: position 241,012,604 of record NC_051155.1, on the reverse strand, counting down.
CGCATCGAAGTGGTCGGCTGCAAATGTGCGGCCTTAAGTCCCCTGTATCTGCCTTTTGAACTTCGCTATTGGAAATGACAAATAAAACTTCAGCGTACTAGAAGTTACAGCTTCAGTGATATTGTGAAGAAACATTAGGAAGAACTCGGAAGCAATATTTTTTGTAACTTGTTTAGAGAGTAACAAGCGAATGTAATGCGGTCCTGTACAAAGGGTTGGGGGCCAGAAGCCCCATTTTCTTAAGTTTTGACTGGATGCCCGGATGATCTCGTTTTGTTCTCGCAACTTGCCGGCACGTTCTCATTTTGAGTGCCCGATAACGGCTCTGGCTTTTGGCTCAAGGTCACTTGAAGGACGCCGACAACAAGAGCTAAAAGCATTTCATGCTTAATACGATGGGTGACCACCAATTCTGGGCTAAAGGGCGGCCATCAAGGTAAAAAATGTCACAGTAAGTTTCCAAGAGACGGCAGAGGTCAGCAGCTTGTGCAGGAAGAAGGTCAGGTGCGATCATCTTCCTAAGTTCGTCTGTGAGAGTCGGTGAATCAGCGCTTCCAGTAGAAGGCAGCGGAATTTTGGCATCAAGCGCCGATATCTCAAAATCGTTGACAGGTAAGATATCACCCAAAGACATGCCTCTGGGAACAATTTGAGTCGAGCAGTTAAAATTGAGGACGGGGAGTGAAGTCTTATTGCCTGTAACAGTGAGCACAGTATGGGGAATGGCCAAATTCCTTTCAAGCAGTATGTCAGTGGTGGGACATAGCACGTAGATGCCGTCAGGAACAGATGGAAACGACATTAGAGTGACGTACGTAGTGGCTTGGGGGGACAGGCGGATGTCTTCAGTAGAGCATAACCGTGGCGGTGTGACAGGTAGACTATAGCAGCTGCGGGTAGCTCAAGCTGAATGACACTAGACGCGCAGTCAAAGAGGGCTGAATGGGACGATAAAAAGTTTAGGCCGAGTGTAACATCGTAAGGGCATTGTTCCAAAACGGCAAACAACACAGTGGTTATGAATCCCGCGATGCCAATGCGAGCAGTGCAGATACCAAGTACGGTGGGCGTTCCTCCGTCGGAGACACGGAGGGTGCGTGATGGAGCAGGTGTGAGGACTTTGTTCAGCCATTGGCGCAATTGGGCACTCGTCATGGACATGTGCGCGCCAGTGTCAATGAGTGATGGGACACTGACGCCATCGACTACAACGTCCATCAAGTTCTGGTTGGTCGACAAAGTGATCAGAGGGTTTTGCAGTCAAGTCGTCAATGCAGTGTCACCTCCGGGAGCTGCATCGCTTAGTTTTCCGGAGACGGGCGTCAAGGCTGCATCGCGGACAGTGGACGATGAGCCTGCAGCGATAGGGACGATGGACAACGAGCTGGTGGCGAACGGGACTGGTGACGTCGGAATGACGACGAGGGACTGTTCCAAGTGGCACGATCATCATTGCTGTTGGGCGTCAAATGCAGGCTGGTAACGATGCAGGCTCTGGTCGGGGCAATAATAACTGGTGAATGGCGGTTGCTGAGGGGAACAGACAGCACGGTTGTTACAATGGCGAGCAACGTGACCGATGCGCTGGCAGGCAAAACAGATTAGCCGATCGCCTGTAGTTGGCCACTCTGCTTGATTTCGGTAGTGTGCAGGATACCGCTGACCATTGGATGGCCGAGGAACACTAGACAGCTGTGAAGTGGCAACGGCGCATACAGAATGAACTCCAAGATTAGCGAGTTCTTCGCGAACTATTGCCTGCACAAATGGTACTGTAGGCATGTTGCTCGGCTCACTGGGGCGGGAAAGAAAGGCTGCAGGAGCCATGGCTTCCAGTCTCAGCCATACTATCCGCTTCAGGTCGTCTGATGATGATGGTCGCTGCATTCCTAGCCTGTCGTCACAAGAGGATGTCACGGCTGTGTTCGGCAGATGTGCAAACGGCGCTGCAATGCAGCGGCTGCTTGGCCTCCTCTTGGCGATGCAGCGGCTGCTTGGCCAAGCGGCTTTTGGCCTGCTCAAAGCATTGACACTCTTTTATGATGTCCTGTACTGTCTCACATTTTTGCACATGAGCAGGTTGAAAGCATCGTCAGCAATCCCCTTCAGTACATATCCAACCTTGTCTGACTCGTCCATATCGCTGTCGGCCTTGTGGCACAGAGCCAGCAAGTCCTGGATCTAAGAGACATATGATTCTGTGGACACGGGTCGCTAGTAGTTTCTTTGCGGCGCTCTTCCACCCGGCGGGACGGCCGAACAAATCCCTCAGCTTCTGCTTGCACGTGCCCTAGTCGTTAAGTTCTTCCTCATGATTATCATATCACACCTTTGCCGTGCCTTGTAGGTAGAACACCAAGTTATCCAACATAATCGTCGGATCCCATTTGTTGTGGGCACTAACATGCTCGTACGTGGCGATCCAGTCTACCACGTCGAGGTGGTCGATGCCGCAGAATGTTCCTGGATCCCGTGGCTGAGCCAGGACAACCGTCGGGGTTGTGCACGTTGAAGTGGGCCACGCCATTTCGGGACCTGTTTCGTCCATCATGTTGTCCTGTCCGAGGTGACGACCACTGCGGAGCTCTGTTGTTGTCTCTTGTGGGTACCCCGCACCTCTCACCAATTTGCCACGTTGCAGAAGTCACATATAGAGATGTATTTACTCTATTTACATGGAAGGCAACGATGTACAAACAACATGGCTGTCGAGACGGATTACACCTCGACACGTCAAATTGTCGTCTTCTGACTTTGGCGCCACTCTTAGTTACGCCATAACAATATCATCATCAGCCTATATTTATGTTCACTGCAGGACCAAGGCCTCTCCCTGTGATCTCCAATTACCCCTGTCTTGCGCTAGCTGATTCCAACTTGCGCCTGCAAATTTCTAAACTTCATCACCCCACCTAGTTTTCTGCCGTCTCGACTGCGCTTCCCTTCTCTTGGTATCCATTCTGTAACTCTAATGGTCACCGGTTATTCATCCTACGCATTACATGGCCTGCCCAGCTCCATTATTTTCTCTTAATGTCAACTAGAATATTGGCTATCGCCGTTTGCTCTCTGATCCACAACGCTCTCTTCCCGTCTCTTAACGTTAGGCCTAACATTTTTCGCTCCATCGCTTTTTGTGCGGTCCTTAACTTGTTCTCGAGATTCTTTGTTAACCTCCAAGTTACTGCCCCATATGTTAGCACCGGTAGAATGCAATGATTGTACACTTTTCTTTTCAACGACAGTGGTAAGCTCCCAGTCAGGATTTGGCAATGCCTGCCGTATGCACTCCAACCCAATTTTATTCTTCTGTAAATTTCTTTCTCATGATCAGGGTCCCCTGTGAGTAGTTGACCTAGATAAACATATTCCTTTACAGACTCTAGAGGCTGACTGGCGATCCTGAATTCTTGTTCCCTTGCCAGGCTATTGAACATTGTCTTCTGCATTTTAATCTTCAACCCCACTCTTACACTTTCTCGGTTAAGGTCTTCAATCATTTGTTGTAATTCGTCCCCATTGTTGCTGAATAGGACAACGTCACCTGCAAACCGAAGGTTGCGGAGATATTCCCCATTGATCCTCACTCCTAAAGCCTTCCCAGTCTAAGAGCTTGAATACTTCTAAGCATGCAGTGAATAGCATTGTAGAGATTGTGTCTCTTTGCCTGACCCCTTTCTTGATAGGTAACTTTTTACTTTTCTTGTAGAGAACCAATGTAGCCGTGGAATCTTTGTAGATATTTGCTAAGATATTCACGTATGCCTCCTGTACTCCTTGATTATGCAATGCCTCTATGACTGCTGGTATCTCTACTGAATCAAATGCCTTTTCATAATCTATGAAAGCCATATAGAGAGGTTGACTGTACTCCCCAGATTTCTCGATTACCTGATTGATGACATGGATATGATCCATCGTAGAATATCCCTTCCTGAAGCCAGCCTGTTCTTTTGGTTGGCTGAAGTCTAGTATTGCCCTGATTCTATTGGAAATTATCTTGGTGAATATTTTATACAGTACTGAAAGCAAGCTAATGGATCTGTAATTCTTCAATTCTTTAACATCTCCCTTCTTATGGATAAGTATAATGTTGGCGTTCTTCCAGCTCTCTGGTACACTGGAAGTTGTGAGACATTGCGTATAAAGGGTCGCAAGCTTTTCAAGCATATCTCCTCCGTCCTTGATTAAATCGACTGTTATTCCATCTTCTCCAGCAGCTTTTCTTCTGGTCATGTCTATCAAGGCCCTTCTAACTTCATCGCTAGTTATAGAAGGAGCCTCTGTATCCGGTTCATCACTATTTCGAATGAAAGTAGCTTGGCTGTTTTGGGCACTGTACAGGTGAGTATAGAATTCTTTCGCTGCTTTTACTATGTCATCGAAATTGCTGATGATATTACCATGCTTATCTTTCAGTGCACACATCTTGCATTGTCCTATGCCAAGCTTTCTTCTTACTGATTTCATGATGCGTCCATATTTTACGGCTTCCTCAATCTTTCCCACGCTATAATTTTGAATATCCCTTACTTTCTTCTTGTTGATCAGTTTTAACAGTTGAGCGAATTCTATCTGATCTCTTGAGTTGGACACTTTCATATTTTGTCGTTTCTTGATTAGGTCCTTTGTTTCTTGGGGGAGCTCACCTACTGGTTGCCTTGGTGCCTTACCTCCTACTTCAATTGCTGCTTCTGAGATCAGCCTAGTTACGGTTTCATTCATTACCTCTATGTTGTCTTCATCTTCATGTTCTAAGGCTGCATATTTGTTTGCGAGCACCAGCCTGGATTGGTCTGCTTTTACCCTTACTGCGTCTAGGTTGGCCTGTTTCTTCTTGACTAATTGCACTCTTTCTTTCTTCAAATTGAGTGAAATCCTAGACCTCACTAACCTATGGTCACTGCACTTTACCTCACCTAACACTTCTACATCTTGCACTATGCTGAGATCGGCAGAGAATATGAAATCTATTTCATTCCTTGTTTTTCCATTAGGGCTTTTCCAGGTCCACTTCCTGTTGCTGCGCTTCCTGAAGAAGGTATTCATTATTCAGAGCCTATGCCTCTCCGCGAATTCTATCAACAGCTCTCCTCTCCTAGAATCGATACCGTAGTTGCTTGCTCACCAGCCTGCTTTTTCCCCACTTTTGCATTGAAGTAGCCCACGACTACAGTATACTGAGTTTGCACCTTTCTCGTTGCTAATTCAACATCTTCATAAAACTGTTCTATTTCTTCATCATCTTGACTGCAGGTTGGCGCATAGGCTTGTACTACCTTCATTCTATACCTCCTATTCAGCTTTATTACGACGACTGCTACCCTCTCATTAATGCTGTAGAATTCATCAATGTTACCAGCTAAGTTCTTATGGACTAGAATTCCTACTCCGAATTCTCTCTTATCTGGAAGACCTCTATAGCAGAGGACGTGGCCGTTAGTCAGCACTGTATGAGCCTCACCGGTTCTTCTAACCCTCACTAAGGCCAATAATATCCCAGGCAATACCTGATAATTCTTTAAATAGCCCTGCTAGCCTCACTGGATAGGGCGCGCATGTTGAACGTTGCCAGGTTCAGTTTCCAGTGGTGGCCTGTCCGGACCCTGAGATTCTTGGCACCCTCTGCCGCGTCGCAGGTCTGACCGCCGCCTTGGTCAGGTGCTCCGCAGCTGCTGGGGACTGAGGGCCATGGGTTAATTGTAGGAGTCATGAGGGAGGTAGTGGCCGAATACTGCACCAAGGAGGCCAATTCCTGTTCTGGTGAGGGAGTGACTTTGATGAAGCTTTGATGAAAATGCTCATCGGGCTAGAGGAAAGATTGTGATCTAAGAGTCACTGTGTGTCTCAGAATATTTCTGTATAAGTGACTGCTTTGTCAATACGTGATTTTGGAAGAGAATTTTGCATGCAAGCAGCCATATCATGATTACCTATTGCTCTATGAGCATACGCTATGTCACTCATTTCTTGCTCAGAGAAGTCACTTAATTTGGACGGTTCTTTGCTCAGGGAAAGAACAAGTTTGAATCAAATAAAGCCTGTTAGGATTAAATGGCGTTATTTAAGTACACTGGAGACATACATGGCCAACCAAAACTTCATAGCATTAGCTTAATTTATCGAAATTAATAACTATTTGAAAATAAATGATCATGAATTGACAGATTTATTGATTTCCTAAATCACTATTAAATTGCTGTCATCTGACTTTCTTAGATTACTTACGAAAGATATGTGTAGTCTGGTTGGAAGCATTTGCTGTTCATTTAGAAAATGTGCATCCATTAGGAATGTCTTTTACTCATTAAGTGACAGTGCTGTCTTGCAAGCTCAAGTGGACAGCGTTTAGCAAGAACAAAACGAGGTAGCACACCTTTGCCACGCTGATTGTCTGCTGCTCCATGGCCTCATGGATGCTACCACGGTCGTGCTCCCGAATACTGTTGAACTCATCTATGCAACAGATGCCTCCATCTGCCAGGACCAAAGCACCAGCCTCCAGCTGCCATTCCCCACCATCCTGCATGGTTGACATACAAGCTGTGTCATCATGACTCTTCTACATAAGCATGCTAAAGGCAAAAGCAGTGGCTCATACTAACAGACAAGATACACTTGCTATGCAAACTGATTCTGCTGCTGATAGGAGATATAAATAAGTAAGACCGTCAAAAGTTGAAGCCACATAAGTGAAAAATAACATGTACCTCTAGTTTCTGTTTATGAACTCTGAACAAATGGTACTTTGTTGATGGATGAAACTGGTATTCGTATGTTGTATGCAGTTATCTTGATCAACTCAGAATATTATGTTGCAGTCCATTTACTCCCCTGATATTCTAGAAGGTTGAAGAATGCATTCAGAAGCACCTAATGCAGTTGTTCCTATAAGGTTACCTTTCCCATTATATTACTTTTTCCAGGTTCTCAAGAGCGAGTAACGAAAACTGAATGAAGGTCTCTTGTCCAGTCCCATTGAGGCCAATATATGAACCCCTTTGTTGTTTCTAAGTATTAAGTAAAAGCCTTTTAAGTTTGTTTCAAGCTATGTGAAACACCCAGAATAGCCATGCGAGAAGTGCATGCATTGCTTCTTTCATTACCTCGTGTTTGTTTTTAGTACCACTGTAGAACTATCTCAAACAATGTGGCATAGATGGCATTTGGGGCTACTTGTTGTGGACTGTTGATCACCAAGACCTGACTGCCAATAAAAGCTGTAGCAGTTTTTGGAGTCAGCTCTGTCGCAAGTTACGCAACAAGCGGTGCATACAAAAACCAAAGATATGATAATGGCTGTAGCTTATGGTGCAATATGCTACATCAGCAAAAAAAAAAAAAGAAAAAGGACACATTTCAGCAAGATGGATAAGCAGGCTAGTTGGCCAACATTGATCATGAGTATTATTCCAACCCAATGAAAAGATGGGAGGCAGTGAACCACAAGACAAGGTGCTTACCCGCAACTGAAGAAATTATTGAAGCTTCAAATACATACACATAAAAGTAATCGCACATGAGGAGCAAAGCAAGGAACAAAAACCAAAATAATACCTATACTTAGTAGTGAAGAAACCTAAAAACTGAAAGCCAAACATACACGTGTGCTAACACTCGAGAAACACAAATTTTTCATCATGTCACACGACAGAAAGACGACTGATGGAAACATACCATCTTTTCCTAAAAGTACAGTAAAACCTCACTAATAATATGTAGTTGGTGGGGAATGTAGATCAAGTACACACTAAGCGATGTACTAATTAACCGACAATGGCAAATAGAGGCTATAGACTTGCTGGCCAAAAAAGAAAAAGGAAATTAATTCTCACTCAAACACACACACAGACAAGCTTTACTTGCGAGCAGGCAGCAAAAATTCTGTGATTTTCACTTGCCGCAGTGGCGGCCTTGCAGCAACGACAGCGTCCTCAAACTCAGCAAGGCTGCGAGCCAGTTTCTCCAATACGCCACACTTCTCAGCAAACGCCCTCATGACAGTTCAACGCACTAGCCAGATCGGATATGGAAGGGCCATCATCCATGTCGTCATGGATTACGACGTGGAAGCACTAGAAGCTCTGGGAGCACGAAACACGTCATGGCTACCATGTTTTGACGTCACTATTGGTGGCGACTGCAGCCCGGGAAAGGTCCGCGCTCCACAATTTCACTCTCTATGTCCTGCACGCACATTTCACCAGTTCCATGCTTGTACGTGTCGAAAAATGAAGTAAATACTGCACACTAACCATCTGGCATGCGTTAAGCGACTACTATGGAACCTCGTTGATACGATTCTGCATAACCCGTTTTTGGGATAATACGTTTCTTTTTCTTTTCCCAATAATACGTTTTTGTTGGATAACATGGTGGATGATACACTTTATTTTCCGGTTTCCATGAAGATCGTATCAACGAGATTCCACTGTACATTAAGCGGTCAGCTAATACATTAGGTTCAATGGCGCAAGGGCGGGGCATTCATTGTGAATATATTTGAACTGGAATTACTTGGGTATGTATTAACAATGTTTTACTGTATGGAAGGCCTCTACTAGTTTATATTTGTGTGATTGATTCAAAAAAGCTTCTACAGTAGAACCCCGCTGATACGTTTTTCACGAGACCGTTAAAAAAAAAAAATACTTGAAAATCGTTGTTTTGGTTATAGTGCGGTACCGCTTATAGTGCAGATATTCAAGACTCCGGCGACTTACGTTATAAGCGGTCTACACTGTAATGCAACAAGCAGTTACTTTGCATTTGTGAAGAAACAGAACATTGAGCACTGGCCGTTGGCTTATAATTGCTGATACATGATAACTGGTGCCAGGATTCAGTTGTAATGGCACAGACAATTTAACACCAGCCTCCAATCACACACAGTGCAAGTCACAAGAATCGGGTAACAGCTAGAAAAGATTTGTATGTACATAAAAGAATGGTAAAGCAGCAAGCTGGTTTGGTTGCATCACAGGGAACTAGCGCACGGGCAACAGAGAGAGTTGCAAGTCTAGCGATGTGTCATGTCTTCTTCCTCGATCTGTGTTGCCTGCTGAATTGGTTCCCAATGATGGAACAAATTGTTGCCAACTCACCTTGATTGCAGCTGCAGTAAGGCCAGCACTAGTGCTTCCAATCCCTGTTGTCAAAACCGAACGAGCACTCATTTTGGCTGCATATTTCAGGAACTGAGACTTGGCTGTTCCTGTTCACGTAAATAAAGATGCTTCCATAAGAGCAGGCAAAAATAAAAGCTATATCTCATCAAACTCGGAGAGATAATTGTGCATATGTCCTTAACACTGGGCCACAGTGCACAGAGCTGACATGTCTGGACATAGCTAAGTTAGAAAAACGAAGTAGCTGACACACCACATTCTCAATTCATACCAGTGTTTTACTGAAGCATGAGCAAAACCTATCACAATGAAGCGCACATAGAACTTTTTGTTCATAAGGAATGACTAACATACAAAACTGCAACACTTTTTCACAGTGACTGCACAGAATTTACAAGTGCAAAATGCATTGGAGCATACAAATGCACAGCATGGTTGGATACGGAAACTCTAGCAACGAACAACAGCATTGTCCGGTCAGGGGAACTTGGCAGAACGCAAAAAAGCAATGGTCACTCAAGATCACAAATGCAAGATTAGAGCCCTCTTATGCACTTTTTGATTTTACACCTCACCCAGGTAAGGTGGGAAAATGGTTAGATACAAACAAACATACATACATAGCACCCCAAAAATGTCTGAAGTATTCGAAGAATGCTAATGCATTAAAAAGCATTGCAGGGAGCTCTTCAGGTACACAACAAAAATAGTGACCTAGCGCTTGCCAGTTGTACTAGCTGCAAAACTCACCTGGATCCCCGACAAGGAGCAAATGGGATTCGCCACGAATTCGAGTGCCACTTGTATCACAATGCTGAAAGTTAAAATAGTTTCCAAGCTTTAAAGATGCAATATAGAAATAACATGAAAAATAATCTTGGCTGATAAGAGTTTTCATGCATGGAAATTAGTACCGTATTTTCCGGACTGTAACTCTGCACCCCCCTCAAAACGATCAGTTTTTCTGGAAAAACACGTATATAAGTCGCACCGGTGTATAAGACGCACCTGTTCGTTCAGTAAGCGATTAAAAAACAAAAATACAGTGACATTTCACTCCGTGAATGCGGGCCACGCGCAAGCGTATGGGTGCCATATATTTCCACTCCAGACGCATTTTTGCCGTCGTGGTTGCCGCGATGTTCCGTATAAAGTCCAGGGGATATAACATCGGCCCCATGAGCCGTATGTAGCTTTATATGCAAGTGAAAGCGTGTGCCAGTGAGCCGAACCGCGCACATGGGAGGAAAGCGAGAAGGCAGCACGGGAGGAGGGGGGGGGGCGGCTTGTATACTCTGGTAGCAACTGCGTAGTTTGCGCAGTGGCGCGCGCCATATCTTGACAGCGATCTGCAGATGCGATGATTTCAGGGTCGGTCAACTCGCGGTCGGCCTGACGCTGCTTGCGTTGCTGCTCCGTCCTCGCACGGCACTCGGGCACTCGATGATGAGAAGAACGCGGCACCTCGACAGTGCGCACAGAACACGTGCAGCAATTAAGTCAACCAGTGCGCCTCGCGTATGTGGCCATAACATCGAATCCGATTTTGACGGCAGTTTTTCCGGGGGAAAAAAAAATGTACATAAGTCGCACCGATCTATAAGACGCACCAACCAAAAATTCAGAAAAAAACCACGACTTATAAACCGGAAAATATGGTACAATGAGTATCTGTCAGACAAGGAAATGAAAATTCACAATGTTTCCATTAACTGTCTGTTTCTGCAATAACAGCAACATGCTGCCAAGACATTTGTCATGAGTCATGCTAAGCTGTCAAGGTCTCTCAAAGAGCAGATCCATTGGTGTTCTAAGTGGTGTTTTCACATTACCTCGTGCAACAAGCTTTACTTGTCCACAAGCAACTTATACACTCTCTCAGTCACCTCAGCTAGGTATAGTATACTCAACTCCTTTGCACATAGGAGGTTTGCATGCCTAGAATGCTAGCAGAGAAGCTCAAGCAGCTCACATGAGTGGTGCTGTTATTAGAAGGAACTATTTGCAGGTGGCATTAGTTAAATTTTAGCTATGCTCTCACAGAGCTTCATAGGTATGCAAGCAGTCGTGCCAGTCAGTCTCCATAAGGACTGTGCTGAGCTTGTCAGGTGTTGCAAAGTCTCACCAGACTTGGTAAAGTAATTGGCAATAATTTTTCACAACTTACCAATTAAGAAAGAAGAAAGAATAAATGGCAACAGATATTTTTGTACAACTGGGATTCAAACACGGAATCCTTCCTGTTTTCTAATCACATCTGAATTCGAATAGTATCTGGCTTGGTATTACAGGGGACCGGGCCAATTACTATAACCATTCGGCTACCATTACACTAGCACCAGCATGAATTCACATCGGTCACTGCTGCTTGCAAAAAAGCAGGTGTTTGTTGTCAGATAAAGGAGGAGGCATGTGTAAGTCCTGAAGGAATGGTTAAATAAAAGTGTTGATATTAATTACAAAAAAGAAGAGGTTGTGATTGCAGTAGACGTGTGATTGTAATTAGTTTTTTGTTGTGAAAAATTTGCAATGTTGTCCACTGTGCCAGCTCCTGCTGGTCCGGTTGAAAAAAAATATATGCACAAGTGTTTTGTCTGTGGGCAATTAGAAGTTCTGGCATTCCACTAGTACAACGTCAAATGGTAATTGCTCATAACACAAGGCCAAATCTCTCCATGTCCCTTCTGAGTGCAGATACAGTGGAATCTCGATGATATGATCACGGCTAATATGAATTTCCGGATGATACGAATTTTTCTGTGGTCCCGGCCGAGCCCCATTACTTTGCAACGTGCTAGAGAACGGTTGTTACGAATCGATTTCCGACCCGCGTCGGTTGATACGAATAACCGCCGCCCCACCGACGGCCGCGAAAGAGAACAGCGCGCAGTCACGCGCTTTCTCCGTTTCTCTTTTAGTGCGGAGGCGCGGCCACGGCGCCGGACAGCGCGGAGGTCGCGACTGGGCGCGAAGAGTTTGACGCGGTGGCGCTTTTCTTGCTTTTGCGCTTTTCCCCACGCAGGCGTGGGGAAGTGCGGTCTATCGCTACAATGGAAACTGAGCGGTGTAAGCACAGCGCATACAAAGGTCAGAGCCGTGTGGAGATCACTTTCAAGATACGGTGCGCGCGACAACCCTGACAGCCGGCACAGGCGCAAAGTATAAGAACGCATTTGTTGGCAGAGTAGAAGCCACCCCCCCACCCCCTCCCTCCTGCGCTGCCTTCCCGCTTTGCTCCTTGCTCCTTTCGCGTGGGAGATTGCGTCGCCAGTTAGCCTTGCGCCCGGTTGCAAGATACGCATTTGGTGCCCCAGAGCACAGTGTCGCCCCCCCCCCCCCCCCCCTGGCCTTTCGCGCGACGAAAGCAGGGCCGGGCTCGACTGGCGCGCCCGGCCGTGACGGAAGTTGCGTTTGCTCTCCGCTGTGCGTTCGCTCTCCGTGCGTGAAAGCGCGCGTCCCCCGCGTGAAAGGCGCGCTTTCACTCGCACATACGGCGCGCGGCGACGATTTTATCGCCCTTGGACTCATGCTCCACGTCTTATGCTCCTCCTCTGCATCGCCCTCGTTGATCTCCTCTCCCGTCGGTGGGCGCACCTCGTTGAGAAGCGTGCTCGCTACCGCCCTTGTCGGCAAGATTTTCCAGCGGAAGCCGCATTATAACCGGTATTTCGTCTCACGCGGCTGCACTGTAAGCGGTATGCGTATACATGGAGTTCTATGGGAGGGTAAACGGGAGTCGGAAAATGCCGCGTTGTAGCCTGTTCTGCACTATAAACAGTTACGTTATAAGTAATCTATACTGTAAATGCTTTTTACGTGCGTGTGCCTGAGTGAGTTCACCTCCGACTCTTTAATTTAGCTAGTTTTAATTGTGTTTCGATGATACGAATTTCTGCTAATACGAATATTTTTCGTGACCCCGTGAGATTCGCACCGCTTCCACACATACCTTGTGAAGATTCATGATCACTTTCACAGCCACTTTCACATGAGTCTTAGGTTAGCACACATGTCAACTCTGCCTGTGTGCATGACTTTTCACTATAATTGTGCAGCAATGATCTTAAGAGCCCAACAGACTTTGTGGGGGTCTTTTCTGAGGTGATATGCCCAATAACTACTGCTGTGCTGCGTTGCTTGCCAGTTTCTTATATGTAATAGCCATGCTCTGTGCTGAGCAGCTGTTCTCCTTACATGTCAAACATGTATTTTTATCTGGCAAGTCATTCACCGCATATTTGAGCCTTTAGGCCCAGACATTAAGAGGCCCTGCTACACATTTTGAGCATTCTAGATAAACATCTTAGTCACTAAACAATTCAGTCATTATCATCCAGGCCTAATAGTATTTCTGTTTTCATAGCAGGGATCCTACAGGTTCATTCAAAAAACCACACCAGCTGTAGCAACAACTTGATTTAGGTGAGTTGGTTCATTTCGAAGGTATATATACCATATTTTCCGGTGTATAAGTCTTGTTTTTTCCCCAAATTTTTCATTGGTGCATCTTATAGAACGGTGCTACTTATATACGTTCTTTTTTTTTTCGGAAAAACTGCCGCCAAAATCAGGATGGGATGATATGGCCACGCGAGGCGCGCTGGGTTGACCTCCTCTGGCAGTTGCTATGGGTTGTGCGCGCGCTATGGAGGTACCGGTTCTTCTCGTGATCTAGTTGCCGAGTACCATGCAAGGAGGACAGAGCAGCAACGCAAGTGGTGGCAGGCCGACCGCGAGTCGACAGATTCCAAAGTCGTCGCATCTGAAGATCGCTTTCAAGATACGGCGCGCGCCGCTGCGCAAACAACACAGTTGCTACTAAAGTACTAGCCGTGGCCCCCCTCCCTCCCACGCTGCCTTCTCGCTTACCGCTCTTGTGTGCAATTCGGTTCTCCATCGCACGCTTTCACTCACACTAGCCGTGGCCGCGATGGTGACTGCCGCATTCCTATATCATTGCTATCGCAATTATACAGGAATGACACCCATACGCTTGCGCGTGACCCGCGTTCACAATGTGAAACGTCACTGTAACTTTTGTAAATTGCTTACCGAATAAACAGGTGTGTCTTATACACCGGTGCGACTTATATACATTCTTTTTCGGAAAAACTGCCGTTTTGAGGGGGGTGCGACTTGTACAAAGGTGCGACTTATAGCCCGGCAAATATTGTAAGCTGTTGAAGCTATTTATATATACCTTATATAAAAACATACACAACGGCACTAATCCTGTTGTGTACATTTTTGCCCTCGTCCCATCGTGCTGCCTCATTATACCATCAACCACCTTCTCTTTCCTTTGACCTCCTACAATCGCTGCCACGTTTTGTGTTCATTCATATACACCTTTAAATATGATGGACATCAGCTGGCTTTCTATGCATGTCATGACTAAGCAGTGCCTCTGGCTGAAGCAAAAGTGGAGAAATATCATAACTGATGGAGCAGTGGTGAAGTATACTGCTGTGCTGGAGAAGTATACTGCTGTTCCAAAGCTATGGCCTTCAAGATCTATGCTTCTTCTAGAAGCATTCTGACTTTTACAGCCAATGGCCATTGTTTTTATGAGTATGTACGGATATAGATGAAACTTGACGGGGAATTCAGGAAGATAAAACAAAGAGCGGATAGTCTTTTGAACAAAACTGTAGGCTCCTTGCTACAAGTGGATGAATAAAGTTAGGTTCAAATGCTCACAACACAATTATGTAGCGACTAACCAGGCGTATTTACCATGTTAAAAAACTTTGCATTTAAGTGTGAAATATGAGAAAAAAAAATTTGTCGAAGTTTCACCCGAAAGGCGAAGCACCAATTGCGATAGCAAATTAGTAGAGAGCTATACGGAGTAAGGATAGTAGTTTTATCAGCCGTATAAACTTGGACATTCAGCAGCACCAGCAACGCGGAGAACTGTTGTCGACGCTGTCGGCGTTTTGTCCGCGTTCGCACTGAACGCGCGCGGCGTTTTTATATAAATACGCATTTAGTGCCGCTAAACGTCGCCTCCCGTCCCCCCACAGCCTTTCGCGCGACGGAAAAAGTTGCGTTTGCTCTCTATATATGGAAAGGAGGAAAGAGACGCTTAATTCTGCAGCCCTTCAGGGAGCACGGCGCAGAATGCGCGTTTGCTCTCCGACGTGCATTCGCTCCCCGTGAAAGCGCACGTCACTCGTGCCCTTTCACTCACACATACAGCGTCCGGAACGCGGCGACGATTTCATCGCCGTTGACGTCATATAGAACCTCACGGCGACGACAACGCCGATGGCAGAAATCTGCTTTGGAGTGTCCATATAATTGCTATCGCAATAAAAACAACTCAAGTAGGCTGTATCTGGGACGCAGCCACAGTGGAGTATTTTAAACGTTTTGTGTGTACTGGGAGATGGTGTACAGGCACTAGGGTACAGAA
Source organism: Dermacentor silvarum (assembly GCF_013339745.2). NCBI lineage: Eukaryota > Metazoa > Arthropoda > Arachnida > Ixodida > Ixodidae > Dermacentor > Dermacentor silvarum. The sequence goes on along the minus strand of NC_051155.1, from coordinate 240,997,058 downwards.
ATGACGTAACCAAATAAATGGTACATTTATTCAAGCATTATAAAGTTTACATGCCTAACTTATGTTACAGATAGTGGGGGCCTTATGGCCAAATCTTTCAATCATGCTCACTCCTGTTTCGTAGTGCATTCGTTTGTTTTCCATAGGGTGTTTAGGCACTAGTGTAAATTAATGACCCCCTTAGTCCTGTAGACGGTTGGGGCTCCTGCACCTGCCTTAACCTCCTTCGCTTGCACTCCCTGAAGAGATGTACAGGTTCCATCGTAGTCAAAGGGGGTTGGATACCCGTCTGTCTTGCTGTCTGAGTCCCTTCACGCCACTTTTGAACCCTACACCGGATGCAGGGATGCCCTACCTGAGCAATTATGACATTTTTGCAACAAATTGCACGCCTGTAGGTCTTATAATGTCTGATAAGCATTAGATTGAGTTTGATGGGTTATACCTACTGTGGCATAGTGAGCTCTCTCAAACGCAACCATTCTTGCTCGGATGGCAAACGTTTTGTCCGCGTTCGCACTGAACGCGCGCGGCGTTTTTATATAAATACGCATTTAGTGCCGCTAAACGTTGCCTCCCGTCCCCCCACAGCCTTTCGTGCGACGGAAAAAGTTGCGTTTGCTCTCTATATATGGAAAGGAGGAAAGAGACGCTTAATTCTGCAGCCCTTCAGGGAGCACGGCGCAGAATGCGCGTTTGCTCTCCGACGTGCATTCGCTCCCCGTGAAAGCGCACGTCACTCGTGCCCTTTCACTCACACATACAGCGTCCGGAACGCGGCGACGATTTCATCGCCGTTGACGTCATATAGAACCTCACGGCGACGACAACGCCGATGGCAGAAATCTGCTTTGGAGTGTCCATATAATTGCTATCGCAATAAAAACAACTCAAGTAGGCTGTATCTGGGACGCAGCCACAGTGGAGTATTTTAAACGTTTTGTGTGTACTGGGAGATGGTGTACAGGCACTAGGGTACAGAAATGACGTAACCAAATAAATGGTACATTTATTCAAGCATTATAAAGCTTACATGCCTAACTTATGTTACAGATAGTGGGGGCCTTATGGCCAAATCTTTCAATCATGCTCACTCCTGTTTCGTAGTGCATTCGTTTGTTTTCCATAGGGTGTTTAGGCACTAGTGTAAATTAATGACCCCCTTAGTCCTGTAGACGGTTGGGGCTCCTGTGCCTGCCTTAACCTCCTTCGCTTGCACTCCCTAAAGAGATGTACAGGTTCCATCGTAGTCAAAGGGGGTTGGATACCCGTCTGTCTTGCTGTCTGAGTCCCTTCACGCCACTTCTGAACCCTACATGTCGGATGCAGGGACGCCCTACCTGAGCAATTATGAAATTTCTGCAACAAATTGCACGCTTGTAGGTCTTATAATGTCTGATAAGCATTAGATTGAGTTTGATGGGTTATACCTACTATGGCATAGTGAGCTCTCTCAAACGCAACCATTCCTGCTCGGATGGCAAACATATTGCCGAGCTATATAACACGTTCTTGTTACATGCAGTTTTAGCAAGCGACTGCCCCTGACTGATTTTAAAGATGTTGCGCATCAATATCTTGCATTAAATTTACAGCATGGTTTGGAATAAAATGTAAGGTGCCTTCTCTGGCTGGTAACTACATGAAAACAAACTCATGTTATAAACCGCATTTACTCACATATCCACAACCTCCATCACTGGGATTCGAACCCATGTCAATCAAGCAGTGTTGATTTGGGAGTTGGGCGTGCTAACCACCGTGCTATCACGCAACAACAGCGCTGGGCAATTACTGCAAGGTTTTGCATTCCACACAGACTCGGACAGCGCTGATGCCTGTGCATGTATTTCGGAGGCCAAACAAGCAATACTGTGGCGGATGAGGATGATAATATATGCATCACATAGAAATTGTTCTTGACAACATGGCAGTGTGTTGACATGAAATCCTTCATTGTCATGCTCGTGAAACAGCGTCAGTGGCACAAAGGAGACGTACATGACACTGATGATTATTGATGAGTACCTACAATAAAGTTTGTGCCAAGAATCAGGCGGCTGGTGAAAAACAATGAAAAAAGCCTTGATGGTGTCAATGCCAACAATGACATCGCAGCAATAACACAACATAGTTAACACAGTAGCTCACATGATCCACAACCACAAAGTGCCCGGCGCGGCAAATGTACAGGAGAAAAAAAAGTGAATAAATCTTGTAAGTAGCATTACGACATTTCGCTGATGACATCAGTTGTAGTAAATGTTTTGGCCTCACAGTTGATTAACCTGCCGGCAGAGGCTTCAAGATTACTCTTGGAGCTCAAAAAGCTGGATGCCTTTAACACATCAACTTCAACAATGCGGCTTAAACATTGATTTATGCAAATTTAAGAGATGGTGTAAGGAAACTTCATATTTAAAGGTCATCTGAATATGCCACGCTGCGAAAACGTCGGCCAGGACGGTGGACATTGGGCATTGGATGTTGCCCTACTGAATTAAGGAAACAGAAAATATGACTGTTGTACACAAGTTCTCTAAAATTATTTCACTGACCACAGCACAACCTCACCATAGTAACACACAACAGAAGCGAAAATAAACATGATGCAGCAAGATTGTCTGAATCAATTGTGTGAATACTGAAATAGTAAAATGTTACCCCCCTTAACAAAAAGTATAGGATAAGCCTTTGGCCAAGCAGCTGAAACAAAAGGTATAAAGCTATATATTTCAACTAAATAAATCTAGCCTATTTAGACATGGTGAGTCTGAGAGTGCTAAAGTCTGTGCATGCACATATTTTGAACTCCACAGCATGCACTACTATAGAGAAGTTCTGTACACCGCAAAGGAGGTAAAGTCACAAATTACTTATCTAATCTACACTTTTCTTGCTGTAATATCATTGAACTTATATTTATCGTTTAAATACTAAACATCATGAAAAAGCTTTATATCCTTACTTTAAATTAATACATTTTTATACAAGCGCACGCCTTCCGACAACCAACTGCCCTATAACTGCTAGCTTCTTGTCCAGTTAATTAAATGAAATTCTGGGCTTTTACGTGGCAAAACCACAATACGATTACGACGCATACTGAAGTGGGGGACTCCAGATTAATTTTGACCACCTGGGGTTCTATAACGTGCTCCCAAGATGCAGTACACAGGTGTTTTTACATTTCGCCCCCATAGAAATGCAGCCGCTGCGGCTGGAATTTGATCTCACGCCCTCGAGCTTAGTAGCGCAATGCCAAAGCCACTATGCCACCACAGCGGGTATCTTGTCCAGTTCCCTGTAGCAGGTGAGCACAATTATTTGAAGAAGCAGGCAAACAAAAATAAAATGGTGGTCTTCATAGGGAGAGAATGCAACATGAAAAGGCAGGCACTCCACCAAGCACAATATTAACACGTGCGAGCGGAGTTTGGATGAAGAGGAGAATGAAGCTGTGCTGGCTCGCGTGCGGTGCCATGAACTGCTTCCGCTGAGCGATGCCTTTGCATTCTTCATCTTGCAAATAAACGCGATCCATCATCACAATTGTGGTGAAAGGTGCTGGGTAAGCCAGCTACTCCCAAGTGCTACCTGAGGGACACCGTCTGCTAACGACAGAAGCGCAACAGTACGAGCTTTGCCGCAGCCGTCGACTTGCGGGCTAGGCACCACTACTTCATGAAATGAGCTCGAACGGAGACACCCAGCAACCGTCCGCGAGGGCATTTTCTTACCTCTACAGGGAGCCGCGCACCTTCACAGGAAAACCCGGCGACAACGTGGATGAGTGGCTCAGCCACTATCAGCGGGTGAGCCGATCCAATGGTTGGAATGCCGCTAGCCAGTTGTCTAACGTGGGGTTGTTTCTTGGTTTCACTGCGTTGTTATGGTTTAAGAACCGTGAAGACACTTTGACAACCTGGGAACTATTTGTGGAGGAAATTAAGAAATGCTTTGGAGACTCAGCAACGAAAAAGAAATGTGCGGAGCAGATGTTGTCGCAGAGGGCTCAAGTCACTGGGGAGACTTGCAGAATGTACATTGAAGAGATACTGAAGTTGTACAAGTCGGTGGACGCCCACATGGCAGAAGAAGACAAGGTGGGCCATATTGTTACAGGGAGAAAATATACGTATTTACAATATATACAGAGGGTTGTAGCTCTGTGGCCAGGGTGACACCATCTACCGAGCTCCGAGACACTTCAGCCTCTTCTTCCCCAATCAACGTCATTTTGTCCACAGCGGTACAAACTCGTACGTGACATGAACCCCCCGGTGGCAGAATCATCGTCTCGATGCTTCTTAGGGTGTCGAATCAGCGTGCGAGTTATAGGGCTTTAGTCGCGAAACGTGCACGATATCAGTTCCTGGTGTGGTAGAAGACTTTGAATTCACAGGTGAGATCTCATATGTGAGGCTGGTGACTTGGCGAAGAACTCGGTATGGCCCGACGTATCGTGGCAGCAGTTTTTCGCAAAGGCCGACGCGACGGGAGGGTACCCAAAGCAGAACAAGGGACCCAGGGCTGAAATGAGCGTCCCGACGATGACTGTCGTAACGGTGCTTCTGGATAGTCTGAGATGCCAGAAGACGGTCACGGGCAATACGACGTGCTGCGGCCGTGCGAACAATGGCGTCGTGAGCATAGAACGTGGTAGTGGTGGCGTCAGAAGGGAGCAGTGAGTCAAGAGGCAGGAGAGGGTAGGGGTGGGACGTGGGCGGACGGCAGACTGGATGTCCATGTTGGCAATTTCTTGGCGGACAACAGCTTGAATGAGCGAGATGGTCATGTTGTCGTGCGTATGGGGAGAGTGAGAACTTGGAGCCATAGCCTCAAGTTCGCGGCGGATGACCTGTGTCAAGCTTGGCGTGGCAGGCGGATGTGATGCCGGAGGGTCGTTGCAGGAGGAAGTGGCAGCCGTATTGGGAAGTCGGTCGAAGCGTTGTACGATGCGTTTGCTCTTCGCTTGCTCAAAATTCCGGCATTCCTTTATGATGGATTCAACCGTTGAGCAGTTCCTGCAAAGCAGGAGGTTGAACGCATCGTCTGCGATGCCCTTCAAGATGTGTCCAACCCTATTGGCCTCTAGCATGTTCGCGTCCGCTTTACGGCAGAGAGCCAGAACGTCTTGAATATACGCGACGTATGATTCGGTTGGTGTCTGGACACGAGACGCTAGCTCTTGCTTGGCCTCCATTTGACGTCCCACAGGCCTTCCGAAAAGATTGCGTAGCTTTTCCTTGCAGGAGTCCCAGCTTGTAATTTCGGTTTCATGCGTCTCGAACCATACCTTCGCGGTTCCTCCCAAGTAAAGGATCAGGTTGGCCAGTAAATGTGTGGCATTCCACTTGTTGTGCTTACCGACGCGCTCATACGACGTCAGCCAGTCTTCGACGTCGACCTTGCCAGTGCCAGTGAAGATTCCCGGGTGACGTAGCTGGGTTAGTACCACTTCCGCCGGTGTCTGAGCGGCGGAGGCAGCGTCAGCGTCGGAGGCAGCGTCAGTAGCCATAACAGCGGAACCGATGTGACGCCCGCTGCGAAGATCCAGGGCCGGCTTGTGGCGAGATTACCCCGCACTTCCACCAAAATGTTACGGGGAGAAAATATATGTATTTACAATATATACAGAGGGTTGTAGCTCTGTGGCCAGGGTGACACCATCTACCGAGCTCCGAGACACTTCAGCCTCTTCTTCCCCAACCAACGTCATTTTGTCCACAGCGGTACAAACTCGTACGTGACAATATTCTCAAAGGTATTGCCGAGGATGTTTATCACTTGCTCATCAGCAAGGAGAGTCTGGAATCAGTGGCTGATGTGATTAATTACTGTAGAACCTTCGAGGCTCTTAAAACATGTCCCATCACTTCGAAGTTTGGATGTCTGGCCAATGTCATGACGGTCGCCACCGTCGATGTATGCCATGATTCTCTATCTGCCGACCTTTCCTCCACCATTTGTCTCATTGTATGCGAGGAACTACGTCGGCATGCTTCTGTTCCTGTGCAAGCTAGAGAAACGCAGTGTGATACACCATCCACAACTATCAATGCTGCAAGTTTCAACGAGCGCAGCTACTAAAACTGCGGGCCTCGCCAGAGGACTCCACTACCAACGGCTTCTAACGTCGAGCCACCTTATGCGCCCCGTGACAGTTACAGCTACAACAGCCGACCATCTTTCATTCCAGAGTGGGAACAGTGTGCCGAGTACACTCACAATACCGTGACTTTTGGTATGCCACGTGAACAAATGTGTTTTAAAATCAAGACATAAAATGTTACCCACACGAACACCTCCAGCCAGAACCAGTGCCACGGCCAGCTTGACAAGGTACAGGCCGTACACTTGAGGACATACACTGGCCAGGATGAGGTCTCTTCCAACGAGTGGGCAATCCTTGTGCTCGTCCCAGAATTCTCTGAACTCTTTCTTCTGCACGAAACAAAAGAACATGCATTGCAGTGGAGCCCTCTTATAACAAGCCTGGCTGTCAGGTGGGACCTGTTCACTAGATCAAAGTTTCTACAAAAAATTTATCGGTTGATTCACAAAAATTCATGGAGAACAACTTTATCAGAAGAAGAGACTCAAGCTTCACATCGGGTGGACCTCATGTGTGAGCTGTCGAATGACACCTACCACTTCTGCAGTGACATCCTGTGAAGCATACTGTTCCTCGGCAACTTCCACGTTGTGCGCATGAAAGAAAAAGTTGACGTCAGGGCGCTGCCCACGGATGAACTTGTGTTGGCGTGCAGAGAGAATGCCACTGCGCAAAAGAGATTCATTCAAGTTATGACTCCTACAGGTGCAGATTAATTTTATCTGTACAAAATTCGTCATTAGCATGTTTCTTCTATCTTCAGCATCGTTAAGTATGAATGTACAGCAGAATAGCTGAATTAAAATTAGAATTTTTCATCGCGCTTCGTCATGTGCACAGATGTGGGCTACAGGTTTGAACTCACAGAAACGCATCAGGTATGAAAACGCATTTGACTATTTTGATTGGAAAGTGCCGTGCCACTTGAGGAATCGGCCTGATGTTATGAATTCTCTACGCAAAACAAAAGAAAAAGAACTGCGCGAGTCATCAGACGTATGAGAGGTAGATTTGCCTGAACGCTGTGTTTTCACTTGCCACATTAGGCATAGAAATATCCATTTGTTTGTCATTATTCCTGGCTGGATCCTTTTCTCAACAGATGCATATCATTACTCTTAAAAAAAATAAAGGGCAGAACCCACTATATGACCATGCACTGGTACAATGAACGAACAGACATTTATGAAGCAAATATTCTCTCCAGGATACTCTACACATATGATAATCAATCAGAAGTATGTTAAGACATATACAACACATTTTAACTCTTTCCTTACTGGGCCTAGAAATACTATCAATCATTTTGATTGGCAGATTTCCGAGACACTCTTAAACATTGCCGTCAGAATGCTTCCACGAGCAACTCCATGTACCATACGAAATGAAGACTGCACGTTACCTTATGATTAAATTTAGCCATTTTCAGAATACTATTGGTGAGTTTTGAAATATAAAACTTCAACAGGAGGTATCACTGAATCTGGCCTTCAGTACTACGAGCACTTCCGCAATCACACAATACAAAATTGTCACTTCGGTCGATTCAGGTGCATAACTTTTAAATGACAGCAGCAGTGAAAATCTGGGAGCTTCTCTCGAGATGTCCGATTTTTCGCTCCGACAATTGCTGCAACAAAGCCTCAAACATCAGCACATGCTCAGGAGAGCATGTTGTTTTGCATACTGTGTTTGAATATTATAAAGTGCAACTTTATTTTTTCCCACAATAAGTTGCTTTTATCTATTTGCGATTCGACAGCGTATGTAACACATATTATGAGAAATCCTTCCCGTTGTATGGAGTTTTCCCTCACACAAAAGCATGCAGTCGATTTCGGACCAGTCTTTCACAGAACCTTGACTAGCAGTCTGATCTCTTCTTTTTGGAACATATCCTGCGCAAATACATACTTTTATTTATTAATGTACAATACTGTGCAACATTGTAAATTACTGTATAACAAATTACAAATTCAGTCAAATGACTACTATATGTATAAAGAAGTGCTTGGGGCCTCCGAAATAATTAGTTATACAGGTTACTTTGTTGTAAATGTTTCACAACTCACAACAGAACCAAGACATAATTATTCCTTCGTTATAAAGGTCATTTCGTTGTAGAGGTGTTTCTTTGTAGAGGTGCTCGACTGTAGTGCACAAAGCTACAAGAAGGCTCCAGCTACAGTTCAAGGAGCATGACAGCCAGCTTTCCTACAGAGAAAAGCTAATCGAGCATGATAATTGAGTACAAAGAGGATTGTGGATCTCCTCAACATGGCAATCATCACTTCAAGAGCCTAAATATGCAGAAAAATAAAGAAACCATATGCTTGCTGCAAGGAGCCAATACGAACACTCCCTGTACAATAAGTTCATTCATAATCAAATTTGTGAATCCATGGCTTTCCCACATAGCATGCCAGCAAATCTGCACAATATTTTTTTACCTGGTCCAACTTGGAAAAGTTGGAAACCAGGAGTATGACAAATATTTTGTATATTTCAGGTTTTCTTTGCTCTCAGTACTTTTAGCGACAATCGAAAATTATTTTTTTTTATTCGTGGCTCTTTACATAGTTTTTTTGAAATTTCCGTAAGAATTCTCAAGAACTCTGAGCAATTATTCCTGCTTTTTATTTTTCCAGCTGCGATTTTCTCTGATACTAAGTCCTTTATTGGCTTGAAACAAGCACCGCAAGGTTTCTGGAATGATATTTTAACAGTCCATGCTGACGTAATATTGTGAGCTTTTAGTGTCCTTTAAAGCCCACAGCTAAGAGCAAGCTAATTAATTTGACTTTATTTGTAGATTCTTTGAAATTCTACTCAACTACTGTGTTTCTTTTTTTAAGACTACATGAACAATAACATCCATGCGTTTGCGTATAATAGCGTTTTTATTGCCCAGTGTAAATTAACTTCTACTATATTCAACAGAATGATGAATTGGGCTAGTTGGTGTACATTCATTGTTTTCTTTCGAGAGGATCTGAGAGGATCTGTTGATTTCATTCCCCACTTTGTTCCCACAGTCGCAATGCATCATTGTATTCATTTGAATATACGATACGATCTGACAATAAACCAGTTGGTAGTTTGCACTTTTTTGTGTCAGTTTGTGTGCTGGTTCCTACTCAGTGTTCCTCTTGTCCCCATTAATGTGTGTCGTACATAGTGCAAGAACAATGAAATTTCACTGTGTTACTTAATGCAGGTACATATGAGCCACTCCTTCTGGTAAGCTTTATTTTTTGTATTGTTGATATTTACATTTTTTTTAGACTTAGCATGTTTGTGTGTTTGTGGCACGCATGTGCGTGTTATGTGGGCAAAAAGGCATCCTGAGTTTTTAAACTGTGTCCTGGGGTAGCTGGCTCTAACATTACATTACCGTCTGTCTGCAGTTATTGAACAACAAACAAATAAGAGTTACAGTTGCATTACAGCTTCTTAGTTACAATTATAACAATCTTATTTTTCCTCTTGGACAAAAAAATTATCCCTCACATCATATTTGTGCAAATACAGTACTTCTAATGCAATGACTACAGATATACACATGGCATAACTGCTTGTGATGGCAGGACTAACCTGACAACCACTTCCTGTCCAGGCTTGCAGCATCCAACAAGGTCATCTTCAAGGACAACCCAAATGCTTCCAGGAACATTGCGAAGAACAAGGTTGTTGGCTTTCTCCTGAATCAACACTTCCTGGTAGTCACTGCACTTGGACAAGTCTGTTTCTGTGTGAGAGCAGCAGAAAGAACACGGAAAAGCGAAGTCAAGAACACAAATACTGTGTTCCAAACATGAAAGGCTAAACATTGGAAGCAGCTGTCCTGGCTCTTTTATGCAAATCTTCTGATTAAAAGAACATTTTCTTGCAACAGTGCTGCAACATTGTTCTAGAGAGGTTGCTGTCGTCCTCAATGGATGCAACTAAAGTTAATGACAATAGACAGGTCTGCTCCTGATCCCAGAACTGGCCAACGAAGGTCACTTGCAACCAGACTTGTGTGTAACACTAAAAAAATGAAGTAAAATTAGGTTACTTAGTGCCAAACAATTTAGGTAACTAAACAGAGTATAAATTAACAAATTCCAGCAAGTATTTGGGTAATGTACTGAATACCATAAATTTAATTCATTATTTGAAATATAATTCCAAAGTCCAAATAACCTTATAAGGTTAGAAAAACATTGCCAAGTTCCACCAAGAAAACCCCAAAATTTCAAGGAAATACTTAAATATATGTGTGACTTGGTGGGAAGCACACATCACATCCTGTGTCAGCAGTTGATAGTCACGGCATAAACACCCACTGCTGGTGTGTTGTTGCTTATTGTGGTAAAAATGTTTTGCCTCATTCTGTGCCTATCACGGTCAAAGGTTCCGCATCAGTTCTACAATTTTCACTTTTGTGCCGTCATGGCTGCCTGCCGCCTTTCAGCCTCCTCGTTGCAACAACCTCCAATGACATCATACATTCTATCACCATGCTGCACCGTTGTCTCAAACACCTGCAAGCTGTTCTATTCTCAGCTTCTGTTGTCACTTTCATGTGCCGCTCTCACTACAGGGCCCTGCAGTGCATATCTCGCTATGACTTCGACTCTCACTTAATTACTTTTAATTGCATGAGGCACTCATCACAACTATGCATCAAAATGAATGAAGGGAGTCCACTGTGTGTATGCTAACTTGCAGCTCATTAACCCAGTTCCTCAGTCTGCAGCAATTGTTTACAAACTGCACAGATTTGTGCCTTATGAACAAGCTCGCTAGGCAATTATGTTTTTCAGTAATTATACCTGTGTCTGTCATAATCACCCAGCTCAATTCTGAAAGCTCTAAGTCTAATCATATTGTGAACTATATCTGAGCCAAGTTTCAGCTTGCTACTGAACTCCTCTGCTTGTAGCAACTGTTTGAAACCTTATAGCAAGTTGTGGACACTACATACAGCAGAGAAGCATGCTGACACAGAAAATATGATGCGAAACTTACTGCAAGTGCCAATCAGAAAATCAATTATTAAGGCTATTAATTAAACACTTATATATCTCATTAGTCAGTCGACCTTGAGAAAAAACACGTAGGCGGCACGAAAGGTAAAGAAAGGCTATGAACCCTCGACCTTTCGTGGGAGTCGAACCCACGACTATTTGTAGGAGTCAACAAACCCATGACCTTTGGTGTTAATGAAGGCGAAGTTAATTCAGGCACAGTTAATTAAGATAAAGTTAAGGCACTTGAACCCATGACCATTGATGGGAGTCGAACCCAAGACTTCTGGTGCGAGTCGCAGTCATCACAGTTGGTGGTAATTAAGGTGAAGTTAATTAAGGCACAGGTAATTAAGATAAAGTTAAGGCACTTGAACCCATGACCATTGATGGGAGTCGAACGCAAGACTTCTGGTGCGAGTTGCACTCATCACAGTTGGTGGTAATTAAGGTGAAGTTAATTAAGGTACAGGTAATTAAGATAGAGTCAATTAAGGCACTCAAACCCACGACCTTTGGTAGGAGTCGAACCTAAGACCTTTGGAATTAAGAGGGATGACTACACGACTCAGTCTAAGCGAATTAAGGGGGATGTGAACATCACGTGTCCGTCTTTAATGCATCAGCACTTGGGCTTTCGCCTTCAAGCCGTCTTAGGGATAACATAAGAGACCATGTGAATTTTTGGTTCACATGAAAGGTTGATTATCAAAATAAGTATCTGACCTTAAGACAATATTGTATTTCGAAGTACGCTATGAATATCTTGAAAAATGTGTACAAGACATTAGGGCAAGCATTGTTAGAGTAATTTATACTAACCCTTCAAAGCATTAGCATGCATTATTTTGTTTTTTGCTGGAGCTTGTTTCCACTAGATTATCACTGTCAACAAATTGTTACTCAGTGTAACATGTACCTACAGTATCCAAAATTTCCTCAACATTCTCGCCAATTCTATAGCAAATGTGTCTGGTCAGATTGCACGCACATCGCAAATAGAGTTGTACATTCTCGTATATATACAAGCACCACTGATTATTCTGCAATATACGACGAGACATGTATAAATAGCAGATGAACTCAACCCGCGGGATTAGATTCAAACCTGTGGATTAGATTAGTAAACAAAGAATGCGCAAATGCTTTGCTTTAATATTGTAGGCATGCACATTTCCTGTCAGCACTGTTCTCAGTTGGTATTGCTGTAGAGTACACAGACAGATGCACAACAGATGCTATATGACAACAAGGAGTGCCCTTTGTTACACTGAGGTACCGCATAGGACATTAGCACCAATCACAAAAAATAAGGATTACTGATTGTTATTACAGAGAGAGAGAAAAGTTTAATGATACGAAACGCAGAGAGGTCGGCCTGAGGTACATTCCTCTAGCCAGCTACTCTGTGCTGGGGGAAGGGGAAGAGGGAAAGAAAGAGGGAAGAAAGAGGCACATGATGGATGACGATGACAAGAGAAGGAGGATGTAAAACATATAGCAAGCAATTTGGCCTGCTCATAGCCTACAGCCCAGGCCCGTACTTAGTCAAGTAATGCCTGGATGGCCTTAAAACTCAATTTAACGCCTGGCCAAGGGCCTAAAGTAAAATCCTCCGACAATGGTGGGCTTTCAAGGCGCATAAGGTCATTGCTCAACTTTTGTCACTCTTCCACGTACTGAGGGAAGTCACACAGCACATGACCTATAGTCTCATTCCCATTGCACAGCTCACAGTCTGGAGACTCGGTGCATCGCATGAGGTGCACATACCCACACGCAAACGCTACTCCCAGCCTTAGTCTGTGCAGAAGACTCGCACAGCTGCGTTGAATTTTTGGTGGTAGGCTAAATTTCATGGTAGGGTCTAATCTTTGGAGTCATCTGTGGCAATTATTCAGATTGGCCCAGTGGTTTTCCGTCACTTTCCAGATGACTCTTGAGAGAAGGCAGTTGGCGACCACTCTGGAAAAAGGAATTGCAAGCAGTGACTCAGGTTCTTCGAGTGCTTTGTTCGCTTCGGCATCGGCCTGTTCGTTGCCGTGTACACCACAGTGACTCGGAATCCATTGAAATGTAATGTGGTGGCCGTTCTCTTCTACTAGAGTGTATAGCTCGGCAGTTTGAAGAGCCAACACTCGGTAAGAGCTTCCTTTCATTACAACTCTAGTAGCTGTAGAGCAGATTTTGCATCAGTGAAGACTGTCCATACTTGAGGAGACTGTCCCAAAATATAGTTAACTGCCTCTCTGATTGCCACTAGTTCCGTAGATGTTGGTGTCGTCTTGTTACGCAGACGAAATGGTCGAATGGCTCGATGCGCAGGTAAGACGAAAGCAGCACCAGACGCATACGACAAGACTGATCCGTCTGTATACACATTCAACGAGGACCCATATTATTTCTACATATATTCAAGTGTTAGATGTCTGAGGCCCATGGAAGGTATTCGCGATTTTTTAGAAATTCTGGGAATAGAGAGATATACCCGTACTTTGGACATTACCTATGGGGCATACGTGGAAGATCATCAGGGGCAAAGTATGATGGTATGGCGGATTCTTGGCATTTAATGGCTGTGGAAAAAGTGGAGTCCGGCCATATGTCGGGAAGTGTCGAAATGTCGATAAGGGGTGGTGTCAGTGACGGCACAACAGCTGCAGGAATACTCAAAGAGGTTCGCATTGTAGATAGACAGGTAAAGGGGCGACGCGAGCATCCTCAATTGTACCATAAGCTCATGTGCAACGTGAACCCCTAGACATGTTCTCAGCATCTGTGCCTGGACACTTTCCAGCGTACGCAAACATGATGGGCTCATACTTGATAAAACTGGCAGGCTATACCGAATGTTGCCGACATAGAGAGCCTGGTACAACCGGAGTAGCGAATGCTCAGATGGGCCCCACTTCATACCGGCCAGACAGCAAAAAACTCAAGCAAGTCCACTTAATGTTTTCTTTAACATTGCCACATGCTTCGACCATGAAACACCGCAGTCAATGACAACGCCGAGGTATCTGTGGTGGGTCACATATGGGATGATATTTTCATTGATAATAATCGGATACGGACACAGAAGCTTCCGTGTGAACGCTATCGCAGTGCACTTATCTGTGGCCAGTTGCAGTCCTTGGCATTGCCCGTACTGAGAGGCTAAAGAAACAGCTCACTGCAATCTTACACAAATTTGCGGTCGCATGATTTTGGATGCCCATATGCATATATCATCGGCGTAGGTGCTGATGCGTACTGTATGATGTGATGCGTACTTCCGCAAGGCCAATAAGGGCAACATTGAAAGGGGTCAGGCTGAGCACTCCTCCTTGAGGCACTCCACAGACTACAACGTGTCTTTGCGTTTCGATATCAATCATGGACATGAAGACTGTGCGACCATCTAGGTAATTTACAATCCACATGTAGAGACGGCCGCCAATGCCAAATTTACTGAGGGCATCAGGAATGGCTTCATGCAGCACATTGTCATAGGCACCTTTTAGGTCTAAGAAAACTGCTCCTACAAGTCGGCGCCTCCCTCCTTTTCTTCGTGTTTGATCGTGGGCACAAGATCAATGACCCCATCTATAGCAGACCGTCCACATCTAAATCCGTTCATCATTTCAGGATAAAGCTCATTCTTTTCCATGAACCATTCCAATCTAGTGAGCACCATCCATTCCATCACCTTACCGACACAGCTAGCTAAAGCTACTGGCCGGTAAGATGACATTTCGTAAGGCGCTTTTCCTGGCTTTAGGAGGGCCACCAAACGGCTCGTTTTCCACTGCTTCGGGATTGTACTGGACAACCACGTGGCGTTATAGTACGACAGCAAGACTTTCCGACCTTCCACGCCAAGGTGGCACAGAGAAGTATATGAAATACCGTCAGGTCCAGGTGCAGAGGATCGTCTCAAAGCAGCACGAAGACCAGGTACTATCTTACTACTGACAGCTACTGACAGCGTCACATGGACAAGGGAACAATGAATTCATGTATTGGAGGTGGGCAAGGTACAATGAAAGAGGCAGCTACTGCTAGGGTCACTGCTATTGGTGGGTTTCCTCAAGTATGCCTTATCACCCATTTCTTTCTTAGTCTCTTAGCTTAAAAATCATACTCTGCAGTGCCTTACCTCTACCTTTTTTTCATCAATCTTATTTATCTTTTAACCAACATCAATGTAGACTCACAGCTTACAAAGTCAAACTTCATTATAACAAAGTTGCATCCAACACGAAAATGCCCTCGCTATATGGTAGTATTTGCTATGAGCATACATTCGTTACACACTGATATCATGTGAGACACATTTTAAGATTCACTTTTGTTATATCCGATAATTTGTTATATCCATGTTCATAACATCAAGATTCAACTGTATATAAAATGAGACTGCTAGAAATTCCCCACTCAGGTAAGCATCCAAAAATGTATATTTTTAATATCTTTCATTTTTTTTTAAACTGCAGTGCTTAAACGTTTAATAGTAAGGATTAGTGAAGGCCGGAGAAACAGTCCTGCTTGTCTGACCCAAGCAATTAGTGCGGTTTGGTCTTTCCTCATCTTCACCAAATAGTGCAAGAAGCCCAGCTTTGAAATGGTATAACAAGTAGATCAGTTACCTTGAATCAGCTTCCTTGCACTTTAAGTAATCCTTCTACAGCCACCATGATAGAGAAGATTAGGTGCGCAACTTAGAATTATTTTCGGCATGTAGCACATGCACATATATAATCGTCACATGTACTTCTTCACCTCAAGGTTTCATTGACAAGCTAGTTTGTCTTCCTGTTATAGGAAAGCACAAGAGTCTGCTCTGCATTGGTGAAGAATTTTGGCTGTGCAAAGACGCTGCCTTAGAGTAAGTTCAGCAAAAATTGTTTAATACACACAATTACCCATGCTAGTACTGATATGCAAAGCTGCCATGATGAGGCAGAAAGCTGTGCTAGTTGGTTGGTTGACTTACGCATTGTAT
The DNA here is from genome assembly GCF_013339745.2 of Dermacentor silvarum. NCBI lineage: Eukaryota > Metazoa > Arthropoda > Arachnida > Ixodida > Ixodidae > Dermacentor > Dermacentor silvarum. The sequence goes on along the minus strand of NC_051155.1, from coordinate 240,980,944 downwards.
CTACAGCATTAAAGATGAAGCCACATGAAATACAAGGGCCAGTGAGACAGGTGAGCACTCGCCCTGTAAATATTGTCACCCAAGTTCTCAGGAATATGATAAAATTTCTCAAGGAATGCTCCATGTGGCATTTACAATGCTCAAATGCAAGCAACCAAAGTTGGCGAGTCCAACCGGCTAGCAAATGAAGATGGTTCATACCCTTTGAGGAAGGCACAAACTTGAAGCCACGACAACCAATTGGATTTGGGCAAGTGGTAGGCTTGGTCAGCGTGCAGAACATTACTAATTCAGCCTTGACGGTGAAGGAGTAGCCACATGTAGTGCACACGTAGTCCCTCGAATGTTCCAATACCTTCATTCCTTTTATTCTCAAAACAGTTCCTGTGGGAAAGCAAATGAGGAATAAAATATAGCATAAATAATGGCTGCAGTTAATGCTTTTTATTGCTGCCCTCTCCACGAGTGAATGCCAATAACACTGTTGTACACCTCATAAAACAGAAGGAATGTCATTGTGCTAAAAAAGGAAGTAATAGATTAAGTGTTGCACAGAAGAAAGACTGATGGGCAAACTTCCTTAATGGGGGGTGTTAAACATCCACAAAAGCCCCTTTATCTCAAGTAACAATTAACATATAGCTGCCCAGTGTGTCATGATATGATATCAAAAACAGGCACTGCAGCATGCGGCACTGCACCATGCTGTTGCTCGGAGTCGTCTTAAATATTGCACTACAGATGGCAGACAATGTCTGTCTTTATTCTATAACAAAAAGAAAATTCCACCATACTATAATAGCTGAGCTTTTCAGTTAAAAGCAAATTAATCGCTTAAGCATATCGAATTTTTCGACAGTCCAGTCCAGTCCATGATTAACTTAAAACAAACTGTGCACAGCACTAACATGTGAGCACGGGAGCATGTGGTAGAGGGTGCAGGACATTACCAGTTATGGCCTGAAATCTTGAGACTTGCTTGCATTTGGGCAGTGTGGCTGTTTGAATGAATTGAGGGAGATTTACAAGTCGAAGATGGACATTCTCTTTCAAATTCTGAAAAAGCAGTAAAATATAACCAGTAAGGCAGAGTAAACGTTTAACTTGTTGCACCTGCTGAGCGAATTTCTGTAAGGCTGGAAAGAAAAAAGAGTTTTATCAAGTCGTATATCAAAGGGAGAATTAACATCACAGAATAATGTAAAACAATTCTACTGCTGGTTTGAGAGTCAACTGCGCAGCTTGAAGCAGCTAAGCAAGCCCCTTCCTTACAGGTATAATATACAGCTTCAAAGTTTATAGAACAGCAATTAGAGCAAGCCACTTTTACATGCTGTATGGATGATATTCTGACAGCAAGTCGTGATTAATGAAAATGAGAGTAAACCAGTTGCACCCATTCTAGTTTCATGAACAAAAAATTAGTCAACATTAATGCTAATGTTAAATTAGTCGCATTAATGTTGATGATAGTCAGCATTAATACGATTAGCATTAAAACAATGTAGCAGCACACCATATTGACACCACAGAAACGCGTTATGTACGAGGCGTGCATGCAGCCGGGTTCCTCTTTCGTGCTTCCCACTGAACACACTGCACCATCTCGCGGCACTCTGCAATGTTTGCGCATGGCACATGTGTGTATATATATTCAGACAGGATTGCCTCAGTATAAATGATGTGGGATCGATTCCCTCCAGCACCAACAAAATGTTTAATGATTTTTTTTTTGTCATTGAAGAGCAGCACATACCGAGTGACCCAAGTTGGTCCGACGGTTGGCTCTGAACCCTGTTTCCTCAGCACAGCAACTCAATGCTGTACCCATTAAACCATGGACTATCCAGTGATACAAGTTGGTAGGAAAACAGTTAGATAGTTCCCTGAAAGTGTGTGAAGTTCCAAAGAGTGCTAATCGCATTAATAATTTGTTATACATACATGAATGTACAATTCTTTTTAGCCTTCTTTGGTAACTCGACCCACTTTTCAGTTTGCATCTGAGCTCTTTCATCCAGTGACCAAAGTTGTCTACTAAGCTTAACCACTAGGTTAAGCTAGCTCGCTGGCTGCTGCCATGCCGAGCACACAACATGGCTCACTGGGTGCGAGGCCAATTAGAGAACTTGCTGCTGGCTGCTGTCTGGCCTAGTAGACAACTTGCATCAGTGGGTATGTGCCCCAACAGACAACTCTATTGTATGTGCCTATTCCTGGCCAATCTCCCAGAATGGATGTGCCAAGGTGACACGAGGGGTATGTAGCCTTAAAATATATTAAAGTGATAAAGCCCCACCCACAACAGACAGAGCGCGGCCACTTAATTATGATGATGATGGTGACCTTAATGAAGAGCCATTGTAACGAAGTTACAGCCAGGACACTAGCAGTACTATAGAGTTTCACCTAGGGTGCAGTGATTACAAGATACACTGTGTCGTGGTATCATTTGGCATTGTGGTTGGCAGCAAGACTGCCACTTCGTGTCGCTGCGGTGGCAATACAGTGTGTCGCTACATTGCTTTAATGCTAATCACCTTAATGTCGACATTCATCTTCGGATGGGTTCAACCAGAATTTTTTAGAATGCATATTTATTACATAAGGAACATAAGGAAGGCAAAGGGAAAATGGTGCATAAGCAGGCAATCCAACCAGTTTCTTTTTACATGCAGGAGGTGGAAACAATGTATGCAGTACAGGCAAAGTCACAGCATAGTGACCATAACATGGAAATGAGGATACTGAGCAGTTTTGCTTTACAGCATGAAAAAAATAAAGCACATTCTTGCAATGACAAAAATAGACTAAGCTACTTGGAAATGCGCTGTTTGCCACTCTCTTGGGTATTCTCAAAAAGTATATCTATACCTCTGATTCATTTTGCCTTTTCCTTGAAAGCCCATCATGCATATCCAGCCACATCATAATCATTTTGTTTCACGTGCATGTTTTGTAGGCCACACTCAAACAACTCATCCATGCTGCGTTGGGCCACTCGTCCTTAACATAGTATTCCCAATGAAGTCGATTCCACATATCTGAGCCTTCAGGTAATTAACCTTTCATGAAGTGTTGTCATGCAATAACGTCTGTCTCGCTTTTTGTTATCTATGCCAGCTGTTTGTAGATTTTCATTTTTTCACTGTATCCTGCGTATAATTGATAGTCGCTTTATTTGATCTGATTTTTACTTTTCTCGCTGTTCTCGATTAAGCTATGTTTCTCTTTGTTTATGCCCTATTGTCTTTACATTATTTAACCCCTACCCTATCCCTTACAGAATGATCGTTCCAGAGCCCGTAAAGTTCGCATAAATAAGTAAATAAATAAACAAAAGACTGGCGCACCCAGGTGAAAGTGTTCATTCGGTCCGATCGAGTGGACTACTTAATTGCTCGATCGCAACTAAAACCACCAGAAACTAAAAATAAACCGGCTGCAGAGCTGAGAAATGGACAATAAACCAGTTTTACTGTTCAGTTATCTTTACCTAGTAAATGTAAAAGATAACACGTAAAGTGACGTGTAGGCAATAAACACACGTGCAATAAATATGAAGAAAAGTAACCAAACCATATGTGATTACAGAGTGTGCCCACATATGTGAGTAAATATGCTATTAAGAGAAAGGAAGAGATAGAGCAAAGGAAACCTCACGTATTTGTCTCCAACAGAGCATTCGTCCAGAGCATCTCTCAATGCCAAAGCCACAGATGTGTTCATGGAATCAAGGGTTTTCAGAGGGTAGTAGAGGAGAGATTCTCCGAACTCCACGCTGGCATCAAAGAGTGTAGTCCCACTAAAAGAAAATAAGCATTAGATTGTGTATACATCGAAGATGGTGCCATACCCGAACACAATGATAAATATATGGGAGTGGATATTGTCACATGCCAACGCGCGCAAGACTCGTTCATGCTTGCACCGGCCCAACAACACTACAGCAATACAGGTGGTAATGATATGGAAGAATTGAAATGATGGTGGAATAATATCCCAATATTGTCTTACTTGACTCGTAGGCAATAATGTCGCCTGTCATCGTCAGATGCCAGAATGGCCTCAAGATCATGCTTATGATTTTCCAGCAGAAACGTCTTCAATAAACCTGCATAAAAGATTGGCGATTATTCTTTTAACTTAGGGATGACAACAACATCCTACCTTCGATGCGGTTCATGTACGACGACGTTAAGGTCAGCGATTAAAATTAAAAACTTTGCGAACTGAGTGTCTGCCGTCTGCTAGATTGGTACGGACAACGCGCGCTCGTTGTTTAGAAGTGTAGTTCGAGTCGTAGCCGCTACAAGCCGTTCTAGCAGTTCTGATTCCGGGTTTGTTGGTTTCGGTTACGGTTTTGTTGGTGAACCGAACCTGTCTACGAGAGCTGTGTCTGGAAGGAAAAGATGGTAGCGTAAACCACAAAAAAAAAAAAGAAAAAAAAAAGAATGTGTTTTTTTTTTTCTTTTTAGGTTTTAGTGCCACAAAATTATATACAGCTTGAGGAGCAAGGCAGCAACGGTTAAGTGTGGACGATAAGAGTAAACAGAGGCTGTTTATTCGTGGTTACAAGTCGTCTCAGCTGTCGTCGATGTGTTAAATGCGAAGCATTTCTTGGCGAACATTTGCTACTTTGACAGTATCTATCTCTCTATCTAGCCGCCTACGACTTTGTGCTCTCATGGTCGTTTCATTAACTTCGTATATACAAAAATTGGCATACTATGACAAGAGTATATGACGAACATAAATGATATGCCATGACATGCGTGTCATGTAGGTCATGAAACAGCCGCCTACATCTTGGTGCTCCCATGGTCCTTTCGTTAACTTGGTAGGTACCAAAATTGGCATAGTATGACAGGAGTGTATGACAAACTTAAGTGATAGGTCATGTCATGACATACGTGTCATGTACGTGCGTAGGCCATGACAATGATGCAGCGAAAAAGATTACCACTCAAAAACCACTGAAACGGGTTCCGACGTGGGTACTAAGTGAAGGAAACACTAAAGGATAATGGTAGAAATCTTAGTCATGAGCATGACTCAGCAAAAATGACAATGACTCGCGAAAAAAAATTAACACTCAGAAACCACTAGAATGGGTTCAGATGTCGGCACTAAGCGAAAAAAACACTAAAGGATTGTGGTAGAAGTCATAGTCGTGACCATGACTCAGCAAAAATGAGAAGGACTCAGCGAAAAAAGATTAACACTCAAAAACCACTGGAATGGGTTCGGACGTGGGCACTAAGTGAAGAAAACAATAAAGGATGATGGTAGAAGTCATAATCATGAGCATGACTCAGCGAAAAAGATGAATACTCAAAAACACCGAAATGGGTTCAGACGTGGGCACTAAATGAAGGAAACACTAAAGGATTGTGGTAGAAGTCATAGTCATGACCATGACTCAGCAGAAATGAGAATGACTCAGCAAAAAAAGATTAACACTCAAAAACAAATGGAATGGGCTCGTACGTGGTACTAAGTGAAGGAAAAGGCTAAAGGTTGATGGTCATAGTCATGAGCATGACTAAGGCCATCATAAATCATAGATGCATTTTCATGCATCTTATGATTTCTTAGGTGTAGCCAAAGGGACTCCCGAGTACTGATGACATGAATGTCATGACATGCGTGTCATGTAGGTCATGAAAGAGCCGCCTACGTCTTCGTGCTCTCATGGCCGTTTCGTTAACATGGTAGGCTCCCCGCACACTGCTTCGCATAACATCGATTCCCACAGGGTGTGGGATCTGCCGGCTTTTTGTTTTATTGAATGGCTCTACTTTTTATGCAAAATACATTCAGGTTATCAAAGGTCTGTTAATTAGTTGTTACTGCAAATTTTGCTAGTAAGCGGGCGGCGGGTCATGGACCTTGGCGGTCCGCTGTAGCACGTGCATTTCATCAACTTGGCTTTCGTTGGTGCAACAGAAACACTTCGCCACTTACACTTAATCCTGAATTATCCCTGTTACAGTTCTCAGTGAGCTGCGCTTTACATTAATTGGTCTTAATATGTGCTACACTGGACATTTCATGTTCAAATGGCTCATATTAAGTTTTGCATGGCTTAATTCATGTCACAGCTGGGTGATATCATGGCAATCGGAGGCGATGATTACGTGGTAGTATTGCAGGTCACTGATGCACATTTCAGCTTTTACATGTACACCATACTGTTGAAAGCCAGTTGGTGTCTTGGGTGACTAGATGTGCGTCCGAGTCCTGCTTCACTAGATCAAAACGCATTTTGACCACGTGGAGTCGTCTGTGTGTGTGCATACAATCATCTGCAATTTTTTTTTGTCTAATTTTTCTAATTCCCTTTTCCTTTCCCCTAGCGTAGGTTAGCCAACCAGACACACTAACGTTCCTGGCTTCTCCATTCATTTTCTTCTCTCCTCCCCCAAGTAGCTCCATCGTATACCTTGTCAAATGTGCACCAGGAAAAGAAAGGCCGAACGAGTGATGCAGAAACGACTTAACATGCTCGGTTTTCAATGGCATAAGAATGGCATTGCATGTCAGTTGCACCTGATCAACTGGAGTATGCATCAGTGGAATTGTGATACTACATGTGCGAAATATATTGTGGCGCATGCATGATCATGAAGCCACAATGCCTTTGGTGCATGTTTTATAAATATATATTGTATTAAAGGACAATCTATTTGTTGTGCACTGAAGGAATTGAAATGCCATACTGTAATTGAGTGGTTGACAGCTACAGAAATAAAGACAAAAATTGTGTCCGTGCTACTTTGAGCCCATGCACGTTTAAGATTTCACACATTTTGGGTTAGCATACTACTCAGTACTCATCAATTACAATTATGCTTGTTTAAATTTGAGTGCCTCTGAAATGCAAGGCTGGCCCCATTTTCATGCAGTGATCATATATCATACCATGTTGGTAAAATAATTCAGAAGCAAATATTTGTGGGATGTGGTTGCTTCCTGCTGAGGCCAATGAGCATGGCATTGCAAGTGGGTGCGATATAACTACGACGTGCATCAAACATGCAGAAAATGCATGGATGCCGATTGTAGTAGCTCGATTGTTCTAGAGATGAGAAATTGCAGTCTTGCTCTCTGGTTGAAAAACAGTATTACAGCAAGCAGTGCGGCAAAAGCTGTTTCAAGACTGTTCTAATATGGCAGAGCCAGTGTATGCATATACTATGCACATGCAAGATGCTTTAGCTGTAATATTTCCCCAGCAAATGGTACTTCCACAGCTTTATTAAGTTTTGAATGCTGCCAGGTTTCATCATCTGAGGAAAAAAAAAAAAGCATCCTTTCTGGTTTGAACTGCCAAACACACACAAAAGCATGTGTAGCAGTGAGGTTTTTTTTTTTAAATGCTTCTTAGCACGACAAATACTGGTACATTGCAGTTTCCAGTCAGTCAGTGCAGTTTCAAAAGTGTGATCAGGGCAGAGAGAACAAGAAAACCTGAACCGTAGATGCAGAAATTTATTTGAAGCAAATGCAGATTTATTAAAGCAAAGCTTTCCTTGCCTGCCAATTCATGACTTCACCTGGGTCGGTCAATTGCTGATTGAGTTCTTGGCGTGCAGATTTGCTTTCACTTGTAAAAAAAACAAAAACAAATCAGGCATGTTTTTTGGTGTGGATTCAAACCTCTGCCTCCTGCACAGCAGCCCGATACTCTAACCATTAGGCCACAACCACTTTTTTTCTTCTTCTTATTTCATTGTATTTATTAAACATATAAAACATGCATGCACAAGTTATATACATAGCAGCCAAAACAGCCATATATAGCCGCATCTACAAGCAACCTATAAGTAGCAGCATGTCAAAAGGCACAACTTCACATTTAGGTGGCACAAGATATCATATGAGGACTTACATAAAGATTGTTTTTAAAAGTATTTTGGAGAACGCCTTAGAATAAGATGGCGTCCTTGCAGCTATAAAGCAGTGTTCTATAGTTTCTGGTACATTACAGAGATGACAGTTATTCAAAGATCACGTACACTTCTCTCGTGCCAATGCCAAAACTAGCTCTTTTAGATGATCGCCGCTTGTTGATGATTATGATTCCTGTACTATGGCACGTACCCACAACGTGGGATTGGCCAAGAAGCATGCTCACATGTTGATTATGATGATGACTTCCGTATTATAGCACATACCTACAACGGGGAGTTGGCCAAGAAGTGGGAGTTGCATATCATGCCAATGCCAACTAGCTCTTTGAGATGACTGCAGTGTGTTGATGATGGTTATCATTTCTATACTATGACACTTACCCACAATGAGGGATCGGGGAAGAGGCAGCGGGTACATTTCAAATAAATAAGAAGAAATCAAGAAAAACAAGCCAACATAAGATTTGCCACCTTGCATAGCACAGGCAAGTTTCCTTTACGCCAAAGACACAGGAATGATATGGGCAAATTTATAGCATTTCGTTAACCACTTCACGAAAGCTCTGCTTCACACAGATTCCAACATGTGTGTTGGACCTGCATAATTTATTTTGCAGAATGATCATGTTCCCAGAAGGCCCTACCAAATGCCATGCACAAAATATAATAGTCAGCTTCCATTGATTGGACACCTGTTGTGCAGGGGCGGATACTAGGTAGCATGACGGAGGGGTTTATCAAAACGATGGCAAATGGGGGGAGGTGTAGAGAACAACACCGTGGATGACGGTGGTCAGTTGTGCTTTCACTACATGCCTTGCACTGCACGCTCAAGTTTTTTGGCGCACAAGATTTCTGTGCAACGTCTATACTAAGCCAAGACCACATCATGTGTCAGAAGTGCACCTGCAAGTTTCGGTGAGGGCGGGAGGGTGCCCAGAAAGACAAGCAACACTAAAATCACGGTAATGGTAATCACTGTTATCGGATATAATCTAGCAAGTCTGTTATTTTTACGTCCCACCATACATTTCGGAATAATCACTGATGCTCGCAATCTCATTAGACATGCCTCTTTCACTACAGAACTTGTAACACTAAACAAATTCTGGAAACTGAAGGCACATTTTGCGCGAAGTAATAATTTGATAACAGCGACTATCTAGTGATAAAAGCAAAAATAACAATGCAAGTAAGAAATAAAGTTCGGCAGTTCATTAAACCAGTCACCATTTTGTTAAATCAAGGCATTTCTTACCCAAGATGCTTATTACAGCGAAGCTGTTAAGGGCTCGGTTCCCGAGGATCGTGTCCGTGTGTAGAAAAAACTATCATCATCAGCATTGGCTCGAGCGTCGTCGTCTTTTTGAGCGCATGGCTCATCCTTCCTCCCGGCTGCGTGCCTGCGATCTCTCTCCTCTTGCGCCAGTCAACCTTCTTTTATGTCGCGTTCTCCCCTGAGTAGAGTCGGGCCTGGCTGTGAGGCTAGCGCGGCAAGCCTGCTGGAAGCTTCGCCCGACTAGAGTTGAGCCCTGCTGGGAGGCTAGCGAGGCTAGGTCGGTGGCACTGCTTTGCGTCCCTCTGCCTCGGCCGCTGACGCGCGCTATTCCCCTCGCCCCTCCGGCTGTTCCACATGCGTATGGAATGAAGGCGAGGAGGGCGCGGCGCAGCGGCCCGATGGCGGGGGAGAGATAGGCGGCTGCAGCGGCTGCCACGCATCACTGTGCGTGTGTGTGCCTGCTCTCCGACTACGGCGCATGCGCACGGCCCTGCCAGCCTCGGCCACCTGTGCCGCAGGCCACCGTTACTAGATTACTTTGCCAAGGCTAGTAACCTTGCCGCAGGCTCTCTCCGGGCTCCCGCCTGTCTACGAAAAAAAGTAGGTCAATGGCCGGAGGAGTGGGGTGTGAGAGGAATTCGCGTTAGCGTTGGTTGTACTATATACGGCGCTTTGGGGGGGGGGTTATTCTGTAAGAGTCCACCTAGTGAACTGTCCATTTCGGCTGTCGCGAATGGCTCCAGCTGCACGAACGAGGAGACTGGCTGGCTCCTTCTCGCTCGTGCGACTGGAGCCAATCGCACCAGCCGAAGTGGACAGTCCACTAGGTGGACTCTTACAGAATACCCCTGTCAAGGACTCTTGTCTGGGAACGTCGTACAAAAGCGTGAGGAACGCTGTCACCCGTGGATGCCGAGCTAGCTCTTTCAGAGCCGGGCATTGTATAGCCATCGTCTAAGCGTTAAAAAATCCCCATTCTGCTACTCGGAGCCGGCACCAAAGCCTTTCCCCGAGTACGTAGCGAAGAGGCCGGTTGACCATTTTGTAGCCAAATTCAACATAGCAAATCCCCAATATAGCTAAACCCCAACATAGCAAATCCCACCAGAGTGCCAGCTTCGCTGGATTTCCCTCTTCAGACGTGGAAGGGCTCTGACTTTTCTTTTTATTGCTGCCCAGTCAAAAAAAAACGTTTGACTCCAATTAGCTTTTCCAATAGGAATCAACTGGGACCAATAGGAACCAATTGGAAAATCCTTACTTTCAACCGGTTATGATTGGGTCAAAGGAGAAACCAATTGGAGTTGCCAATTGAAATGAACTGGACCCAATTGGAACTGATTGGAAAATCCCTAGTTCCAACTGGTTACGATTGAGTCAAAGTGAAACCAATAGAGTCTGATTGGACTTTCAACTGCTTTTGGATTGGTCAACTGCTTTTTCTGACAGGGTGTGTATGAAAAATCAATGACATTTCGAATTTACAGACATGCGACTAATAATGCATTATAGACATACTATATATAAGGAAGCTTTAGCAGTGTGTGACTGCACTAAACAGGGGATGGTGCTACCCAAGTTGGCAAAGAGGTTCATTGAAAACCAGCACAGGCTGAATGGCACATTAACAGTACTCCAAGTTGGCGTCAAAGAGTTCCTTCAAACAGCTGTACCTACCCAGTCCCACATCTACAGTGATTGCATTTTTCGTCATTATAGAGCAGCACATTCCCAGTGGCAATCACCTAGTTACCCAAGTTGGCGCCAAAGACGCTCATTGAGGAGTGGCACACACCTACTAGCACATACCAAGTGACCTAAGTTGGCATCAAAGAGGTCCATTGAAGAATAGCACAGACCGAGTGGCACATACCCAATGCTCCAAGTTGGCGTCAAAGAGTTTCTTCGAACAGCTGTACCTAGCCAGTCCTGCATCTACAGTGTCCCATGTCAGCGTGAATGAGGTTCGTTGTAGAGTGGCACGCACGTAAGTACGCATCGCCACATACTCAGTGACCCAAGTTGGTCTGATGGTGGGTTTTGAAACCTGGTTCATCAGCACAGCAGCCCAATGCTCTAACCATTCGACCATGGACTACACAGTGACCCAGGTTGGTGGTTGGTGGGAAAACGGTTAGATACAAACAAACAAACAGATATATAGCCCCCGGAAAGTGCATGAAGTACCATAATTACGCTAACACAAAAAAAAAAAAAAAAAAGACGAGAGAGGAGGGGAATTAAGGAGGATGCCAGGAATTTTACAAAAAGCATGCGGTTGTGTACCATGATAGGCATATGCGGTGTGCCGCAAGCCTGGCCTCGGCGCACGTTTCCTGCTCTTAAGCATTCACTCACGTCGGCTCCTTTTTTTGGTGCGTGTGCCTGTGACATGCACTTTGCTTGCTGGTTGCCTGCACTCACGCAGGGTCCAGATTTCTGTCAGTTTTTCTTTATTGAGTTAGCAATTATATGGACACTCTAGGCGAATTTCTGCCTTCGTTGCCGTGAAGTTCCGTATAAAGTCCAAGGGCGATAACACCGTCGCCACGCGCACTATGCTGTATGTGCGAGTGAAAGCTTGTGAGGGGAGCCCACGAGTGTGGCTCAATCTCGTCCGCGCGAAAGGGAAGAAAGCGGGCAGGAAGTGCGTCGTCTTTTGCCGCATGTGAGACACCCAGCGTTGTGAGGCATCGGGGGGGGGGGGCGGTATTTTACTCCGGCTGCAAGTGTATGTGGCTTTGTGCGTGCTGTGTGTTCTCGGCGCTCAATTTGCGTTGAAGTGATAAACTGCATGAAGGTCACTTCGCTAGCTGCTGCTGCTGCGTTTCCTCACACCAGCGTTTTGGCAGCGAGTGTCCGCGGTCATCGAGTGTGATTGTTCATGTTTGCTGTGCGCGCTGACACTATGCTTGTTAATTTAGTTAGCAAGCGAATGTTTACAAGTTGACACAGGCGGATAAAAGTACTATCCTTACTTCGTATGTCTCCTGGCTAATTTGCTATTGCAATCAATGCTTCGCCTTTTGGGTGAAACTGCAACTTTTTTCATCCTCTGCATGGCTAGGTAAAATTCCTAGGGTGCAACATGCTGAACAGCCAGCAAGAAAGAAGAGAGCGGTTTCAGAGGAGGTTGGCTTGTGAATGCTAGGTGCACTCCATCCTAATATCTTTTTTTTCTTTACTCCATGGGTCATGGTACCTGTTGAGGGTTGCTTCAGTAAGGGCAAGGTGGCCGGTGTTTAATTTGGATCATCTCATATTTCTAGTATAACACAAAGAAGTTGAAGGCAGCTTTGTCACACGATTGCCATGTTGGTAGGCCTGCACATTGCCTTTCTTCAATTTTTGTGCCAGAAGTTGGTGTGGCATGTCCTTTTTATTTATTCTCACAGAACTATAGACATCTGTATTGTGTTGAGAGAAGATCCACAAGCTCCAGGGAAGTAATAAAATTAGCTATAGTCGGACAATAACCCTTGCCAAGCAAGGGCGCAATCAGCTTCTTGGCAACCATCATCAGGATTTACTGTTGTGCTCAGATCCCTTTTCCAGTTTAATGAACACATCCCACACCCTTTCTGACAATGCCTCACAGGGCATGAAAAATAGAACAAATCTTGCTTTTTTTCAACAGAATGGATGGTAATTATCTCAGCCTTCTATTATAGAACATGAACCTTTCATCTTTGGAAATGTCTCTCACTGTTATGTAGGCAGAGTGGTAGTTCTCCAGCTAACGACACAAGAATGGCCATACTTTATATAGCTTCAGCTGGGGATGGTCGCTGAGATCAGTGATGCTTGCACTATCCACAAAATGGAGCACACTCATGAGCAGCTTAAATCAAGTTGCTGCTCATCACCTCTCATCAGTGTAAACAAGAGCCTTTTATTTGACATCAGCAATGCAGAGAACACACATCCCTTCCTTTGTGATAGGCACTCACATTTTGAGGTAGAAGTGCTTACTAGGACGGCTGCTTTTCAGTTTCTAAGTGGCATTCCAGTTAGTTTCTTTGACTATCAATGAAATGAGCTCATCACCGAGAAAGCAGCACAAACCGAGGGGGCATTGTGGAAATGCTTTTCATGTTTATTTCTGTCCAGTGAAGCGCACTTGCAATCCTATCTTTCCAACATTCCTCTTTTTCACCTGAGTGAGTGAGTGAGTAAAAACTTTATTGAAAATAAATAAAAGAAGGCACGATGGTTGGGGCCCCTATTCCAGGGCTTCACTGGCATGAGCGGCTCGCTGGGCTTGGTCCAGAAGAGCCAATTGTCTCTCCCGGCCCTCGTCCGCAAGCCATGCCTCCCACTGCCTATTCCTCATGAGTGGATGTTTGAGTACTATTGGGCTGTCTATGTGCGGAGGCCTCTTGGGACACTCCCATGTGATGTGTTTTAGTGTGGGTGTGTCTGTGCACCATGGGCACTCGTCAATAAATCTCGTGGGGTGTATTCTGTGTAGGTGGTGCGGGTTGGGGTATGTATTCGTCTGAATACGACGCCAGTCCCTCTCCTGTTGGCTGTTTAAATTCGAGTGAGGATGTCCAAAACTTCTCCGCTCCTGCCTTTGCTGTAAAAGCATGTCACGAGAATTCGGTGGAAAGTCGTTGCTGGGCCCTGCCGTTGCTCAGACATTTAATCCTCGAGCAATACGGTTTGCCCTCGCGTTCCTTGCCAGTCCCTCGTGGCCGGACACCATATGATAGTGTGGTGCCCTTCTAGTTGATTGCCCAAAATTTTTATTATTGATTGGGTTGCCGTTCCATTTAGAAACAGGCGGCAAGCTGCTTGTGAGTCGGATAATATGACAGCCGAATTGGTTTGGTGCTCGGCGTCCTGAATGGCCAAGGCGATGGCTCCAGCCTCTGCCACACATGCCGAGGAGGTTTTGAAGGATGCCATTGTTACGTTGTTCTGACACGTAGAGACTACGGTGAACGTGTCGGAGCTGGTTCGACTAGCATCTGTGTAATACACACCCAGTTCCATGCCGAAACATTTGTGAAGAGTCTTTGCCCTTGCTCTGCGTTGTCCGAGATGGTGGAACTGCTAATTTCAAAGTTGCTGTCGTTTTCGCTTCCTGAAACTATGTACACCTTAGTGACAGAACCATCATTGTCAGAAGAACTCAACGATAAAGAAATTGTTTTTCTTGAAAACAGGCCCAGCAACATAAGCATAACCGCCACCGCACAATATTTTGAAAGCCCAGCTTTCCATACAAAACATGTGCTCCAGACATTCCAGCAAAAAGAAATGACCAAGAATGTGTTCCCATCTTTTGGGCAAAACATTAGTTATAGGCGAGAATGAGAGTCTCTTGTCTAAAATAGTCAGGGAGTAAACTTTTCTGCAAGACTGAGCTACACTCATTCTAAACACTGTAGGGTCCGATTGTTATGGAGGACATGCAGAACCTCTAGTCACAGAGTAGAAGGCACAACAAGGAGGTAGTTGGCATGGATTGGCGAGAGGTTCTTCACAAGACCATTGTGCAGGCAAAATGAACATAACCCACGTTAAAGGATACAGGGGACAGAAGAGGTCTTGCCTTCTGGGTCTGCTCGCTTCTCTGTGAAGTCACTCCCACTTAATGTTCCCAGGAGTTGTTGTCTTACAGTAGCATATGACAGGGAAAGAGTGCATTGTGATAATTTAGGTTATGGCAAAATTCCGGCCATTTATAGTCGTGTTGGCTGGAAAATGTGAAGGCCCCTTCGGGCTGACCAGCCCAGTGGATCTTAGACTGCATGAATAACATTAGAATTAAGGCAATTAAATGACAATGATCGCATGACAACACTGTGTTTGCATCGGAGCTCACATCCATTCTTATGTGCATCACTTGCCTCCTTGAGAAGCCTCAGTTTGCACTACGTGCCGCACCTGCGAATCGTGCATGACAGCAGCCAGCGCCAAAAAGTGGTGGGAAGAGGCAATGAAAGCTTCGCTTTAATAAACTGCAGTGGGACAAAATGATTCAGCCATGATCCAGTGCCACAATCTAACTGCAATTCAAGACCAAGAACCACCAACCTCAAAGTGCTTACCAATGGCCACAAGGTTACTGCTCTTGTGGACACATGAGCTGTCTTCTTTCATCAGTGGACCCTTTGCTGCAAAGTTGAAGAAAGCAAACCCTGCCTGGGACAGCTCTGCATACGGGTTGTTCCATGCCATCTTTTCTTTCGGAAACAAGGCCTTTGTGATGCTTTGAACGGGTCCCCGAGGCAGAACCCCAGAGAACCCAATCAAGGACAAAGCCTTTTGTTCCAAGAAAGCACACAAAACATTTAATGTAACCAGTATAAAGAATAGATGATAAATATGTAATGAAATATTCACAGCAAGACACAAATACAATTTAAGCTAGTATAGTATCAACACACTAAGAGTGAGGGCATAGCATGAGAGCAATCATGCGATACAGTCAGCGCAACAACAGTTCGACGTTAATTGGTGGCGGCGAAGCAATGAGAGAAGCGGCGGTCGTCTCACCCAATATATTGATGGAGCTGAGCGACGAGTTGGTGACCAGAGTACAGCTGTTCTGACTTGCAGAGGGGACGCAGGTGCTTCGGCGGAACCTCCAGGTGGAAGTGGCGGGAGACCTGGACGTTGAGGCTAGGCAGCTGTGCGCAAACTCGGGCACGTAGCCCGACCGCTTACGCTCTGCCTACGGGCACAGACGTCCGCCGGCCTTGGGTAGAAGTCTGCGGCTTGACGGAGTAGCAACCTGTACCTGTACCTGAAGCCCAGGTACAGGTCGGCAGGATTCGGAAAGCACACGAATTTCCCGTTCGGGTGAATTCTGCCAACGCGCCTCGCTTTTCTTCTGCTCTGGCCCTTGTGTCTTTTTTGGATTGGTGATTTTCGGAGCTCCGTGCTTACCAGTGATTGGCTCTTGGGAGCAACGTGGGTTTTCCCAATTGGACCATTTTCCTTTTATTCTCTTCGCTTGCGTCGCGTGTCCTTGTGTTTGCCGCTCTTCAATGTCATCGTCTTTTGTAACACAGAAGACTCACGTCCGCGCATGCATTCGTCTTCATCTTTTCATTTCCCAATCCACAGCACGTTGCTTTGCACACCAAACACATCAGAGCTTTATTGTATGGCTACATATTTAAAAGGCTAAACTTTAAACCATAACTTAAAGAGTTAAAAAATACCTGCCAAATCTTCTCTCAGCACTTCCAGTGGGCAGCGAAAAGCTTCTGCAGCTCCTCTAAAGGGTCCTCACCTCTGGCACACTTAGTGTTTACAGTGTTCTCGAGAGCCTCCAGCTGGCGATATAGCTTCAAGTTCCGATACTTGTCGCTTAACTGCAGGCTTGTCCTCCCGAGAAAACCACCTTCTCTCAGTATGCGTGCCCAGTTACCCTTGCCGTACTTTAGAACGCCGGCCACGAGAGCCTCCTCTTCCAGTGGTGTGAAGGGCACTCTTCGTTTCTTGTTCTTGAGCTTGGTTGGGGCGCTTTCTTGTGATGCATTCTCCTCAGACTCTGAACTCAATTTTCCGAGTGCTGACGTATGTGCTTGCGAAGTTGAAGGTCTGCTGGTGCTGCTGCAAACTGTCTTTGGCATGGTGGTAGCCTCTAGAACTTCTGTTGGCTTCTGGAAAGGCTTCAAAGAAACATTGTCATCATTACCTGAAGATGGAACTACTCTGTCTTCTTTAGGATGCTTGAGCAATAGTGAAGCTCTATGTGGCTTCTCCGGTTGGCCCATAGTGCTTCGCTCACTGTTTGATGACTCCCCTCCAACTGGCGACACCACATGCTGTTGCCGCTGCCGCTCATACCTGGTGCGCAGTTCCTTGAGGGGGTTTATGCCTGCGCTCAGCATGTCTTTCACTTTTTTCGTGACATTCGCAAGATGGCCATACTTTTCCAAGTTCCTGTACTTGTCACTGAGGTCAGTGGGTCGGCGCCCATCGAACCAGCCATCATTGCTGATTTCTTTCCAGCTTCCTCGCCCGTATTTCATAACACCATACACAAGCGCCTCTTCTTGCAGGGCAGTGAATGGTACCTTGCGTTTCTTCAGCGGCACCAACACATCAGGGCTGACCGATCTCACAATGCGCTTCTGAGCACCTTGCGGCAAATCTTGCACCCCTTTACTGCTACTCTTGGACAGTCTCGGCTCTTGGACACCCAGGGGTGATGGCTCTTGGTGTCGCAATAGAAAAGTTTCGGACACAGTAGCTGCTGGTAGCACTTGTTTGTCTGTCAACTGTTCAGCCGTTTCCTTTTGTATAGGAGCTGCAAATCTGACACTTAAGCCCTTTTTATGCACGCCCTCAGATGATGCCTGCGACAAGCTGGGTAGTGATCGCTGAGCCTTGTTTGGGCTTGAATGAAGCAGCGATAGTGAACTTTTGTCTTGGTCAGGCAGCTGAGAGCCATTTTGCTGGGGCTGCTGTTGAAGCACAGGTCCTTCCATGTCTGTTGCATCGCTGTCAGAGTCAGCAATACCTTGTGGACAATGTGGATTGACTGAAGGCTGTTTCTGGGATTGCCCAGGGATAGCAGTAAGAGCAGCAGGCAGGGGCACATTGCAAAGCCATTCAGTCACATGGGAGTGGCGTTCGTTATCTTTGGACCCCTTGCCCATTCTCTTTTGGACAGGTGACTGGTGGCGAGGAGAGTGGCAGGGAGAGATCTCCTCTAGGGAAAGCATGTCCAGTTTGGCAAGATCGTGCACAGGAACAACGGCCTCAGTTTCACCCGACACAGCAGCTTTTACCTTTGCAGCCACAGTGTCCTGAACTCCTGAATTTTCCTGGCTGCCTGCCTCAGTGCCTTGATTACCTAAAGATTGAGGGCTACAGCTACTCGGCCTTCCACTTCTTTTATGCAGTGGGTGAAAGCGAGTGTCCACAGAACCCGTACAACATTCCTCTTCAGCAGTCAGTGTGTGCACCTCCGATGAAATAATGTCTTGTTGCTTTGCGGTTGACCTCAATCGATGCTGCTTGTCATCCGATGAGCTCCCCTTCAATGGCATTTTGCATGCATTTTTAACATTCGTCTTTTCAAAAGACAAGACTTCAGCATGTCCATTTTTTGAATTCAAATTTTCATTGGCTTTCTGCGAGACTGTGAAGAATGGAAGCACGGAACTCACAAGAGCACATGTGTCATTTCTAGGAAACCCTGGCAGACTCATCTGGGAACCAACTTCATTAATGGAGAGAACCAAATTCCTGCCAAGGGGCCTGTGCTTGCTTAACTTTGAGATCAACTGTTCGTTGGTGATACTCTTGCACAGTTGCATGATGTGCTCTGGAACGGGGCCCACATCGGAAGTGCTGTGCTGTTTGTTCACCCTACAAAGGCAACACACAACAGGAGACGTAGTTAAGTAAAAAAAAAGGATAGGCAGAGTTCGTCATGTAGACATGCAATATCTCGTACAAGAAAAATCTTGCTGTCATAGCATTTTCAGCATATTTAATATCAACGCTATCTATTTTACACTTTTGTTCAGCAATATAACATAGCAGATGCAGTGCTGTGGCCACATACAGCTGACAGTATATGGTTTCAGTGTGGTAAAAATCAAACTTTTAACATGGCTTCACAATCTAGCATGTGCCAGTCAGCCCATCACATTAGGCAAACTGGCAAGTGCATTAATGAGAATTTAAAAGTACAGCACAATATTACGCATACTACGGTGCAATGCCACCTATATATTCACTGTTTTGACTGTGACTAGGTGCTCCTTTAACAATTGTGTCATTTTGGCTAAACACAACATGCAGTTAACAAGTGAAATTGAGGTTGAAACATTTATGGAGTTTTACGTGCCAAAACAATGATCCGATTATGAGGCACTCCGTAGTGGGGCACTCTGGAATAATTTGGACCACCTGCTGTTCTTTAATGTGCACCTAAATCTAAGCACACAGGTGTTTTTGCATTTCGCCCCCATCGAAATGCGGCCGCCATGGCCGGGATTTAATCCCATGACCTTGTGTTTAGCAGCCCAATACTGAGGTTGATAACATTGAAAACTAGACAGATTGTGTTTCAATGCTCCTTCAACTGTACTTTTGTTAAGTAAGAATGCATATTTATCTGTATTTTGAATTTTGTGTGCAAAGCCTTGCAAATAGCAAGCACACAATATTTGGGCAACGACCAAATCCCCCTTTATTTACAAGAACTTTATTTGAGTCCTGAGGAACTGAGATCTAGGCGAGCCGAAGGCTCCCCCAGATTAAGTCGGTGGCTCCGCCCACGATGGGACCGGGAGACTGTGGTGCCTTTTTTTTCTTCTTTAGTGCATGCCTGTATATGTTATACAATATGTACTTTACCAATAAATAGTTATAAGCCACGCCATGTTTCATTCTCCCTTCCTCATGTCCTAGTGCTATGTTACACGAAAGGTACGGG
Source organism: Dermacentor silvarum (assembly GCF_013339745.2). Classification (NCBI taxonomy): domain Eukaryota; kingdom Metazoa; phylum Arthropoda; class Arachnida; order Ixodida; family Ixodidae; genus Dermacentor; species Dermacentor silvarum. The sequence continues at coordinate 240,961,335 of NC_051155.1, read as the reverse complement.
GATCCATGGCCCCCCAACACATTCACTAAGTGCTGAGAGAGTTATTTGGGTTGTCGAAGCGGCAGCCAGAAACGCAGTGGCAGCAGCAAGCGCTCGGCTGGATGAGCAAACTGGCTTTGAGCAATGCAATGGCGATGGGAATTTCTAGTGTGCTGATCTTCCTTACAATTGCTATGAATCACCAAGTTGTCTAAGCCTCCACAGCCCTAAGCACAGAAATTAGGTGCGAAAATGGCAAGGCATTATCAGACTTTTGAGTTCTACAAATGACATATTAGTAGAGATGGGTGAATATTTAATTCTTTGAATATGAATAGTAAGTATTTAATATCAAATAGCTAAACACAGATGCATATATTTATAGCAGGAATACTTATTCTGGTATAATTAAGTACCATGTCTGTACTGATTAGTGCAAAAAAGGCAGAACTATATTAAGTACAAAGGATCAGTTTTAAACACTAGACATTACTAATTATCCATTAAACACTGCATGAATATCCTCTCTATCACAAGCTCTCCAAAAATGAATGGCTGTTTGAAAAATGAATGCTGTATGACTAGCTTTCCAAAAACGGCAAATAAATACGTAGTTGCTGAAAAAAATTAGGTTGCAGAAAAAAAAAAAAAAAAGCTGTTGAAGGACTTGCATGCCATGTAAAAGGGTCCATTGCAAGAAAAATATCATTGGTTGTAGCTCAAAAAATTAAAATGCCACATGACTTGACTGCAAAAAACACTAAATGACAGAATACAAGCAAAAATCACAGGTTGTCATGTGGGTTCTGCTGCAATACGTAAAACAAGGCTTGTATTACCCATTATTTCCGCGTTGCTTCAAAAACATTTGTTGTTTCACTTTTGGTAATTTGCAATACATTGTTTAGCTGACAGAGAGCAGTAGCAGCTCGTTGCAAAATATTTAATAATTTTATAATATCTGAAAGTACCAAACAGTGCCTCTTCGAATATGAATAGTTATGGTGGAATATTCTATTTGTATTCGAAACTTTGAATATTTGCCCACCCCAACATATTAGCTGCAACAAAAGTTTATCTTTACTTAGTTGGCGACACACGCCCTACACTCTTTCACATCTCGTGGGGGTGCGGGGGCAAACCTCAACACTTTAAGACGCCTAACACGTCATTTGAGAGATACAGCTGACCGGCGATACCCGGCGGGACAAGAAACTCTCGTCCAGCAAGTACGTCGAGCAGCCATGGCCAGTGGAGTCCTGGAATGAGGACACCACCCACTCGTCCTCAAGATCAACGACCTCGATGGTCTAAATAAATGTTTTTTCTCTCTCTCTCTTACTTAGTTCCTGCGCTTTGAAAAATCACAATAGTAATGCAATTGGCTATAACATTGCCAAGAACAACGATCACACCTAAAGGTTGCCATCTCTTATGACCATTACTTATTGCTGGCACTACCTTCCGCACCATCCAGTGAAGGTGTGGTCAGAAGGCACTGCTGGCTCGGGGAACATTCTACATTATTCTGGAAAAATGCACTGAAACTGCAGTTCGCTAGGATTTTTACACTTCATTTTTACCGATAATTCTTTGCCATCTAGTACCTTGAATGATGCCCCGAGTCACTGAATAATTAATTCACTTCACTGAAAAGTCACTTTCTCATAATTTTAAAAGCCATTTACAAAGGCTCGATACACACCACAGGTTTCTCAATAATTAAATAAATGCTTTTAGAAAGCTGGCCATAGGATTCAAGGCAACAGCAAGCTCAGTGAAAAGAGGCCTGATATGAAACAGTGGCTAGCTACTGTCAAACATCCTAACCCAGCATCCTTCCCACAAGCTGTGTCGATGGATGTGTTGCCCAGCTCTACATGAAATTATTTTAGTGAAATCTTGTACAAAACAGCAAGTCAACAGATCGACAATAGAGTTTTGAAAAGTGTCAAGCTAGCTTTCCAGCAATGCACAACTACTCAAAATACAGCAAAGTAATCATTGCTAAAAAGGCAATTACCTGTGCAGCTGATAAATTGTTGGTTTTGTACAATAAATATGATTGAAAGGATGCACAAGAACAAGATGAATGATGCACTATCTGCCGAGTAATTGTAAATTTACCAATGCATTAGCTGCCATAAATTAGACAATTGTGCAATGCTGCACAACCAGCTTGACATATTTTAAAAGGGTTCAAAAGTGCTCCTTTGATGCCTCCTTTCTTCTTTGTGCCCAACAGCAAATGCAGAAGTTTTAGATGCTCCTTAGTTTTTCATTCATTTCTGACACCTAGAAAGACTATACAAGGTGTGGGTTCCAGATGAGGGGTGATATAACAACGGCGTTAGCAAATGACAGATGTGATGGTGGGATTAAAGGATATGTAGTTATGAACAATGTTGTCCTCAAGAAGATTGTTACAGTGCTGGCTGTCCGTACAAAAAAAAAAAGAAAAGAAAGGAGTATATGTGGCTGTTGTTCAAGCATGTGGCGAGTACACCAATCTCTGGTGGCATATACGGCTGGAGGTGAGGTAGGCTGGTTTGATAACCGAGCTGTTAAGAGGTAATGAATAATAGAATTTACCAAGGAGACAAAGTCTGGACACTTTGTGTCATATTTGTAGGCGGGACAGGCGTGGTATGACCTTTACGTGTGTTACACTGACATTGCATGAGAAGGCGGAGGGAATAAATCTAACAGCTTAATTCTGAAAATGTTCATGCACTTGAGTATTTTGGTGAGGGTCCCATACCACGCTAACATATTCTGATCTTGGCCTAATGAGAGTTTTAGGTTAATAATTTTACTTAGGGATGAGCAAGAGCTAGAATGCGCAAGAGAAAACAGAGCACTCTTAGCTTTGTTAATACATAATGCTTATTGTCACTTGCTTATTGTAACCAGTTAAGGTTATGGGATATGTTAGTGCACAGGTACTTAAGCGATGTGACCAAACAAATACTACAACCATTCATTAATCCTCACAAGAATTGTAATACTGGCACCTGTGAAAAGAAATAAGCTACATTTTACTCTCATTTATCATCAACCAGTTTTGGCTGGTTGCCAAGTCATGCTGTAAGGCTTGATTATTTGTTGGACTATGAATAGCATGATAGATGAGAAATGAGAATCGTCTGCAAAGAGACGAATGCTAGAAGAAATAGAGTTAGGCAGGTCATTAATAGGGTACTGCTAACCTACCTGTCTTTCTTTCTCTCTTCTAATGTCCATTCACATGAACCAGCTCAACCTATTTTGTATATCTATTATGTATATATCATGTATGTACGTTGTTGTGTATGCACTCAGAATGATATGTATTCACATGGCCCACTTGCCATATTTATGGGACACAAATCTTCTTCAAGCCGATTGTGGCTTTTTGACTGTGTTCCACGACATTTGGTGTCAAAACTAAAGATTTGGTTAAATATATAAAGTCAACTTTCATTAATTCGTCCTCGATGGGACCGATGAAACAGATCAATTTACCCAGTTAGCCAAATTAAATAAGGGCACAAAAAATGTCCAAACACACCTCCACTTCATTTGGCTGTATTTACCCGATTCTAACATGCCTCTAAATCTAAAACATGCCCAGCTTATAGGTTTCAAAGCAAAAATAATATTAGAGCTCCTAAAAAAAGTACATATCTAACATGCACCCAATTTTTTAACAAAAAAGAAAAAGAAGGTACCATGCCTCTGAATCTGGCAATCAGAAAAGGATGAAAATATCAAAGTACCTACACAGAATGAAAACTTACTGACATTTAATAACCACTGTTGTCACTTTCAGACCGCACTTTATCAGTGGCTATGGAACACAACATGTCCTCCGCCTTGTCTATCGCACATTCCATAATCGAATGGGTGCTACAGGGATACAGTTGCCCTGGCGAGGGGGTGAGGCACTCTCCAAGCATCCCGCACCCCCAACTTTAGGCACTGGCCTAACGTATAATGAGCTTTTGGTGAGGAAACCCACAATAGTGCCAACGGGACTACATGCCTAGTTGTGGTGGTCTCTGTAGGTGCAGCTGATGGATCAGGAGAGGCTGGAGCATCCATTATTGAACCGTTAGCTGGATCCAAACCATGAGCCTTGGTTCGGAGGTACCTGTACAATGCAGACAGCATTACCAGTGCCTTGCTGGTAGTTGTGTTCAGCAAGTTGAAGTCAATTTTGGAATGAATCCAGTAGGACTAGTAAAAAATGAAATTAACTGGACGTTATCTACTGTAGAGTATCTTTTTCAGAAAACCAGTATCCACATGCCTTGTGTCAAATATCTGCCCAGTTGTATTTGAAGCTATATTTGTTAAAATCTTGACATGGCAGACAGCAAGTTAATGATCCTACAATTTAACAGTTCTTTATCATTCCCTTTCTTAGGAATGAATGACCCCCCCCGTACCAGCATTCTTCCATATCAGATGCCTTTATTTGTGAGGAATAAGGTGAAAAGTGTGGCAAGCTTTTTGAGTGAAAATATCAGCTATATCTACAAGCCACACATGGCAAACAAACGCAGTGTTTACATACAGTGCAAATGCGGCTGCAACATTTTCTCAAGCTTTCTGTACCGATGCCTTCTGTAGCAGTGACTCACAGTTTACAACAGTGCATGCTACACAGAGAGCTGGTAAATTTGACAAAGATACGCAAATTAACCAGACTGTTTCACACTCTATTACATTCTTTTCGCTCCTATTATGACTCCAACTGACTCTGGCTGTGCATGTAATTACTAAGTTGTCATTAGGCCCAAGTGCAGCCGGCAGAGTGCTGTTCTTGTTTCTTGCAACAAATATTAACATGCCGATATTTCACAGCACTACAACGGCCCAATATTACACTACACTGATATTTTAAACAGCAGCTTGTCTAATTATTATCAATCAATGTTACGTCCACTGCAGCACAATGGCCTTGCCCAGCACCCAGCAATCATCGATTTTTCTTGTTTTGCGCCAGCCAACTCTATCCCACACCATCGAATTTCTAAATCTCATCACAACCCCTAAGCTTATGTGGCCCTCGAATAGGTTTCCATTGCCTAGGCAGCCATTCAGTTACACTACATGACCTGTTTATGCGCTCCACACTGGCCAATTGCACATGCATCCAAAGGCAGCATTAAATTGAAGTTTAGCCGACTAAGGTAGCACAATAATCAATGGGGATCAGAGCGAAGGGTCTGATGTTAATATTAACCATTCGATGTCCTAGCATCAATCCAAGTTTCAGCGCACAAGAATTTTTGCATTCAGCCCATAATGTACACTGGCCACCATAATCACAATAAAAATGCACATTTTGTGATTGCTGCAGTGCATAATGAGTCTTTGCTGATTGAACCTACAAAGGTGCTGATGGCACTGTGCTTCTGGCAGCACCGCTTGCCACAGATGCCACGTTGGAACCGGGAGATGCTGCTGCTTCCTGCAGAGGGCTTGTAGCAGTGCCTCCCTTAACTGGAGCTGGCCCACAGACCTTGCTTTGGAGATGCCTGCACAACAGACAAGGCTAACAATGCACTGTTGGCAGCATTGTCAAGCCAGTTTGGCTGGTTCTTGTAATGCAGTACCGGTAGGCCACTAAAGCTGGAGGAAAGACAAGAACGTCTGCTTTCACCATTCATCAGTTTTAGTGGCACATTTGCGGTTTGTTTGGTTGCAATATGTGTGAATAAACAATTATGCAAGATGCGTTATTACAAGTGAATCAGGACTTTTTGTGAGGATTTCATTCTAAGAAATGTTTATTTGCGCAATTTTAGGTTGAGCCACGTTTTAAGACGAGCAAGAAAGCCCACTGATATCTCCGCATTTAACTGTCGCACTAATGAACACCTGCGTGCAACGTTCCCGAATTATACACGACCTGCGCTACGTTCCAGTACGAAAATTGATTCCCCCCCCATCTCCTTTACTATTTTCTCTCTCTTTCCTTTACTCCCTACAACCATTCCCTACTGCTGCTCGCTATTCAGGTGTCACCTGCTACAGCTACGGTTGCAGTGTCACAGCAAGCAGGAATTTTCCTATTTTCTTCCCTTAATTATTTCACCGAATATTAAACAAACAGTTATCTCTCCCTCTAAATTTTCCACTCTCTTGTAGCCATGCGTTACCGTGAAAACCTGGCACAATGCGGCTCCACTTGAAACCAATGCGTTTCGTCCTTTACGCACGAAAAACCAATTGAGGTATTACAAAATATGAGCACTGCACAGTACATGTCTGACGCGCTCGCATCAGCTGAACATTGCAATGTTTCGTTCGTTAATTTGCATATGTACGCCTCGACGTGCACGACCGAAGCACAATCAACCCCTCACAGGCACTGCATACTCGGATAGTGCGGTCAATTTAGAAATAGACCATATTAGTAGCGGAGGTCCGATACTTCATGATTTATTGAGGTCTGACTAGCAGGCGAATTTGAGAGAAACATTAAGCTAGGCTAGCAATGACTCATGTATGAGGAAAAAAAATAGAAGCAACGGACAAATGGGCGCAGCGGTGACGAGATGCTGCTCGTGACCCGAAATTTCCTGAAAGCTAAAGGACCGGACTACCCAGTACAAGCTTATTGTCATCAGTCGGAAAGGGCAGGAGAATGCTGCTTAACTTGTGACGGCACTGCTCTTACTTGGATGCAAGACACTCCAATGCTGAAGTACTGCGGGTATACACTGTGCATTACATGTGCACGCCCGCGAACTTCACCGAATGAACCATAGAATAAGAAGAGTGTTCGGGGTGTGACCACAAACCGTCTGAACTAACTGAACCACAGACACAGACATACACAGACTAAACGCGTGCTTGCGCGCCAAATAATTTGTACTAATAGTGTCATTGTCGATGCGGTGGATGGGCACATGTTGTACCCACCATGGCTGTATCAGATTCAGGCTTCATATAAACGCCACAGCAATAAGAAAATTTAAAAATAAATAACTGCAAAAGAAAGAGAGTTTATATTAGTCGCAAAAGCTTATTGTACTAAAATGTCATTCATACAAGCAAACCTTTTTTTTTTTTTTTTTTTTGGGGGGGGGGGGGGGTGGATAGACAATGACAATGGATAGGCATTTGGTTCACCCCAATTCACAGCAAGAGTTATTTTGGAGAAACTATGCGCACATCTGCGCTCGAGAGAATGTGTGCATAATTGCTCAGAGGCACTGAAATTGTGTGCCATGGCCACCTCGATCAAATGCGCCTTGCGTGTTTTCATCAAGCGGCTGTCCCCTATACACCTGTACGGCAGGCTTTCGTACGGCCCTTACTACTAGCGCTGGTACCACATCAAAGAATTTCTCTATGACCACATCATGTAGCTTGCTCAGCCAAATAGCAGCCATCGACCTTGTAGCAGCCGGCTCAGCGTTGTTACGGTGGCTACCGTAGCGTTGTCATCGCACCAGCTGGCAACCTGGTCAGACCACGACCTACTGGAACTACAGACCTGCACAGATGTCCGGCTTCTATGGGAGCAGCTTGCGCCCACTTTCGTTCAACCGGTGGCCATAGGTGGCGCTTTTATAACCTGTTCGTCTGCTACTCGGCGGGCGGCTGGGCGGCGTTCGAATGTGTGCGCCTGCTCTTCTGTAGCGAAGACAGCTAGCTGTTGTCTTCACATTTCTTGTGAAGACAACAGCTAGTATGTCAAAATTGTTTAACTGTACTCATTGTAGTGGTATGTAATAACACGTAAAATAGTACACAAATTCTTTCTCGGTTTGCCATTATGCAGAAATTTCGCGCTGCTCCACAAAAAAAAAAAAAAAAAAAAGAACTAACTGATCGAGTGATTGTTTACGTGTTTTTTCGGCCCGTCAAATACGCATCGCAAAGCTTTTATGAAACTGTGAAAACTGATGCTAGAGTCCTTGCTTTGTTCTGCTTTGCGTGATGGCACACAGCAGTATACCATAATGTGATCGTTTACGTTATCCCATCTGTAATTAACTCAAGCAAGCTGCATGTAGTCAAGGCTGAAGTTGCATGCTTCAGCAGCGTCTGCAGATTCACGCAGTTTCTGTGTGGTCTGCGTATACATATCGTCTGCGTGATTATTTTAAATTTCCTTGTTCATATCAATATGTCCAGTTCTTTATTATTCTATTTCATTATTACTCCATTGTACTATGTTTTATCCCATGAATCTTCTGGTAATCAGATTTCCCCCCCCAACTGCGAAGGAAATCTTATCGTCTGCCGGCTGTACTCGTTTTCCTTTCTTGCACCGCTCTTCCTACTGTATCTCGTGATTGAAATGAGAAGTAATCATTTGCAAATTTTGTTTTCTTCTTTATTTTCGTGAATTTATGCATTTACAAACAATGTAAACGATCTGTGGCTGCCGAAATAGCGGCACGAGCTCTGGAAGCAATCGCAGAAGCAGACGACAGCGAACAGGTTATAACTAGCGCCACTCTGCTCTTACGTTCTATCCCTAGCGGCAAAAGGGGTGAACTAGACCAGGCGTGCTGGAGCAGGGAGATCTGTGCAGGTCTGTAGTTCAGTAGGTCGTGGGTCAGACAACCGCCAACTATCCAATCGGAACCTGACGTACCACAGACGTACTACGACAGCCTTTTCTAAAATGGCGCTACTATCACAGTTTTGACAGTATCTTGAAGAAAAGTTTTTTCTGCGCTCAAAAACACTCAACGTGTTGGTTCTGCTGTGCTGTCCATGTGTTTAGTGTCAACGTTGTTGGCATAGTGTTCTCGCATCAAAAGGCAAGTGTACTAAGCTTTATCCTTTTGCCTGAGCATGCTGCGCGGCGTCTTAATTCCTTGCTCGAATGTCTAAATTGAAGACAATAAATAAATTATGAGGTTTTACGTTCCTAAACCAGGATATAATTATGTGGCACGCTGTAGTGAGAGACTCCAGATGAATTTTGACCACTGGGGTTCTAATGTGTACCCAATGCACGGTACACGAGTGTTGTATTTTCCCCAATCGAAATGCGGCCGCCGAGGACGGGATTCGACCCCGCGCCACTCGAATGTTCGATCTCGTTTGCCTCTTCATAGTTTTTACCACGCATTGTTACATTTTAACTGAGCAGAATCCTGTTTTCGTGAGTGATAGCAAGAGCTCTAATGTTATATCCGCCCGTGCGGCATTTCATTTTATAGTAGTAGTTTGGTTTGCCTCTTGGCAAATGATTACGCTGGTCGTGTTAAGTGTTTGAGCACGTGTCATGGTCACTTGACAACCATTATTCTCTGTGTGATGGTGCTAGCAGCAATCGGTGTCTTTCTTGTTGCTGTTCTTACTAAAGAAAACATTGTGGGCAAACCACACCATTTATTTACGCACATATCCAAGCGTGCAAACTTACATTGGCAATTAAAGTAAAAAAAAAAAAGGATTGAACTAGTTTAATTATTCCTTTTTTAAGTTGAAAGCAGATCCTACTGTACCAGAGGATATTTAAAGTTCAATCAGATTATTCAGTTATTATTAAGCTTATATTGCTGCGCGCTCAAGTGACTGTATTTGCTGAGCTTGTCATGGAAGGAATGCTGGTTTGGTTACTTGGTACACATTGCAAGCATGGAGAAACAATGCAAGGGTTGGACGACTGAAATTGACGTACGAAATAGGGAGCAGAGCCCGAAAGCTGACTGGAGATTTGTGCAGCTGCTTGCACTGAGCTTGCAGGAATGTCGTTGAATGTTGCAGATGAACGTAGTGGTCAGAATTAATACGGAGTCCCCCACTATGGTGTGTGCCTCACAATAAAATTGTGGTTTTGGCACGTAAGACCCCAAAATTTAATTTAATACTGGTGCAGGTTGGGGGGGAATTGTCAAGAGGTGCTAGCAAACATGTAGCCAGTTGCTGGAGCATGTTGGATAGGTGTCTTAAGCTGACAAAACCCCTTAAAGTGTATAGAGCATGAGCTGCAGGAGGGGAAGGTTGAGGATGTGTGAAGGCGTCATGTTAAGCTGGCTTGTACTGATAGCTTTGTGCATTGTTTCATGAGTTCTCAACCTGACAGCTAATGTAACAGCATGAAACTTACTCATAGTTAGAATTATGTCTTAAAGGTGGTGTCCAAATCCAGACCCCATAGAGTGGCACCCTCTGAATTTAAAATGCGGATCTTAAAGGCTATGCTTTTGCTGGTTGAATGCAGCGGAAGCGATTTTGGGACCCGGAAACACGTCATATACATAGTGTTTTGGTCACCACCAAATGAAGGTTTGTTCAATTCAGAAAAGGTGCCCAGCACCACAAATTTTTTATTTGTTCAGTTTATCAGTTCACTCACTGAAAGGTTAAAAAGTGCACTGCACCACAGCAGCACCTTGCCATGTGCCCTGTGCAATTGAGCACGGGTGTGCAGGGTGCACTGCTGTACCTCGGTGAATCGAAGGCCTAGGTGCAGTGCGCTGTTAATAAGTGAAGAGGGTGCAGAGAAACTTGGTTGAATCGCATAGACCTTGAGTGTTTGATAGCCCGGAACTTTTGATTTAACATTTAAAAAATGGCATATGTATGTGCTGCACAGATGTAATATATGCAGTAGGCTGCTGGAAGTTTATTTTTAGTCGACTTTGCTCAGGGAAAGTGAGTAACTTACTATTCATCAAATACTTGACCTTAGGTGTAACATTGGCAAGCATCTGCCGGGATATCACTGGGGTGCATGTACTGTCCCACTGAAAGATTAAGAAGATACCACTTTACTTCAGTTGAAGTGAGAAGCCTTTATGACTACTCCCATGCTGGCAAACATGCTGACACTGCTATGCAAAATACTTTTTGCCATCTGGATGATGTTGCTGTGGCAAATGCTCGATTTGCTACTCAGATTTGCCTATATGTCACTGGCTACATGGGAACAGTGAGGGTCGAAATTACACAAAAGTGATTAGCACTGCCTGAGCTGCACCAAGATTACGCACAGTGCTGTGCAGGCCAGTTCAGTTTGTGACTGACCAAATAGTAGCAGTGTGAACTCTTCACTCCCACTTTTCACTGGATTAATCTGTGATGGCAACAGGCAATGTGACAGCCCCAATTTTTAGGAAATGTAGGCATCTCTGCCAGCTCTCCTGATTTTTTATGTTTATGAATTTTGGCTTTTTCTATGATCTTACTAATGTTGTCATGTTTTGGGAAAAAATTCTGTTCACGAAACTGCAATTTCAATAGCTTTAAAAAGCTATTGAAAGATTGCAAACAAACGCATGCAAGAAGAATTGTGTTGGTACCTGGTACCCTCTTATAGCTCTGCAAGATATACCAAAGGGGTACTAGACAAGTTCCTGAAGCAGGTGAAATTGGCAGCACAGAAGTTGTTGAAAAGGTCACTGTGTGATCTAAAAACAATATGTTGCCGCCAGTTTCTGCTGTTCCAAGCTTGCTGCTGCTTGTGTGCTGTGTCTAGACAAACATGATTGTCGCTAAAGTGTGTGTGTCTCACAAATGGTATCTGCTCAGGACAGTCTCTCTCCCCCACCTCCTTCCTCTGCATTGTCATGTCTGTGGGATTTTTTAATGTCCACAGGTTGGAAGGTACAGGAGGTATGCTCAAGGGTGGAAGCGCTGTGCCATCCTGCTCCAAAACATAACAGTGTGCCAAAACTGCCTCAAACCCGCCACCGTGATGTTTTACCATCAAATTTAGCGAAACACGGGTCCTTTTCCTCACACTGGACCATTGTACGATCCAACACACCGTAAGCGACTGCGAGAAGCGCATTCAGTTTGGCGCATCTGTACGCTGCTGCAGCTAGCTGCTGCAGCTAGCTGCTGCTATTCAAACTGAAAATGCCCACTGGCGAAGCCAAATATCCGAGACAAGGAAAGCTCACAAAGGCTGTTCTTTTCCTGCTGCATGGCAATGCACACTGAGAAAGAGCTCAGTGAAAACAAGCAGGCACTTCACCATCGAGCATCTTTGTCAATAACCAGCAGGTCGAGCTTTCTTCAGACAAAAGTATACTTGAAGCATTATATGAGTGAGGCCATGAACGAGCCAATCACTAGATATCTTCTCAAGTGTGTTGGAAAGTCATAAGGGCCGGTTGCCAACGTGTTGAAATTGAGAAGGCCTCAGCGTCGCTCAAGCAAAAACATGAGCCGCTTGCAGAAGGCAGGGAAATAAACAAGCTGAACAAGGAAAAGTCCAGCCTTCAGTGCTGTCTATCCTCTCTGAAGGCACTACTGACCAGTGCCCAGGAACTTATCAGCACAGACATAGGATCAAAGCACATTCACAAGGTGGTGAGCGGAAATGTACTGCTTGTTGATGTGCACTCCAAACTGCCGGCGGTGCTTAAGCGCATCAAAGTGATTGACTCCACGCTTAAATCTATCGAGTCAAAATAGGCAAAAGCTATTAGTCAAACTTGGTGTTCAGTTCTGAAGTGTACAAGCAAGCATTTCGTTTTGAGATAGTCTTTTCCAAATTGTTGATCAGGTAAACTGTGATATTTTAAACACCTGTACATTTTTTGGCCATTTGTCTTGTCTAGCAAGAGATGCAGTCGTAGTCAGCAAAGCATTGAATGTTGAATAAAAGGATTCACATTGTGGTTTTTTGTTTGTCAGGAATTGAAATTATTAATGGTGTTTGACCCTAGAAATATGCTCCAAAACATATTTAGAATGTTTCAAAACTCTCCTTTTATTGCTTCAGTGCTGCTACAATATGGCATTAATACTGCTCTAAAATGCCTGAGCCCTCTTCCACCCCTGGATGCTGCTTGTCAGTATAGTAAAGAAATGAAAGGCCATCAGAGAATACTTCATTGCAAATTTACAGCATACAAGGTGCCATTAATACCATGGTGTGGGAAACGTTCAGGCTAATGTTCCCTTGAATTGGGGGCCACTGGTGTTCTTGTAGGTGAGTATTCCTGCAGGTTTTCTCAGCAAACAATTTGTAATACTCCGTAAATGTCTTGCCGCTGGGCTTCCAGCTCACTGGTATATATGTATATACAGGGTGATCATTTTAAGTTTCCTGGGGGAATTTTTAGAAGCCGCCTGTGGCAGATAGCATAATTCTTGTCCTTGAGCTGTGTTATTTGACGAGGCAGACATTGCTAGCATAAAAAATCGAAACATATTCTACTAATTAACTAAAATTCACTAATTACCTTCCTAATTATTTTACGGCACATATTGCAGTTTGCAAATTGTAGCTGGGTGAGTTAGCAAGACATATCCACTTGAAATTAATCTTCAGGATGACAGCAGTTTCGAGATCATCATCAGCACATATTTAGGTCCACTGCAGGACGAAGGCCTATCCCAGCGCTCTCCAATTACCCTTTCTTGTGCTAGCCGATTCCAACTTGTGCCTGAAAATTTACTAATTTCATCAGCCCAGCTAGTTTTCTGCCATCCACGACTGCATTTCCCTTCCCTTGGCATCCATTCTGTAACCTTAATGGTCCACCGGTTATCTACACTACGCATTACATGCGTAAGGTAGGTAACACAATTCGAGATATAGTTTCCTAAATTATGGGATGAAATACTTTCTAGTTAGTTCTAGTTACTTTTGTGCTTCAAATGCACAAAAGAGTATTTTTGTTAAAAAAGCAACAGTGCATTTTTACGTCGAGTTTGGTGGCGCATATCTCCAATCTGGTGTCATTCTGGAAATTCATTCCCATTGGCTGCGCTGTAAAAGTGCATGTAAAAGCTCACCGGCTACAATTCGTAAATTGCAATATATGTCGTAATTAAGAAGTTATTTAGTGAACTTAAATGAATTAATTGAATATGTGTTTCAGTTTCTTATGCAAGTAATGTCTGAATAATCCAGCTCAAGGATTAGAATTATGTTGTCTCAGTCTGCAACAGGCAATTTTTAAAAATTTCAGAACACTTAAAAATTATCACCCCGTGCGTGCGTGTTTGTGTGTGTGCAAACTGATGCATCAACCCATTTTTACATAACCGTCTTTTTGTTTTTTTTTTCCTTTTTTTTTCCCTTTGGGGATCCAAGCTATGAAGCATCGCTGGAAATGAAACTTTGACATTGCAAAAATACAGCACACATTAAGGGGAGACTCATGCATGGCTGTGTATGTGTCCTCTTACGGTGTCCCATGGTTTCGTGCTGTTACAGTTTCGTATCTAAAAATGTCGTAATGCCCCGCCTAAGTCAAAACTGTTTTAAGGCAACACCAGGGTAATATAGAGGGTTAATGCCATTGTAGCGCAATTAAGACAATCACAAAGTATCATACACCACAGGTGCTACACTTGCAAATGATTTATTAGGCTTCCTCAGCTGAGCAGGAAAGACATTCAAAACAATATATCAGTGACATGTGTACCTGCCTCTTTTTTGGTGAGATTCAGTTTTTCAATTTGTTTTCTTTGCCATGTTGAACCTGTATGCATGCACTATTATTCTGTGCATTTTTCCTGCTCAGCTGGGGATACCCTATAAATCATCTGAATGTGGTCAATGTTGTCCCATGGTGTCCTGTCCTCCTGTCCTCTGTTCGTTGTTTGTCTTAACTGCCTACAGTGGCTTCAACAAACATCAACCAAGTTGTCCAAGACCAAGTTATAATAATATTAAGGGCACTGTAGGAAAATACTCAGAAAGATAGCGTAAGTTTTCATCTCCACCACCTTTGTGTCGGGCTAAGGACATATAGGCAGCCATCACACCTGATGTGCGACAGTTTCTGTTATGAGGTGTGCTTTGCACAGCAGCAAGGTAGCACAAGACTACTTGCCTTGCCAAGCCTATTGCAGTAAGTCGAGTTGCTCATTCTTGTTGGAATACAAGATTTGAATCGTCAGGCATAGGCGGAAAGTTTTTATTTTTCCGGGGGGGTCTGGGGCTTGACCAGCTTTCCGAAACTTACCCATACCATATATATATACCCTCTGCTAAAATTTTCTATTTCTAGCTTTATGGCGACAGCAATTATATCGACACTTCAGACAAATTGTCGTGGTTGTCGTCGCCGTGATGTTCCGCATTAAATCCAAAAGCCATATACATGAGCGACCCATACCCTGTGGGTGCTGGAAAAAAGCACGTAACAGTGAGCCGAAAAGGATCGCGGCTTGATGGGCATTATTTCCCACGCGCTCAATATTCGGGTTAGTTGTAGGTCACGTAATCAAACGCGAATGGGAAGGAGAGAACGCGTCTTCTCCTCTAGCCCTGCCGTAACTGTGAATGACTGTGCGCAGTTGACGCATACGGTGCCCGCGTGCCATATCCAATTGTTGGTAATCATTGGGGGGTGCAATGATCAAGGGCGAGCAGGGATGGCTGCTAACTTAATGCGCACTGTCTTCCTTGCCGGGCTGTCTTTCTGCGCCCCTAGTGTTGCAGAGTTAAGAGACAGAGGTCATCGCAGATCACTCACAGAGGCCGTCAGTAGTGGACATAAAAATAGGCAGATAATGATAACGAATCTAATTTTCAGAGTTGCGGTGAATCGCACGGCTGTACGAACCGTTCGCCTCCGCTGCAGGCGTTCTTCATAAAGCTTTCGTTGTGAAAGCGAGTTCTCGAGGTCATCCAGTGAGGTATTTACAGGTTTACATGGTCCGTGCTTACTATGTCCACTATGCTTATTATGTAATTTTAGGTGAATGTTTACTACAATTTATATCGCCACTATAACTAACGTATAGACGCGTGTAAGGGTCACACTTTTCTGTCGTGATTTTGACGAGCCTTTCATGGGACCGGGCCATTAGACCTCATTTTTACAACTACGAGTATGAAATCAGCCATAAACCACCGCGATCGCTTCCTCTCGACATCAAGTAGCGACGCGCGAAAGTAGGCTGCGCGCAACAATTCGCTGTTGAGCCCGATCAGAATCAGCGCACGGAACGTGATTGCTTCTCGGTTGGATGTCTTTTTTAAAAAATATTGGCTGTCAAGGGGTTATGGGTATGGCCCTTACACGGGTGCGATCCTTACATGGATTTACACGGTAAGAATATTTCTTCGTATAATTGTCATCTACTTCGCTATCACTAATACTGCTTCGCCTTCCCGGCCAAACTGCACTCTTTTTTATTTTTTTAGTACTTTGAGTCCGAGTATAAGCGTTGCTGCGCATGACTTCTAGACTTCTATTTATTCTGATTTTGAGTGAATCCTGGCTTGACATCATTTCGATTACTGAGTGAATTTTATATACAAGGTGTTTCACGAACAGTTTCCAAAATTTTTTAAGGTGGCAGATAGTACAATTCTAGTTCATGAGCTCGTCTACTCGAAGAGGCGGGCATTACTTGCAAAAAAAATTGAAATGCATAATTAACAAAATTAACCAATTAAGTTTTTAGCTAATTACCTTATGGGCCATGTTGCAATTTACAAATTCTAGCCATGGAGTGCGGATCCACATTTGACTAAATCTCAGGCTGACACCAGTGTCGAGATATTAATTCTCTAACTTTGCGGAGAAATACATTGGCGTGCCAGTCACTTTCTCAACAAAACGTCGTTTTATGCATCAAAGCACAAAAGTATGAAAAGAACAAATTATGGGATTTTACGTGCCAAAACCACAATCTGATTATGAGGCACGCCTTAGTTAAGGCTCTGGAATAATTTAGACCACCTAGGGTTCTTTAACGTGCACCTAAATCTAAGTATACGGGTGTTTTAGCATTTCGCCCCCATTGAAATGCAGCCGCCGTGGCTGTGATTTAATCCCGGGACCTCATGCTTAGCAGTCCAACACCATAGCCACTAAGCAACCACGACGGGTAAGCACAAAATTAACTAGAACGCCAATGCATTTCTCTGCAATGTTCGGGAATTAATATCTCGAAAGTGGGTGCCATCCTGAGAATTAGTTCCTAGTGCATCCGCCTTGTGAATTACACGGCTAGAATTTGTAAATTGTAACACGGCCATAAGTTAATATGTTAAAAACCTAATTGGTGAATTTTAATTAGTCGATTATGCATTTGAATTTTTTGTGCAAGTAATGTCCACCTCTTCGAGTAGACCAGCTCATGAACTAGAATTGTGCTATCTGCCACAGGTAACCTTTAAAAAAGTTTTGAAAGTGTTGGCTGAAACACCCCGTATTTATGGCCTCTGCATGCAAGACCCGATGTTTCCATCCCTAATGCGTCAATGTTGTAAATAATTAGAAGAGCTTTTTTTTTTCTTTTATTTTGTCACCAGTCGTTAGCATTGCCTACTGGAAAGATAATCAATATTGAGACACATATCACTCACGTGCTTTTCACACGCCGTTTATAGAAGACTCTGCCGAAGGGGTCACTGAAGTCTGCAGGTTTTTTTTTTTTTTTTTTCGAGATAAAAAAAGCAGTCAAAGTAATTTGAAGTGAGGTGAACATACATCAACATATTCGTTCTCTAGGTATAAGCTATCCATTTAGTTTACTACCTCCTTCTCTTTAAAAAATAGAATAAACTTTGTCCTTTGTATATATTTAAATATATTGTGTCTGTGCGTGGTGTTCTCAGCGGAAATAAAAAAGAAATGTTAAAGTGAGGAAACACGGATTACGTAGCCGCCGCTGGGGCTTCTAATGCGCTTGTCCTCCTATTGTCAGGATTTGCCGAAATAAAGCGAAAGTATAAATTAAACGCCGTGCACGCCCACGCCAACAATAGTGCCGTAAGCTTTTAGCCACAACAAAAGTGAAAATGTGGAGGCAACACAACAGAATCCTCAAGTTATGTGGGTAGCAGAACTCCGGTAATGACATTTTAGGGGCGGGGGTGTAGGCTTTGGATCTCCGGGGTGGGGGGCTCAGCCCCCCCCCCGTAGTCGGCGCCTATTTCGTCAGGGTTAGGTAACTGGTTGTCATAATTACTGTGGTTGGGTGCTAGAGGTACTTGATTTGGTGGTGAGTACAGAGATGTCAGTGCTGCGCCATCTTGCGCCACACCATCGAGCTGTGCGAACCTGCACCCAAAACATAAACTTCGAATGAAGTCGCTAAATTTTGCGGGATGTGAGTGTTTGGTGGCAACCACAGAGCCGTGTGTTGGCTTTATGGGGCAGCCCTAATAATTGAGCTTGTGCGAAATATTGGTCGGTGACATTGATCGGAAAGCCAGTGAACATTTTTTTTTCCCTTTATTAGTTTTGCAGAGTTTTTTTGTATTGTTTTTCTTCTCACCAAGTTATGTGGAATACTGGCAAACATGCAGTGACCGAGGAGGTAACGCCGCGCCCCATAGATTGCATCAATCTCAATGCAAGCCTCGTCAAATACAGGCACTTGGAATGAGCAGCCACTCTTTTCTCGACGTGTCAGCCGCTTTTGGCACACATCTTCGGTCCTTATCAAACCTGAAGTAGTGTGATGTGATGGTTCACTTTCTGAACCATTACAAGACCGCGCCGCTGTTTGGCACGTGCGTCATATGCACAACATACTTGATGACAATGATTACATCTGAGACTTCTGATTTCACTGGCACGGCGATGTGTTGTCACATTGATGTTTCTTTTAAATTGCGTGTTTTTTTTTTGTTTTTTTTGAAAAGGACCACATGCTGTTATCAGTCATTTCTCAATGTCCTTCCCAATCTTTGCAATGATACCTTATCCAATGTGTGAATTCAATAATGTTAGCTAATTAAACTTAAATATTAGTTGCTTGTGCTCAATGGAAAACAGCAAAAAACTCTTGACTAGCATTAACAAAAGCCTATCAGCATACAATGGGTGTGGTTCGCATAAAGCCCTCCGATTATTCTTTTTCTTGCCCACATTTATTTGGCACATACGGTATGTAACTTAATAGTGGTTTCCAAGAAACGCATACGAGTTTCCTTTGTTGGATTATGGCAATTTATTACTTTCATGAACTTTCCTCCACCGTGCGGGCTTTCACAGAACTGATTCACCATAATTTAAGTGTTCTGCAAGAACATCTTTTCTTGGTTAGTCTGTATTTCACTCTTGTTGAGCTTTACCTAGCATGTTCCAAAACGCGCATCTTCTGCTCCATAATGCACAATTCCTGATCCTAACCTGCTCAAAGTGCCAAATTTGCTGCTCCCAGAGGTGCTTCAAAACTCCCTTGGCTGCTTCCATCCCTGTGAGGATGACAATGGTGGTGCAGGAACTGAGGTGCTCAACCCTTACAGTGATTTGTAGATCTGCTGCAAAGTGCGGGAGGAAGCAGTGCTGGCGGTCCAAGGCAAACTGTGTTCGTGTACAATGGTGGTTGCTGTACCAATAAGGCCTTCCAGTGATATAAGAGGAACACACAGAACTGCTCTGGGAAAATGCTCTCATAACGGCTCTACACCAGCCATGGTGACACCACCTGAGGCCTGCATGAGCCCTCATGAGAGCATGCCTAGAATAGTTCTCAGTGCTTCTTCTGTTCACATCTGGAAAACAATTTATTTTTCCTTACGCCATTGCTCATATAAGACATTGTCTATAATGCCAACTACTTTGTTTGAGAGGTAAAAGAGCACTGGAACAATATTTTCAACTCTTTCTTATTTTCGTTAACTGAAGGTCGTAGAGCTCTGAATCCTTAATAATTCAATATGAGAACTTTTCTACAGCGAGTTTTGGTTTCATTTCCCATGAGGTTACTGATTCGTGACGTCATGATGGAGAAGGTGGTCACATCGGAGCAGGACATTGCAGCGTATTGAGACTCGCTCTATCCCGCTTGGTCACTTCCTATGCTATTGCTCGCTGTGAGCAAGTGGGAGCGAGTGTCAAAAGGTTGCAATATACTGCTTCCATGTGACCACCTTCTGCATCATTACATCACGACACATTATAAAAGAAACTGAAACCGGCTGTTGGAAAGCTATTATATTCAATTATTTAGGGTGCTCTGAAAAACTGTGAGTTTAGTTTCTAGCATTTGAAGGACCCGGATCTTGCTTTATCGTGCAAAAAGAAATTAGTCGAAAATATCGAGTCAGTATGGGGGGCCTTTATAGGGCAAAAAGGAAGACGTATAACAAATCTATTTAAAATAGTATTCCTCTCATATTAAAAATATCTGAGGACACCTAAGCACTTCTTATGAGTTGTGAATGTGAAAGCATTAATGTCCAAATTGAACGCTGCTGAGCGGTCCTTTGGAGTTATGAACTCCTTGCGGGCAAGCGAGCGCATTGAGATGCTTGGCGCATTTTCATTTGGCCTTACCGAGGTACAGTTAGAATGCAGGCGAGAGCTTGTGCGGGCAGAGAACACGCAGATAACACAGGCTTCTGAGAGTGACGTGGCGTCGCGGCGATGCCCTCTCCTCTCATGCAGAACCTGGTGCATAGCAGCATGTGTCCCCCTTTCACCCGTTCTTCTCCATTGAGACATGCTTGTGATGTGGCGTCAGAGCCAGTGGGAATGTACTTGCTGTTTCGCTGCTATAGACGACAAACATTGGCTTTTTCGCTCAATGGGCTGTTTGACGCTTTTGCGTCAATAAAATATCTGTTATCCAATCCTCTTTCTTGTCGGGTTCGTGGAAAATTTACGAATTTTATTGTTGGCAGGTATGACATTTAAGTGGTGCCATGCCCACTGGTTCTTGAGAAGTTGTGCCATCAAAGCAGCTCCTGAAGTGAAGCAAGTTGTGGGCCCTATCTCCTTTCTTAAACTCTAATTTGAGATCCCAAATTGGCTGCAGGTGTGCTGCATCTTTTCCTCATCTTGGTTCAAATAATGCTTTATGGGGACAGTAAAAGCTTTCTCATTCATATTTTTCATTGACCGTTGCGATAGGGCTGGCTGGGGTAGAGTCAAGCATCCGGGGCCATCTTAAAGCAAGGATTGTGATGGCCCACTTCTGGGCTATTGTGATTATGCGCTGCCTCTGGTAATCTTGGTTGGTTGCTTCTCAAGAAAATCATGAAGGGGCGAAAGGAATGTAATTGGCATGAAACTGTTGTGTTGTTTTGTCTTGGAGTAGCTAAGGCTACTCCAAGCCCATGAGGTAACATGGGCTTGGTAAACTGAGAGAGAGAGAGAGGGGGGGAATTTATTGAGGAAACAGAGGTTGGACTGAGGTAATATCCTCTAACCTGCTAGTTTGCTCTGAAACGAGGGGTAGGGGAACTGGGGGGGGGGGGGGAACTAAGTGTATTGGCTTCCTGCAGCCAACTCTTTTTTGTGAGATGAAACCTATTGTTGTGTTTTGTTGTTTTCATGCGGTTTAGTCTAGTATGAAGTTATAGAAGCTCGCCCAACTTTGTTTCTATATTTATTTGTTGTTGCCAGAACAATGTTTAAACTGTTTAAGTTGTACATGATATAGAGAATTATTTTTGATTAACTTACGAAGTCTCGACATGCTCATATGTGCCTTTACTACAGATGTTTGCTGCAACTGTAACAATACTTTCAATCACCTCTCTTAATATCAAGTGATTGGCTAGCTAGGCTGTGTTCTGCTACTGAGTATGAGGATTTTTATTCAGCTCTGTTTGTCATAGTTATGTTTCATGCACTAGGAAGGCGCAGAAACATACAGGTGCCTTATGCCAACAATCTGTTGTGCAACATAATCTACAGTGATTTCTTTGACTCAATGCACTTTCACTTTAAGTCATTAAATCAAGCTTATAGTGTGCCTGCTTTTTTTTTTTTTTTTTGCCCTGCAGCAGAACTTGCAACATGGAAGCAGCTGCAGTGGATGTAGACATGGAGAAAGAAGTCACCATTGCATCTAGGCTTGAGAACCCTTTTCACATTAAAGCTAGCAAAGAGACCGAAGAGGAAAATCAGAATGAAAATAAAGATTTGGACTGTGAAGGCAAAGTTTGGCCAGCGGTAGAAGCTGATGGCAACCTTGCATCAAGGCCATGTGACAATAGCATCATCGATTCACCTAGCTCAGAGGCATGTTCTAGTGGTACTGCTGGAGAGAGCTGTGGGATCACAGAGAGGCCTGGGGACCCTTCTAGCATGCCAGCTAGCAATGATATAGTAAAGCAATCAAAGAAAGATGAAGTAAAAGTTGAAGATGAAGACTTAAAAGACGCAGAAGGAAATGGTGACTACACTTCTACGCCACGTGACAGCAACATTTTGGATTCAACTAGCTCTGAGCTGCGTCGTCCTGTTCAAGGTAGCTATGTGACTTCCAAAGAGCCCCAGTACTCTTCCGACGTTAAAACTGGCAAAAAAATACTACATTCAGAAGAACAGAAGAATGAAGACAAGGATGTTAAAGAAGTTTGGCCCAAGGCAGAAGACAGTAGGGTTGCATGCAAGTCTTCCCACAGTAACACTGCAGATTCTACCTGTTCTGAGCCAAGTGGCAGTGGTGGTGTGAAAGAGGGCTATGCAGCTTTAACAGAGCCTCAGACCTTTTCTGACAGTAAAATCAATAATACTGCAGAACAGTCAGCAGAAGGAAATAGTGCTAGTGAGGATAAGAATAGCATTTGCAAAGTTCTGTCAAAGCTGGGTGAAGAGGACAGCCTTGCACCTAAGCCATGCAGCAGTAATCTTGTAGAATCAACATGCCCTGAAATAAACTGTAGCAGTGCCACTGATGAGACCACTGTGCGCTCAGACAATCCACATGGCTTTTCCTCATTTGTACCTAGGGAAAACAAAGCAGGAAAACAAGGTGAAAATGACAATGAAGGACATGGCTCTTCCTCCATTGAACCTAGCAAAAATGAAACTGGCAAAGAAGAGCAAAAGGACAGGGAAGGACATTGCTCTTCTTCCATTGAATCTAGAAAAAATGAAGCAGGAAAAGAAGGGCAAAATGATAGTGAAGGACATGATGCTTCCTGCACTGAACCTAGAAAAAACAAAGCAGGAAATGAAAAGGAAAATGATAATGAAGGACGTGGCTCTTCCTCCATTGAACCTAGCAAAAATGAAACTGGCAAAGAAGAGCAAAAGGACAGTGAAGGACATTGCTCTTCTTCCATTGAATCTAGAAAAAATGAAGCAGGAAAAGAAGGGCAAAATGATAGTGAAGGACATGATGCTTCCTGCACTGAACCTAGAAAAAACAAAGCAGGAAATGAAAAGGAAAATGATAATGAAGGACGTGGCCCTTCCTCCATTGAACCTAGCAAAAATGAAACTGGCAAAGAAGAGCAAAAGGACAGTGAAGGACATTGCTCTTCTTCCATTGAATCTAGAAAAAATGAAGCAGGAAAAGAAGGGCAAAATGATAGTGAAGGACATGATGCTTCCTGCACTGAACCTAGAAAAAACGAAGCAGAAAATGAAAAGGAAAATGATAATGAAGGACGTGGCTCTTCCTCCATTGAACCTAGCAAAAATGAAACTGGCAAAGAAGAGCAAAAGGACAGTGAAGGACATTGCTCTTCTTCCATTGAATCTAGAAAAAATGAAGCAGGAAAAGAAGGGCAAAATGATAGTGAAGGACATGATGCTTCCTGCACTGAACCTAGAAAAAACGAAGCAGGAAATGAAAGAAATGATAATGAAGGACGTGGCCCTTCCTCCATTGAACCTAGCAAAAATGAAACTGGCAAAGAAGAGCAAAAGGACAGTGAAGGACATTGCTCTTCTTCCATTGAATCTAGAAAAAATGAAGCAGGAAAAGAAGGGCAAAATGATAGTGAAGGACATGATGCTTCCTGCACTGAACCTAGAAAAAACGAAGCAGGAAATGAAAAGGAAAATGATAATGAAGGACGTGGCTCTTCCTCCATTGAACCTAGCAAAAATGAAACTGGCAAAGAAGAGCAAAAGGACAGTGAAGGACATTGCTCTTCTTCCATTGAATCTAGAAAAAATGAAGCAGGAAAAGAAGGGCAAAATGATAGTGAAGGACATGATGCTTCCTGCACTGAACCTAGAAAAAACGAAGCAGGAAATGAAAAGGAAAATGATAATGAAGAATGTGGCTCTTCCTCCATTGAACCTAGGAAACACGAAGGAGGTAAAGAAGATAATGATGGTGAAAGTGAACATGGAGATCTCAAAGGCAACCTTCAGCCACCGGTGGAGAAACCTGCTAACAATTCATCTGAGCAATGCGACAGCCAAGCATGTGTCAAAGCATCAAGTAGTTTTGAACCATGTAGTCATGCTGTAGATGACCATGTGCTTTCAAAGGAGCCTGAGAACTCATCTTTCACTGAAACAAGTAAAGAAGTAACAGAACAAGAAGAGGAAAGTGAAGATGAAGAGGGAAGTGATGATGAAGCAGACCAGGAAGGGAAATGTCATCCTAGTGTGTCAAAGTTTCTTCATCGCTACATAAAAATTGGCAAGTACACACCAGCACCTATGTCGAAGGCCGGTGACTTTCGCATGAAAAAGTCAGACACTCTGCTTGAAGCTCCTTCGTTGGTGACGCCCTTACTCATAAAAAGACCAGACTACTTTTTGGCAGAAAACACAAACTCTGAGGGAAAACGAGAACGAAAAAGAGTGTTGCCTTTGGGGAAAGGTGGGAGCTCTGCTGATGACTTCTTTGGAAGCACAGCTGGTGAATTCTTCATTGGTATCGGCTTGAGCAGAGCAAAAGAAGTGTACAACCGAGAGCAATTAAGGCACAAGAAATGTGAGATAAAGAAAGCAGGTGACTGTGCACAAGAGGTGATCGATGACTGTCGAAGGCTGGCTGAAGTGCACCAAAAATTCAGAATTGCAAATGCTCCTTACAATTTTAAAATGAAGTCGTGCAGATTATGTGATTTTAAGACTGAATCAAGCCTTGTTCTAGAAGGCCACCTACTGACGCCACACTTGACACCACGACGGGAGCTTCGGTGCAGCTTTTGTGGCTTTACAACTCGTGATAGGGAAGCTTTTGTATTCCATGTGGAGGCTATGCACAACCGACAGACAACTGTAGAGCCCCCACTGCTTCTTCATCAGTGCCCTTTTTGTCCTTTTGAGACCAATCTGAAAACGAAGGCTACATCCCATGTCAGTCGTTGCGAAAAAGTTTTCAGTATTGCTGCGAATCAGCAGCTCTCTTGTGACTTTCAGCCTCCAGGAATCACAGCTAAGCCCATCACATTAGATGATGTCAGGAGTTATGAAAAAATATTGTTGACATTAGGCCGCAATGCTAAAGGTCCACAGAAGGGCTCTTGTGCTGCACGTAGTCAAAATGGAGCTCCTGCACTGTTAGCGCCTCGGGGAAAAGTGCCACTGGCACCCAAAAAACCAAGATCAGCTCCCTTGCTAAATCATAATCAAGGACAAATACATTCTAGGCTAGGATTGATCCGGCCAGATTATTTATCGAACCAAGTGTTCCAATTTATAGGGAGTGATTCAAAGCTTATCCCACTGCACAATGGAAGCACCAGGCAGACTCTGGCTCTTGCTCACACACCTTCCTACATGGCAAATTTGCATATTCGTGCCCCAGCTCCTGTGCAAGCCCAGCAGCAGACACAACCACAAGCACCTAAATCCTTGGAGGCCGCTGGCTCAAGTGTCCCTTTTGTCGTTTGTGAGATCTGTGATGGCTACCTCACAGACTTGGTGCACCTGCGTTTGCACATGCACCGGATACATCACCTGGTGATCCATCGTGCCACGCTGACCCATCGCCCGCCACTCAACTGTCAGAAGTGTGAGAGGCGTTTCTTCACTGACCAGGGGCTGGAACGCCATTTGCTAGGTGCTCATGGCATGGTCACACCCAACATGCAGTCCTTGGCCAAACATGGTAAAGATGCTGGCCGTTGCCCGGCATGTGGCCGCATGTATGCTACCAAGCTGGTTTCGCACATGAGTGAGGTAAGAAGTATACTATTTGCTCCCTATGAGGAAGCTTTACCTTCAGAGTTTGTTTCTAGATACATTGGAACAGAAAAACATGTTTTATTAGTTATCCACAGAAATAATTTTAACGACGTCTGTTCTTTTAAAGGCCAACTGCAATGAAATATTGTACTGCGTGAAAAGCCTAGTTTAAGATAATGTAGATATGAAGGACCCTTCGTGCAAAACTTTGCTATTTGAAATACAAGTGAAAGTGTCTCAAACAGCTTGCAAAAATAGCCATTTTTGGGTCTTAACTCATTGTGACAACCACCAGGTACTACCCGCCGCGGTGGCTCAGTTAAGGCGTTGCGCTGCTGAGCACGAGATCGCGGGATCGAGTCCCGGCCACGGCGGCTGCATTTCGATGGAGGCGAAATGCAAAAACGCCTGTGTGCTTGCGTTGTAATGCACGTTAAAGAACCCCAGGCGGTCAAAATTAATCCGGAGCCCTCCACCACGGTGTGCCTCATAATCAGAACTGGTTTTGGCACGTAAAACCCCAGAAAGAAGAAGAACCACCAGGTACTTATGTTGTCTGCTTAGGTGCTTTCTAAATTATTTTAAAAAAACTATACATTTACCAGCCTTGCGGCTTTGCCAAGATTGCTTCAGTGATATATACTACTGATATATAACAAATTTTATCCAAAGTGAAATTTCATTGTAATTGGCCTTTAACATTTATTAACGTGTATTGGGTGTTAGAAGCAGATTTTCATTTAGACCTTGAACTTACTCACAAAAATTTGCAAGAAATAATTCTAGTAAGATGATACACAGTGTGTAAGTCTAGCTCAGCATTTGACTTATTCTGTGCCAAAGACGAGAATTTTCTTTCATCTATTGAGTGTGACAAGTCAAGTGGCAGTCATTTTATCATTTTTGTGTGAGTGCACTTGTTTTTTTGCACCAGAAAGTTGACTTTTAAAATGTAGCCACAGTTTCTCAAAATGCTAGGTTTACATGTGTGTTATGGCCAGTCCTTTTAAAGGATATTTTAGCCCAAGCTTGTATTTTTCTTATAACCTGTTACATTTGTTTGCATTGACTGAGTATTGTAAACCTGCACTAAATGTATTGCATTTTGTTTTTTGTGCAGGTGCATAAAATGACAATAAGGTTGGCCACCCTGTCCTACAAATGCACAGTCTGCGCTGCAGTGTTTGACCTCTATCAGCATTTTGAAAACCATGTACGCAAAGTACACGCTAAGGCCCCAAACAAGTCGTCTGCAGCAGCCTTAAAGGACGCCCCTGCGAAGATGGCATTGTCGGCTCAAGCCTCTACTCCCACAACAGCTCAGCACAATTCCTCAAAACGACCATGCTTGCCTGCAGCCTCTACTCCCACAACTGCTCAGCACAATTCCTCAAAGCGACCATGCTTGGCTGCAGCCTCTACTCCCACAACTGCTCAGCACAATTCCTCAAAGCGACCATGCTTGGCTGCAGCCTCCACTGCCGCACCACCCAAGCCCAATTCTACAAAGCAGCTATTCATGGCTCTAACGTCTAGTCCTGTAACTTCTGATACCAATTCTGCCAAGCGGCCACTCTTGGCTTCAACTTCTAGTCCTGCAAGTGCAAATTCTAGTTCTGCAAAATGGCCATTTTCGGCTACAGCCTCTACTTCTGCAACTGCCAATCCCAATTCTGCTAAGCGACCATGCTTAGCTGCAGCCTCTACACCCACAACAGCCCAGCTCAATTCTGAAACACAGCTTTTCTTGGCTCTAACGTCTAGTCCTGAAAGTTCTGATAACAAATCTACAAAGCAGCCAATCTTGGCTTCAACCTCTAGTCCAGCAAGCTCAAATTCCAGTTCTGCTAAACAGCCATTCTTGGCTAGAGCCTCTACTTCTGCGGTGGCTAAGACAGTAGCCATTCCTGCAACTGGTGCACCTAGTTCTGAGATGAAGCCAATTGCCTGTTTGCCAGCAGACCAGCCTACAAAGCAGCCACTCTCGGCCCTGGCCACTGTGGCTACAGCAGTCACTAAGGCAACAAGTGTTCTAACTGTTGAATCACATTCTAAGCTGAAAGAACGCTCGAGCATGTCGGCAAATCCTGTCTGTAAGCCTGCGGTGTCTGAAATAAAGGTGGAACAGGCAGTTGATATGGAAGTTGCGCCCTCTGTACCACTGGAGCTAGACGAGCCTGTACTTGGTTGGTGTGTGACGTGTAAGGAGGGTGTAGAGGACTTGGCTGAACATCTGAAGGACAAACACATGCGGCAGTGTCATGTTCGTGTATGCCGCATTGAGAGGTGTGACCTGTGCCTGTCATCATTTCGTGGCCTAATAGTGGTGACCACATCAGACGTCGAGGATGAGGACAGTTCAGAGGAGGACGGGGAGGAAGATGACAGTGAAAATGATTAACCTGCAACTCTGGAAACAGTGGACCTGGATGGGCCACACAGTGCTGAGCCAATGAATGTGGAAGAGGCTCACTGCCCAAAGAGTAGCCCGACGAGGCCGTGTGTGGGGAAGGACCTTGTCCAAGTCCATAGGAGTGCATTTTGCAGTTCTCGAACCCTCGCTGTTGAAGCAGAGGTTCCCAGACTCCTTTTTACAGTATCCTTAGGGCTTTCACAACGTGTTGAGGCAAGCACATTGGGTACTATAAACTTAATGTACTTGCCTACCAAGATATTCTTAAGCGTAGAAAGGATTCGAAGATTAGTAAACATCCACACCTGATCAGTCACATTGTTACCCAGATTATTATGTAAAAATGCATCCATACATGTTCAATCAAGTGGCAGCTGAAGATTTGTTGCAATCAAATCAAATGAACATCATTAGGAACGGAATAATGCATACGTTACAGTAGTGAAAAAAGGAGAACAATTGGGACACATCCATTTAGGTCATTTGACTCTAAATGTGTTCTGCAAAACCTTAGAATTTCACAGAGATCAGTATGGGAACCTCTGACTTACAAGCCTATAAATAATCATTGGTCTGCTTACCCTGCAAGGGGATGCAGAAGAGCTGGGTTGAGTTCTTCTGTTGCACATATTGCCTTGAATTATTTGCTGCTGTCCTGCTGTGTTCACAATATTTAATTGATGTCTTCTTGTGGTAAAGTAGAACACTGATTCTTGTTGCATAAATTGTAGGCTGTCACTCCTGTGTTCAGCAATGTGCAGCGAGTGGCAGCAGCAGCATTCATCCAGTTTGCTTGCGACTGTGCACATTGTCCTTTCTCTCGATGTGCTTGTCGTTGTTAATAAGGCTTAACTTGCAATTTAGTGGTTTCAGTACTGTTTGTATAATTTATAGATTGTACTGTCATAGCGTTTTGTATTTTCATCACTTATGTGGTAAGGTGGAGGAGGCTTCCAACTTTGCCTTCATAGTTTTTGTCCATTCCATTTATGGCGTGTCAAATATTAGTTTTGTTTGAATACTGTAAGTGAAAACCAAAGTTCCTGCAGTCTGCAAGGAGAAATGTTGATGCAAGTGTATACTCTTCTGATCGAGTGATTCAGGTGCAGAAGAATTGCAGTATGTGTGCAGGCGATCCAGTTACTGTGTCATGTGAACACAGATGTGAACTATGCAACTTATCATGTTCTCCTTCTGCTTAATAAATTAAAGCAGCAAGCACTGCCTGAAGATGGGTGCATTTCTTCTTATTGTGCATGGTGAAAAATGAAACAGGTCCCACAGACTTACTGTTGCACCTTGCACATGTTCGTGCAGGTTCCTGTCTGCATATAATTCGTGTCTCGAAGTGCATTAGGGCTTTGTCATTAGAAAATTTGCCTAACGATACTGTGCATTTAGAGCAGAGCGACATTAAATTGATCAACTTTCAAAACTATTTTCATTCATTTGAAAGGCCAAGCGTTCTTTTCCTCAATTTTGCGCGAGCCCTGGTGCCAGTACGCCAGTGCAATGCCTGCTTTAACTATACTCGCGGACAACTTTCTGTGGCAGGGAAGGGAAAGCTACGGGCGCGTGGATGCTGCACATGTGTTAATGCGCCAAGTAGTCCGGCAGCGTTTGAGAGCTTCCACGTACGGCGTTTGCCCAGACGCAGAAGAGAAAAGCCGCAAAATAAGTTAGCTTTTACACTCAGTGGTGTGTTCTGATTTATTTAACTGTTGCTAATAAGCTGTTTATGTTTTCTCTTTCCCAGCCTAAACCAACATGGATTAAAATGCGGGACTCTTTTCAGGGGCACTCTCACTTGTGCGCGCTTTGCCTCCGTAGCTTTCCCTTCTTTGCCACAGAAAGTGGCCCGTGAGTATAGATACTTAGAACGTCGCTTGCTTTCTCATATCAGCCGCCCTACCACGCGTTGCTAAGAGGCGCCGCGAGATAGCCCTCACTAAAGCCCTCACCACCGCTCGGTCCTAGATTAAAGATAGTAACTTTACTCTCCTATATAAAGTGAGATAGGAGACACACTTATAAAGCGAGATACAAGAAAAAAGAATCATGTGGTTGCTGCGGTAAAGCAAGGGAAACGATGGAGCATGTTTTATTGGAATGTGAAGATATCTGCCCAGCGGTCGATTTAGACACTTCTGGCCTCCTTGAAGCCCTTGGGTTCAGCGAGAGCACTGTAAACATGTCCACAATAGAGATTAGTAAGAGGCGATTGGAAGGTTGGTGGATGAAAAGTATGGAAACGACAGACTACGCAGGCGTACAATAACGAAGTTCAGAAAGTTTATTAAGGGAAATCCGTTTTTTTTTTTTGAATAGGTAGAACATTAGGCAATATAATAAGAGCCTGGTGGCGCAACCCACCGCCCCGTTCCAAAGGGGACGCTCCTAACATCCATCCATCCCTAAAGTTCCTCAATCATCCTCCAATCCCTGAATCTTCCAAAAGTAGCACCATTCTTAGATCTTTTCGCCACCCCGCTCACCTCGGCGTTTCCTCCTGGCCGCATCCTGTCGCCCCAACCTCCTCCGCTCCTCCATTGGCCAATCCGTGTCACGTGGAAGCGCGCGTGGCGCCTTAGGGTCATTCCACGCCAACTGTCCCAACCTTGGCGATCGACCATCAGCGATTTCTTTGAAAAAAAAAAAAAAATTGAGGACTATCTATTTAAAGCAAGGAGTCTTCCTGTAAAACTATTGCGAAAAAAAAAAATCACAGCATATCCACGGGGTGAATGATGACGAGTGGGCGAAGCTCCGGAGGGAATCATCGGATCTCCCGCTTAAGGGGACGCTAGCACAAACGCGTTAGAAACGTGCAGTACTCTCTCGTAAGGGGGAGCGGCCACAGCGTCTTACGCAGCCATTTACACATGCCGGAACGTGCACCGCGTTTGCCGACGCCATCACATGACTGCTGAGAGAGTATACCCCCCGTATTCATAAACGCTCCTCGACTTGAACTTGACTTGCCACCGCCTTGGGCAGCGCGTTCGAAACGCGTTGAAGGTAAGGCGGAGAGGCCACAGCGTCTTACACCAGCTTCTTACACGGGCCGTAACGCGCTAGCACAAACGCGGCCTGTCGTTAATGTTGGGTATTTATTGCCATCGTGGTGCGTGTGTTTATGTGCGCTTCGTGGCGTAGTGGGCTAACGCCGCGCGCTCGGAAGCGAGGGGTCCCTGGTTCGATTCCGCGCTACGGACACAACTTAGGAATTTTTTTTCTCATTTTTCTCGGGCTGGTTACACACTACTACTACTACGACGGGGACGGAACGGGTGCCGCTATAAGGAGCTTCGCTCCTAAAAAAAAACTTACCTCGAATGTAGGCCGAACGAAAAAGCGAGGACAGCATTCGCAAAATGAAACAGCATTTATTAAATTTGAACATGCCGAGCTCATTCTATAAAAAACAGCGCCGCAAGGAGCATCTCAAGTTTTTCAGAAAGCTCAAAAAGCATTTGTCGTAAAAAGCATTGTCGAAAAATTTGCTCTTCTTAAATTAGGCGAGGACACGATTTTCCCTTGAGAATGAAGATAGGCTTTTCACTTAAAAAAGGATTTATCGATCTTAACGTTTCCGTGAGTTATTTATACGGCCCTAAATATGCAAAATTTGGCCCATATTGGGAATTTTTAGTAGAAAGATAGCTTTCACTCAAAGTTTCACTCAAAGATAGTTCACTCAAAGATCCCCGTACCTCTTTGAGGTACGGGGATCGATACCCAGCACCTCCACCAGAATCTAATGTGAACACAGTACAAGAGAGCAGCGGGCAGCGTTGGCAGCGTGTCTCAACCAGAGCGGCTCAGGCAATCTCGAGCTCGCGCTTCCCGGATGACTGGCGATGTGGCTGCAGCGCCGGGCATTCGTCTTCACTACATAACTAATTGCCAGCAAGTTGTGCTGTAAGCGAAAAATAATTTGGGACGGATATGTCGTAAAATGGCCTGTACAGCTGGCGACAAAGTTGCAAAAAAGTTAGTTTTACCTGATGTTTAGTCGTAAATTTAGCATTGAGGTGGTCGGGGCAAAAATATGCCAAATAGTGTATTTATTAGTAACATCCATTGTCTACAGACAGAAACCTTTATGATATTACTTTTTGTTTTAAGCAAGACAAAAATGTTTTTGAAGTTGTCTTGTACCGGTCTCTGTGCTTGCACGTGTTTCCCCTTCGTAGGTACGCGTCCTAGCGGTAAGTAGAACTTGAGCGGACGCAAAATTTCTTGAGGGAATGAAGGAACATCTGGAGAAGATAATCAGCTCAAGTGTTTATTTGAGTGCTTTATTAGCCAAGCCAATAAAAGATGTCACAGTTTCGCCCTAAGGGCGAAGCAATGAATGCGATAGCAACACAGCAATGCCATGCGAAGTAAGGTGAGCGGCTTTGGTAGCAATATGAATTGTAGTAAACATGAGCTGATTAAGTAAGCAGGTGTGCTGCGCCGTAAGTACACCGACATGAAGAGAGACTCGATGACCACGAGAAGGCGCCTGTGAAACGGTGGTGTTCATGAGAAGCGCTTCCCGTGGGCAGCGCGTGCGAAGGGACACACCTGTAGCGCTGCACTGCCGATCCGGGCAGCATTGCATGTGTAGCGTGCATTGGAAAATGTGGCCCGACTATTACTAACTGAATGAACAAGCGTGGTGTGAGCGCGCACTAACATGAATAGATCACACTGAATGACTGCAGACAACGACTGTCAAAACGCTGGCAGCAAGCAGCGGGCGAAGGTACATGCGGTCTATCGCTTCAACGGAAACTGAGTGGCGAATGCACGGCGCATAAAGGTCAGAGCCGTGTGGAGATAAGCGACGGTGCGAGCGAGCGACGAGCGCGGTTGCTGGCAGAATAGAAGTGCCCCCCCAGCTCCCTCTGGCGCTGGCTTCCCTCTTCCTTGCTTGCGCGTGGGAGATTGAGTGCGTCCCCGCACGCTTCGGCTCGGGCATACGGCGCGCGGCGAAGATTTTATCTATAGGGAACCTGACGGCGACGGCGACGCCGACGGCAGAAATCCGGTTGAAGTGTCCATATAATTGCTATCGCAATAAAACGCGAGCCCCAATTAACTGTTTCCGTGGTGATCCCTTGGACGGCGTCGGACTGTTATTTGTATGTACGAGAAAACATAATTCTGTTACGAGGAAACTCAAACACATAACCCTTTGGCCAGCATATCTACCATACCAACAGCGGCGCGCTCGGGTAGGCTACTTGCGAAAATCTTATCCAGATGGCGCTCGCATCTTCGGCAAGGCTTCAACCTTTCCTATTTCAAGCAAGGAGAATGGATTAAACAGTCATTACCAGGACTGATGTATGCGGATGACATTGTACTTATGGCTGACAGCAAGGAAGACTTGCAGAGATTAATGCATGGACATCTGTGGTAAAGAGGGAGATAGCTTAGGTTTGAAGTTTAGTAAAGAAAAATCGGCAGTCATGACTTTTAATGATAATCAGGGCAGCGAGCATAGGATACAGGAGGTTACGCTGGAGGTGGTGGATAAGTACAAATATCTTGGAGTGTTGATAAACAATGGGGCTGAGTACCTAACGGAACATGAAGAATATGTGACGGCTAAAGGTAGCAGAAATGCAGCTGTGATGAAAAATAGGGCACTGTGGAATTACAATAGGTACGAAGTGTTGAGAGGGATTTGGAAAGGAAAGGTCCCTAGTTTGACTTTCGGCAATGCGGTCCTGTGCATGAGATCAGAGGTTAGAGCAAGGTTGGAAGTTAAGCAGCGAGGGGTAGGTAGACTGGCTCTGGGAGCACACGGAAATACACCCAATCAGGGGGTTCAGGGTGACATGGGATGGACGTCATTCGAGGGCAGGGAAGCCAGCAGCAAGATAGAATTTGAGGAGCGATTGAGAGAAATGGCAGAAAAGTGGTGGGCAAGGAGAGTTTTCAGTTATTTGTACATATGGAATGTTGATACAAAATGGAGGAAGCTGACCAGAAAACTATCAATAAAATATTTGAACTGCAGGAGGGGTGCAAACCAGGAAACAGCGGTTAAGAAAAAGGTGAAGGAAACAGAGAGGGGTCTGTGGAAAACAGGGATGCAGATGAAATCAGCACTGGGAACATACAGAACTTTCAAGCAAGAAATTGCCAAAGAAAATATCTATGATAATTCTAGGGGAAGCTCTTTGTTGTTTGAAGCCAGGACGGGAGTATTGCGGACTAAGATGTACCGAGTCAAGTACCAATTTATAGACATGTTGTGCGGTGCGTGTGGAGAGGAAGAGGAAATGGCTGAACACCTCATACTTTTCTGTAAAGGGTTTAACCCTACAGTGCAAAGCAACGGGTCTGATTTTATCAAAGCATTGGGGTTCAGGGACAATGGAGGCAAAATAGACTTTAAGCGGGTAGAAATAACCAAACGGAGGTTATCTGATTGGTGGCTAAAATCAAGGCAGGGGTGAAATTTCACCCACCACAAAGTACAAAATATGTTAATAGTCACGGCTAGGTGGCGTATGCCACTGCCCGATTTAAAGGGTTCAGCCTCATCCATTCATCCATACTACGACCGTAAAGCAGGCGCGAACGCTAGCCGACGGGAGACAGTAGGAAAGGGTAATCGGAGAAGGTGGTGAACCGTTGGATCAGAGGAGACGCTGGCCTGCCTAATGCCTTTTGGACACGCGCGCGCTTCGGGGCAATAGAAAATTAATAACATAATAAAAAAAAGGTCCTAGCGCCTTCACATTTTAATAGACAGTTTAGAGTGTTTACCAATATAAGACGACTTATATTGCCCATGGAAAAACGTCTTCCCAGCAATGCATTTCTGTTTAAAAGCGAAGCCGACCTTAAGGGGATTGGTGTAAGCTTGGTCTTTGTAAGATGGCTTTCCCACGTTCTGTGTTGCACTGAAACCTACTCAAAGAAAAATGCGATGCCAACGGGTCCCGATAACGCTATCACGTTCCGCTCTTAAAGGCGAAGCTTAAGCGTCCTCCATTTTTTTTCGCCATTGTTAGCCATTAAAGCAATAATGCAGGTCCTGTCAAGTTTCACGCCACTGCAAAATAATACTGTAGCGACTCGCCGCAGAAAGTATGCTTTTGTGTGTGTCAACGCTGGGGAATTTATATGTTTGTTTCGACGATTGCAGCTTTGCTAGCGCAATGTTGCGCACTTACGCGTATATTGCAAATATTTATTTCCAAGTATTTGCAGGTATTGATTTGCAGGATTACTTATTGCGGGTAGTTCTTTGTGAGTGAAGCTTAATAAGTGAGTAAGCAGTGGCATGACAAACGTAAAAAAAACATACTGTTTGACGGAAAAGAGCGAAATGACGCGGACAACCCGTGAAACGTAGCAGATATGCGTAAAGCAAACGTCTAGCTCATGCTTACGCGTTGTTCATTTCTTTTTATTGCGATAGCAATTATATGGACACTCCAGGCGCATTTCTGCCGTCGCTGTCGCCGTGATGTTCCGCATAAAGTCCAAGGGCGATAACATGGTCGTCGCGCGCCGTATGCTGTTCAGGTTTGCCTGGGGTGTGCGTTTGGGGTCGATGGAGTGTGAAAAATATATGTATGGACAGGCTTATTGAAAGGGCTTTACTACTCGGTGCAAGGGGGGGGGGGGGGCGGTGATACACTGGTCGTCTAAGGTAAGTGCCTGAGGTGTGACATGTAAAAGTGTATTGCTTAGTAGAGTATACTCGACTCAATGTTGTCATAAATCTGTCGTTTCTTGAGTAGATATCAATCTGAACTACAAGAGACAGAGCAAAACGGTATCACTTAAATTTTTTCCTGCAGGTGGTGTAATATGCGAATTTCTGGCTCTTCTGGATTGCCCAATGTTTTGGACAATAATAAAATTTGTTTTAAAAAAACGGTTGCTGTCTTCTGATGTTTTTTTTTTATAGTCTTGAAATTTTCTCTGCGAAAGTCATGGAAAAACCTGAAAAAGTCAGGGAATTTTGAAATAAGAAATTTGTACACACCATATGGTTAGGGTTGTTCGTTTTCGGGTAAAATCCGATTTTACCCGATTTTTGCACCCCGAACATGTTTCAGGAGAATCGGGTTACACCCGATTTCTCCCCGGATTGCAAAACCACGTGCCAACCTTTTTTTTTTTTTTGTGCTGCAC
Organism: Dermacentor silvarum; assembly: GCF_013339745.2. Classification (NCBI taxonomy): domain Eukaryota; kingdom Metazoa; phylum Arthropoda; class Arachnida; order Ixodida; family Ixodidae; genus Dermacentor; species Dermacentor silvarum. Next base: position 240,925,068 of record NC_051155.1, on the reverse strand, counting down.
AGAGCTTGCGGTGCACACGCGCTAACTTAGCTAGCCTGCCTCGGGACAGCCAAGTTAGGTCCTGTTGGCTTAAGTGAACTCCAGTGACCTATAGTTCATTTCACACGCTGCATGTAGCACTGTGGACGCTACACGGTTCTCAAACACCCGCCCAATGAGCGCGCCTAACTCTGAGTTAGTAATTAGCCGTGCCATTCTACGGAAGCCGGCTGCGTAAAAAATCAATGACCAACTTTTCTTGAATAAAATGTTTCATTTTCTAGAAATTATCAGTGCTCTTTACTGTCATTATTGCTTCTTAATTTCTAAACAAACGCCGAACTTCGGAGTATTTGCTAGAAAACCCTCATGTCCCCACCGATTACCAGCTTGAAACGAATCCCTAGCTTTAACGAGGTAGCGAAGGAGCTCGTGATACCCTCCGATAATAATAATAAAAAAACGAAAAAGAAACAATGTAATGTATTACTTAGTACATTTGTAAGTTTACCCCGAAAAACCCCGCATTTTGGAACGGTTGCACACACACAAAAAAGTTTTCTATTCGATTATGAGCTTGAAAAATAGCACCCGATTTTCACCCCCCGAATTTCAAAAAAAAAAAAAAAAAACACATTAAACCCGAAAACGAACAACCCTACATATGGTGCATGTATTTGCCTACATTTCTTTCTTTTGACTTAAAACGTCCTTGCGGCTTTGCGCATTGACCATATTAAAAAAATGTTACATCATAAAGGCAATAAGCAATGGTTATGCATACGTGCAGATACATATTGCATTCATGTATTCAGAAAAACATGATTGCTTGGAAATTTAGAAAAATAAAGTGCCATGAGTATGCAACAAGAACATGGTAAGCCACAACTATTAGAAGTATGCTGAACTGAGCTGATTGGTGCATGTCGACGGGAATCAAACAGCGCAAAAAAAAAGGGGGGAGGGGAATGGGACGTAAGGAGTGTGTCTGTCGCGTGCGTCAGCGCAATGTCTGCTGTATCTCCTCACGTCCTGTGTATTGTGCAGTTTGATTTCCTTCCCCAAGATAAGACACGCCCATGTATACTAACCGTCATTCCCATGGTTAAAGTGTGCTAGAAATACCCATGGTAGCAAAATGATTGCAGCACAAGAGTTCCCTGTAATATTTTAGTAGGAGATGTGGCCTATTAAGTGTCCTCTTACGGTAAACTTGGCCGATTTTCTATTGATTGTCTAACCTTAAATGCTGCACAAAAATCATAAAGCTATGTTTCCCACCCACTTATGGTGAATTCTTAGTGTTAAGCAGTCATTCAAGCTCACTGTACTTGGCTACGCTTTATGCTTAGCGTTGTTTGTGTACAAATTTGTGCTAACAATGGATGTCAGCATACGTCGTATTAGTGCCTCTTCTGTTTCAGACTGTCATGTACTTATGTGCCAGTCCTCGAGCCTATACCACAACCAGTGGCACGCCTTCATTGGCAATGATATCGCAGTAGCCATGTCTAGAATGTTCTACACTCTAAAAAAAAGTTTACACCCTTTGGGTGGTTTCTTGTCCCCAAACAATAATCATCATCTGTCTTGTCTGCATTTCCTTTCTTTAACGCTGCGAGCCCGGTACTTCCTATAGTCACGAACGGCACGCGCGTTATCAACGTCACATTGCATTCTCGACAGGAAGGTAGCGAGCGCCGAGTTTTCAAGAAAGGAAGCGCAAGCAAGGCAGATGACGATTATTGTTATTTAGGGACAAGATACGACCCAAAGGGTGTAAACTTTTTTTAGAGTGTAGTGGTGCCTAGCATTGAGCCGACATATCCTTCCGCCACGCGATGACTGCACCAGCACACACCTTCACCAGATGTTACTATCCACAAAAAGAAAGCAGACATCCTCACTTTCACTCATAAGTGACACGGATGCAAACACGCTGAAATGCCTTTTTTTATTATTGCTGTGTTTTTGAATGCCAGATGAACAACTTGTTTACACAATACCTTTCATTGCAGGAAACCTGCACACGGCGCTGATGGCTGCCTTGATCTCACTGGCTTCAAATGTATCGCATGCGTTCACAAGAACTTGTAGTTGGCCCAATGCGTATGGATTGGCGGGAAGTTCGAAGCACTTCCTGCTGAAAGCGTCGACCACTTTCTCGTAGCAGGGAAAGTCTGATATGCGTTTCTTTTCAGTAATCAAGTTATTCACTTGTTCTGTGTTTCCGTAGGCAAGCAGGTGGGCCATCTCCCTGACCTTTTCCCTAACAAAGGACCTATTAGCCAGAATGTTCTCCAACTTACTCTCAAGGGCTTGCTTTGAATGTCGATCAGTAGCTGCTTCTATCTTCCTTGCCAGAATGGCTACTGGCACTTCGCGACTGTCGACTGCATCCAATGGCACGGTCGGTAAGACGACAGGCTCTGCAATTTTTCTACCTTGAAATTGGCTGACCATCATGGCGCCGATGTGGAGATCTCCGTACTCCTCCACATGGCTTGTGCTCGTCTCCCTCCTGACAATATCGAACTGATCTATCAAAGTCTCCTTTCTCAAGTCTTCTCTGTCCGAGTCTTCCATCCATTTCACGCTGTAGACGTCGCCCAGGTATGTTTCACGAATCGGGTCCCAATAGCAGGCGTAGGAAGACTCGTCAGGATTCGCCGCTGTCGTGGCATAGACGCTGACGTTGTTCGGAAGCATGCCGTCGGCAAACATGGAGCCCGATTCACATGCTTCGACGTAGATCACCATCTTGCCAAACAGACCCTTGTTGTGCATAGACCTGATGGCTTCACTCAGGTTCCTAGCGCGTAAGACGTCGTCTGGGAATGCGATCACGCCGGGACCGCCGTGATCAGTGAAGTAGACGAATATGTGGTCTTGTGGCCCGCTAGCAATCACCTTTCCCGTGCCTCCGCCGCGCGGTCTCCGGCCCTGTAGGACGTCTAGAAAGTTGGCCGGGGTGACCAAATCACCTGTGTAGTCCTTTACCATTCCCGGATACAGGTTGGAACCGTTGATGTGATTCACGACGACACCAGGCGTCGGGTTTTCCTCGGCGTACGCTATGTCGTCATACATCATCACCACGATATGGTTGTCTGGGATGCCGTGGTTTCGCAGCACGTGGTAAGCGTGGCAAACATCGGCCTGGTGCCTGTAGTTGGAGTAACCATTGGAACCGGCCACCAGAAGCGCCCAGAGCTTGACGCTATCTTCACTGCGGTTACTTTCAGTCGGAACTTCGTCTTGGTACGCATGACCTATACACCACAGCGCACAAATGTAGGCAATGCAAGCAAAAAAGACAGTTGGCGACTGCACCATGATCGTGTTAGGTTTTGCAACGCTTCTGTGGGTGTCGAGCGCGCGACTGAGTCGGAAAGCGCCGTTCTGCTTCCTTCGCTTGCACCCTCCTTGCTGTCCACAATCTGCACGAGCGTGCATCAAGTGACGGTGTTGACGGCGCCGGCGAGATAGCGGAGGTTGTCTCTGTATATATAGGCTGAAGCTGACACCGCTGGTACCCTAGGAATGGCGCCGCAGATGTGCGATTTCACACATATCATATGTACGCGTTCGCTTTAACTGCAGACGTCCCTGGAAACAAGCCCGAGGCATACAAAAACAGTCCTCGTCTCAATTTCCGCCTCTTATTATCAGTGTCAGACGACTTAGATACGCGCACGTGGTTCGGTTGAATGCACTGTTTTCAGCAGCACAAAGCGAACGCCACTTGTCCACTCATACGATCTGTTATTGTGAGTAGTACGGAATCACAGGACCAGTGCTTGCAGTACAATACATGCAACCTGATTTGTTGACCCGATGATTGGTGGCGTGTTTTCTTTCTGCCTCTCTTTGTCCCCCACGCACGCATTGCTTTTATTCGCCTGTAATCTAAATAATACGAGTTTTATTGCGATAGCAATTATATGGACACTCAAAAGCAGATTTCTGCCGTCGCCGTCGCCGTCGCCGTCGTCGTGAGGTTCCGTATGACGTCAATGGAGATGAAATCGTCGCTGCGCGGTGGTGGTAAGTGGTTCTTGAGGGAAAGGGAAAGGTTGGCGCTATCTTCTGCAGCCCTTGAGGGAGCACGGCTCAGCGCCAACGGGGAGGGGTAAGTGGGAGCGAAAGAAGGGATAGAGTGGAGACGCCATGGCTGGGCGAAGCAAAACCGGCAGGCATAGGCGGCACGTATCAGGCCGAGATGGAAGGCCTTGGTGTGCTGCAGAGTCTGCAGGGGTGTTGTGCCAGGCCGGTCAGGCCCGGGGTGGAGTGGGAGGCCGTGAGGCCTTCCCGCTTGTAGAAATGTCCTTAGAGGCGTGCGGAGAGCCCTGACGAGTCAAGGAACTCCACGACGCCTCGAAGTGCAGAAAGGTGGTGTCGGCCGGGGAAGAGGAGATCTTCCTCCTTGCCACAGGGGAGGCCCAGGCGGCGGAACTCCTGCAGGAGTGGGCCCCGCTGCTGGAGGTACGCCGGGCAGGCCAGCAGGAGATGTTCGATCGTCTCCGGCTCCCCGCAGGAGCTGCAGGCCGGGGACGTCGCTCGTCCCAGTCGGTAGCTGCGTGCTGCCGTCCAGCTGCAGCCGATGCGGAGCCGGAGAAGGAGCGAGGTCTCCCTGCGAGCCAGGCCTCGCTGGGGGAGTGGTCGTGGGGGGCATCCCAGTGCCACCCGTTTGTCTGGGTGGTGGGTCGCCAGGTGTCGCCGCAGCCTCAGTCCTGTGAAGTCCCCCTCCGTCACGGCCCGACTGAGGGGCACAGTGGAGTGGTGGGCGTCCTTCGCCAGGGTGTCGGCTGCCTCGTTGCCCGAGATCCCTACGTGGGCGGGGATCCAGTGCAGGGACACCGGGTGGCCTGCGTCCTGCAGCGCTGTCAGCCGGGTAGACAGCAGTGCGACTCCAAGGCTGGCGCTTTCTGGCCTCTGCAGGCCGAGGAGGGCTGCCCTGGAGTCGCAGAGGATGGCCGCTGGTACCCCAGGAAGCTCCTCAGAGAGTAGGTCGACGGCCAGGTGGAGGCCTGCCACCTCCGCTGCAGTCGAGCTGGCGTGTCTGGGCAGTCGACACTGCCTGCTCTTCTGCAGGGCTGGTGCCGTGCAGGCCGCCGTGGCAGAGCCGGTGTCCGGTACCACCGAACCGTCGACGTACACCAGGAGGTGGTCTCCGAGGGTCTCGTCCAGGAGGCAGGCGGCCGTCTGCTGCAGGGCGCAAGCGGGTGAGCGCCTCTTCGAAATCCCGGGCAGCTCCGTGGCGATGGGGACAGGAGGCCTCTGCGGTGGGGGCAGCTGTACCGCATTCGGCGGTGGGTTGCCAACCACCTCCTCGTAGAGGCGGCACAGCTGACCCATCCTTGAGGAAGGCCGGGACTGGAGGCGACGCAGCAGGCCTCTGCCATCAGGAGCATGGTGGAGGCGGTCGACGTGCCTCAGCCCCTGCTGCAGGAAGAGGAGCGACAGGGGCCATGCTCCAGCCTCCGCAAGGGTAGCGGCAATCTGGGAGCTCCGGGGGACGCCCAGGCAGAGTCGGATGGCCGCCCGGTGCTGCAGCTCCAACTTTTCGAGGCGGCGTGGCGGCAGCGCCACCAGCGGGAGGGCGTACCGCAGGCGTGATGTGGCCGTCTCTTTCTGCCTCTCTTGTCCCCACGCACGCATTGCTTTTATTCGCCTGTAATCTAAATAATACGAGTTTTATTGCGATAGCAATTATATGGACACTCAAAAGCAGATTTCTGCCGTCGGCGTCGCCGTCGCCGTCGCCGTCGTCGTGAGGTTCCGTATGACGTCAATGGAGATGAAATCGTCGCTGCGCGCCGCCGAACGCTGTATGTGCGAGTGAAAGGGCGCGAGGGACGCGCTCTTTCACGGGGAGTGAACGCACGGCGGAGAACAAACGCGCGTTCTGCGCCGTGCTTCCTTAAGGGCTGCAGAAGTAGGCGTCTCTTTCCTCCTTTACAATCACCATATATGTAGAGAAAACGCGCCTTCTTCCGACGCGCGAGAGGCCGTGGGGGAGGGGGGGAGGGGGAGGGAAGGGAGACGACGTTTAGCTGCGGCACCAAGTGCCTATTTATATCAGAGGCTCCGGCAACAGTCACCAACGCCGCAGGCATTTTGAGCGAACGCGGGCAAAACGCCGACGGCGTCGACAAGAGTTCTGCGCGTTGCGGTGCTGCTGCATGTCCAAGTTTATACAGCTGATAAAGCTAACATCATTACTCCGTATAGCTCTCTACAAATTTGCTATCGCAATTGATGCTTCGCCTTTCAGGTGAAACTGCGATTTTTTTATAGTTCATGCGTTAAAAAAGAAAGAAAATACCGTCATAGTTGTCCTGTGATAAATCTGTGAGCGAAGTTAAATGTGTGTCAATCAAATAGTCTTTGTAAAAAATTTTTATCAAGTTCTCGAAAGCGTTTTACGGTCATGTTAAGCTATGTTTCTCAGTGTACCGAAGAGAGAGAGAGAAAAAAAAAGAACACTACGTTACACGTACCGAGCTTATCTTTGTTGGAAATGGGAGAATCTTATGTGTAATGTGTGGGGAAACTTTACCGCTCCTAGGTTAATTAGGAGCATTGAGAATAATTACTGAACTCTCATTTTTTTATAGTCATGCGTTATACGAGGTTCATAGTAGGTTTAAACGGTGTTCTCGCGGTGACCTAACAAGACACTCAGCTCATATTTGGTTAAAATTAGGGGAAGATTGTGGGATATGTGTAGGAAAAGTTAGAAATGTATGGAGTAATTACGTCCTTAGCAGTAAATTACGTATACAAGCGATTCAGAGCGTTATAGGTTTGTTTTACGAACAAAGTGGAGTTTAGACCGCTGCCCTGGGAGAACTATAAGCGCCACTGGGATCAAATGTAGCAACAATGGTGGGAACGCTATGGTAAATCTGCATGGAATGTCGGATACCTATAACTCAAATGCAGCTTTTAGAAAAAAATATTATAGGACCGAGACCGACCAAGCTGTCAAGCGCTTTTTATTCCAAAAAGGAAAGCGCCCCAGCTCATGCGTGAAGAAGTAGAAGAAGAGGGAAGATGATGATGGCTATGTACAAATGAAAACGACGAAGTACGTTAATAGTGCTTACACTAACTTCCCCCCGTCATGGAAGCGGCCAGCCTGGCCGCAGATTAGAGATTATCTAAACGGGGAGTGAAGGGCTTCATCCGCGAGACGTGAACAATTTCGGCATTCCGGCGGCGCCGGTCAGTGAGGGAGTGTACTGGGCGCACGAGATAGTTCACTGCAGATGTTTGCTGCACAACGGTGTATGGGCCAATATAGCGTTGAAGGAACTTCTCACAGAGGCCTGGAGTTCGGACTGGAGTCCAAAGCAGGACTTGGTCTCCAGGGTGAAAACGGAGGTCACGGCGTTTGTTGTCGCAGCGACGCTTGCGCTCAGCTTGGGTAGCTTCCGTGTTTTGCCGGGCGATTTGACGGCAATGTGCAACTCGGGCAGCAAAATCTTCTGGAAGGGACGCGTTAGGCGAAGAAAGTGCTAAAAAGAATTCTCTGTCGAATATGGTGGAAGGAGATCTTCCATAGACAAGAAAGAAAGGGCTGTAACCGGTAGTCCGTTGAATAGCAGTAGTATATGCGAATGTCACAAAAGGAAGAATTTTATCCCAGTCAGTGTGGTCAGGACGGATGTACATGGAAATCATGTCAGACAGCGTACGGTGGAAGCGCTCAGCGAGGCCATTAGTTTGCGGATGATAGGTAGAAGTATATTTGTGCACGGTATCAGCGGCCCGAAGAACTTCCTCGAGAACTTGGGAAATAAACGCCTTGCCACGGTCACTCAGAAGAACGCGAGGAGCCCCGTGGCGCAAGACGGTGGAGCGCAAGAAAAAGTCAGCGACCTCAGACGCGGTACCGGATCGCAGAGGGGCAGTCTCGGCATATCTGGTTAAATGGTCGACCGAAGTGACAATCCAACGGTGACCGGAGGGTGTCAAAGGCAAGGGACCATATAAATCAATGCCAACAAATTCAAATGGTGCGTCCGGGCAAGGGAGAGGTTGTAGTAAACCGGCAGGAGCGGATGTCGAGCGTTTTCGGTGCTGACATGACGCACAAGAGGCAATGTATTTGGCCACCGTTGTGGATAGGCCAGGCCAGAAGCAGCGGGTCTTGATACGGTCGTAAGTCTTGTGGAAGCCTAAGTGACCAGCCGATGCGTCGTCGTGAAGTGCCTCTAATACTCGCAGGCGAAGGCAGCGAGGTAGAACTGGGACCCACCGGTGACCTGTTGGGTGATAAACGTAGCGGTGTAGCACGCCATCTTGCAGGCGGAATTGTCGAAGTTGGCGTCGCAAGCGGCTGTTGGGTGGTTCGGCGAACCCACTAAGGCGATCCATGAGAGTTCGACAGTTGGAGTCGGCCCGCTGAAGCAAGACGAAATCAGAGCGTGATGAAAGCGTAACTAGGTCCAGGGGCGTTATCGAGAGCTGGTGTAAGGCAGGCATAGCATCGGAACGACGTGGTGGGGAAGACGACGACGCGTTACCGGGAGAGAGCGAGAGTGGGTAGCGAGACAATGCGTCTGCATCATGATGACTTTTTCCAGACTTGTACGTTACTGTAAAGTCGTATTCCTGCAAGCGGAGTATCCAGCGTCCTAAGCGTCCTGACATGTTTTTCATTGATGACAGCCAACACAGAGCATGATGGTCGGTGACGATGGTGAAGTGGCGGCCATAAAGGTAGGGGCGAAATTTCTGAATCGACCAAACGATAGCCAGGCACTCTTGCTCTGTAATGGTGTAGTTCCGCTCAGCTGGAGAAAGTGTGCGGCTGGGATATGCGATGACTTGCTCTTTAGAGGCTGCATTGCGTTGCAAAAGTACTGCACCAATACCTTGTGCGCTTGCGTCAGTATGTAGTATGGTGGGGGCTCGATCATCGAAGTGGTGAAGCACTGGTCCGGAAGCAATATGTTGCCTAAGAGCTTGAAAAGCCGACTCGCATTCGCTAGTCCATGTGGAAGAGGCACCGGTAACCAGTAGCTTGTGTAGAGGAGCTGCTATTGCAGCAAAGTTGCGTATAAATCGACGAAAATATGACGACAAGCCGAGGAAACTACGTAGATCTTTCTGCTGCTGGGGGCGAGGAAAGTGGAGAACAGCACTAATCTTTTCGGGGTCTGGCTGGATGCCATCTTTTGAGACGACGTGGCCCAATACATTTATGCTCTTACTTGCAAATTTGCATTTTTTTTGTATTGATCTGCAGACCAGCATTTGAGGCACTTGAGAACTTCAGGCACTTGAGAACTTCGTCTAATCGATGAAGATGTTGGCTGAAGTTAGACAAAAAGACGACAATATCGTCCAGATAACAGAGGCAGGTCTTCCATTTTAGTCCACGAAGTACGTTATCTATCATGCGCTCAAATGTGGCGGGAGCGTTACAAAGGCCAAACGGCATCACGTTAAATTCATAAAGTCCGCCTGGTGTAGCGAATGCGGTCTTTTCTTTGTCAGTCTCGTTCATCGGAATTTGCCAATAGCCTGATCGAAGATCAAGGCTGGAGAAATACTCCGCCCCTTGCAGTGTGCCTAAAGCGTCGTCAATTCGAGGTATTGGATATACGTCCTTGCGTGTGATCTTATTGAGCGCTCGATAATCGACGCAAAAGCGAACTGAGCCATCTTTTTTCTTTACAAGAACCACGGGAGAAGCCCAGGAGCTAGATGAAGGTCGTATTATCTTCCGCGCAAGCATGTCAGCAACCTGTTGTTCAATGACCCTCCGTTCCGACGGCGAGACACGATAGGGGCGTCGTCGTATGATAGCGGAACCATCGGTTTCGATGCGGTGTATAGCCACAGAAGTTTGGCCCAACACAGAGGAACAGCTATCGAAACAGGCTTTGTGCGTCGCCAAGACCGCCAGTAAGGCTTCGGACTGCGCGGCGGTTAAGTCAGAACCAAGAACGGCTGGGGGAGGGAAAGAGTCATCCAAACCTGAGGTTGGTGCTGGCGATGAAGAAGGGCAAAGCGTGACTATAGAGATAGGTTGAGTGTCGGCGAGGGTTGCCACAGTCATCCCTTTGGGGGCAGCATCACAGGATCTGGGGTCGTGTTGCAGGTAGACAGGAGGGCGCGGCCACGTGAAAACCGGACGAGACAGGCGGCACTGAGGATTCTGCGAGAAGTACAGCGGGAAGTAGGGGCGACTAGAGCGTCTCCGTCGGCGATCTGGCTGGATGTTACGGCTACAACGTCTTCGTGACCAGGACGCAGGACGTGGTCGACAGCGATCGCCAAGTTCACGCATGAAGGTGAAGAGTCCGTAACAGGTGCAAGCGCTGTATCCGTGATATGAACAACTTCCTCTCTACATGAAATGACGGCTGAAGCAGAATGTAGGAAGTCCCAACCCAGGATAAGTTCATGGATACACGTTGGAAGGACGATAAACTCAATGTGGTGGCGAATGCCGTCTATGAGAACACGAGCAGTACACTGCCCGTCGGGGTGAATGAATGCATTATTAGCACCACGCAAAATAGGTCCAAGATAAGGCGTTTTTACTTTCCGGAGCCGTGAACACAGATCACTACGAAGAACAGAAACGGGGGCACCGGTATCGATGAGAGCAGACGCGGGAACACCTTCAACAGTTACATAAAGCATGTTGGCCGGGCGAACAGGAGGAATTTTTGAAAACCGATAGGGAGCAGTTGCCCCTCCAAAAACTGCAAGTTAGTTTTCCGAGTGCTGGTCGGCAAGGTGGGAAGTGGGACGAAGCGGCGATGTAGAGCGCCGGTAAGGCGAAGGAGAACGACGTCTGGCCGAGCGCGAACTATGAGGCAGATTGGGAGCAGCTGGAGGAGACGGAGAACGGTGCTGTGAGAACGAGTCCAATCCGGGATAGTAGGCGTCTGGTCGGCGAGTACGGTCTCTCTCGTGCTCAGCATAGCCTCGTCTTTCATCCTGCTGGCGACGGCGGCAGAAGCGAGATATATGGCCGCGTATACCACAGTAAAAACAAACCGGACGAGGTGGACGCCACTGCGGGTAGGATGGCGCAGCAAGTGCTCTGGTTCCCATCGAAGCCAAATGGTCATAGGTAACGTCAGGAGGCACGGAGGTCACGGTAGGGGCGGGTAGCGAAGCAACATTTGCGTAGGTAGGTGTGGGGCGCGCTACCGGAGCAAGATGTGTCGTGGGTGAAGTCATCGCTGTCAACTCCTGCTTTACGACCTCGCGCAAGTCGAAGGTGGGGGTTGGGGCACAGGCAGCAGGTGAACGCCTCAGGTCTTGTATTTGAAGCTCTTCGCGGATGATGGTGCGGATGAGAGCACGTAGATCTGAATAATGGGGAACCTGGGGATCGCCGCTGTCATGTTGAAGACGAAGAGACTGCAGCTCGTCTAGGCGCTGACACGTGGAAGTGATGTCTTCGACACAAGCCGGATTTTGCACGATTAAGGCGTTGAACGCTACAGACCCAATGCCTTTTAATATGTGTCGAACGCGTTCGGCTTCCGTCATGCTAGGGTTCGCACGGCGGCACAGAGCCAAGACATCCTCTATGTACGAGGTGTAAGACTCTTGTGGAAGTTGAAGGCGCGTACCCAGCTCCTGTTTGGCGACTTCTGCAAGGCCAGCCGAGGAAGCAAAGATTTGACGCAGCTTAGTGGTAAACGTGGACCAATCCGCGATGTCGGATTCGTGGTTGAAATACCACGTCTTTGCAACACCAGTCAAGTAGAATGCGACGTGCCTCAATTTCTGGGTGTCGGTCCACTTATTGCAAGAACTCACGCGGTCGTAGTTGTTGATCCAATCGTCGACGTCATCACCGCGGAGGCCCGCAAAGACAACAGGGGGATCGCGTTGAGGGCTCGATCGTCACAGTCCAAGAGGGCACCGCAGGCGGAGTCGTCTGTGTGGTAGGGTTAGAGGCGCCGGAAGAGCCAGGGTTGGAAGTGTTAATCGTTGTAGGGGTAGCCGGGCGCAGGCGGCGACCGGAACGTAGCTCCAGGGAGGACGGGAACGCGAGAGGACGTCGGGATCTTGACGCACCTCTACCACTTTATAAGACCGAGACCGACCAAGCTGTCCAAGCGCTTTTTATTCCAAAAAGGAAAGCGCCCCAGCTCATGCGCGAAGAAGTAGAAGAACAGGGAAGATGATGATGGCTATGTACAAATGAAAACGACGAAGTACGTTAATAGTGCTTACAATATTTAAGAAAGTGCTTGGAAGCGTTATGTGCGTTCAACGTTTCCAATGAGCGAGTCATATGCGGCCATCGTTTTCAGTGTGGTTTAATTTCAGGCAACCAGAATTCCTAATGGCGTTGCTTCGCTAGAAATTGGGCCGTGATTCTTTAAGGTCGCACGTGCCTGTCTTCTTGGTCCTGATTAATTGCATCAGAATGCGCGAGCATAGGTGTACGTATATGGCTTTTGTTTAGGGAAGCACCTAATTATAGCAGGAGATTTAGTGAGAAGCGTAACAAAGAGTCAATGATACACTCTTACGCTTAAAGGGCCGCTCACCAAGGATCTAATTATAAGGCCACGTTGTGACTTTTAGAGCCTAAGAAATATCACAGAAACAAACTGCGAACGTATAAACAGAATGGAACGTTGGCTTACGGCAGTTCGTCACTCGCAACAACCATAAAGTCACGTTTTATGTCCGTAGAAAACATTTTGTTTCTTCGAAGTTATTGCTCGAGGATAAGATTAAAACCGGCAGCTTACATCACAGTAGCACATTACATTGTGCGAGCTCATTCTGTCGCCATCTAAAACAGCACCTCGCGCTGCTGCGTAGGTGGTGAATTACAAAAGTGAGACGGACAGAAACTGGGAAAAGAAGGAATGAGGCACAGTTAACGCACCACGTCTGTCATCAGCTTCGAACAAGCTCTCTGCTTAAAGGAGAGTGAGTTTAATTTCACCGCCCACTCAATGGCAGAAATGACAGCTATAGTACATGAAGCAGCAAGAGTTGAGTGACTAGCCACGCGGACTCGAAGCCAGCGCTGAAGTCTGCAGTTTGCCATCGCGGTCCAGCTTAGTGCGCCGTTACGAGGATTGCTTCAATGTCCCAGAGCACTGTATATAGCCATGGATCACCAGAAGGGCTGGTGGGAAGAAGAAGAAGAAAATAAAATCAAGAATCAGGCGACTTAGGAGGAAACGCCGGCGCCATGGGGAAAGAATGAAGCCATAATGTAGATAATCGAAACTGGCTGCAGTTTTCGAGAGTCGTTAGAGTTGAAGGCTGAAGCGGCCGCTCTGGGCGTAACTAGGCAACGCGCTGGGCTACTTTATGTTCAGGAAACACACCCCCGGCATCTTGTTCCTCATCTCTCAATCGCCAACAAGAAAAAGCGGCCCCTTTCTGCAGCACGACCCGCGGCATGCACTGGCGGCCAGAGCGACGCCTCCCACCATCCTTGCCCATTACTCAACGTTAATGTCGCTGGCGGAACACGCCTCCGAGCTGGTTGCGAGCTCTCTACGGTGGCGTTCGCTTGTCTTCAGCGGCTCGTGGCCCCGATGCGGCGCCAACGGGAACAGCCGTGCAGTGCTGTGATTACGAACGGGAGAGGGCGTTCGCTGCCCACCGCGCAAACTATTCACGCTACCGTGGAGTGGCAAAAATTTCGCGCTTATGTGCTGCCGGCAGCATCGTCGGCGGCGCCTTGCGCTAAGTAGCAGCATGTAACGGCTACTAATATAGAGGAAGGCACAGATGGGAGTGGGTGAGGGAACGTCAAAGTGCAAATCGAAGAATTTGACGTAAGTGCCCTGCGGCGTCCCTTCTGGTGGTAAAGTGCTATTTTCTACCTTCTTTTGCGACTGGAATACCGTTGTTCTTTCGTTTGGACATTTCTGATCACTATTAAAGGTTGTATGCGACACTTTCTGGCCCATTTCTGTATTACGAGTAAAAATATGATACACTCACTGACGTACTAGGCCTATAGGGTACACTTACCGTGCATTAAAAATTTTGTAGACATTGAAACGTTCGGGGCACATATGGCGGAATATTAGGTAGCTGCTGATTAAAACATACTGACGTTAGAATAAACATAAAAATAAAAATAGATGTCAACCCCTCTCCCACACACATACACGCACGCACACGCCGTTTACTGAGGTGTCCCTCATAATCCGTGTGTAATAGTTCAAGCTCTCAACTGCAATAACGACACAAAGGTAGACGTAGGCTTGCAGGACGTTGTGGCTACCAGTCGATCCTCGCGGATTGTGTAGTACACACGCTAACGTATGGCGTCGTGGTGAACTTCAAGAGAATAAGTCAACGTTTTATGACTGCGTGAGATGTCCAGACAAGGCAGAAGTACGCAGGGGGATGCAGTCGAAGGGATCGACGGTGGTCGAACAAGTGGTCTCTGCGGAGCCAACGTTTCGATAAGGGGCTCGTGTTCGTCACGGCAACAACCAACGAAGGGCTATTCGGTGTTTGTCCTGACGAAGACAGGACCCCTAGTCGAAAGGTTGGCTACAGAGAGAACCCGTTCGACCACCGTCGATGCGCGGAAAACACCTTCATTCGTAGTACTTCGTTCATGTCGCAATGGGCGTTAAGTTACTGTTATACCGCTGAAGCCTAATTTCTAACTGACATGTTGCGAGTAATAATACCCCTGTCACACGGGCACTCGAAAGTATTTTGAGCAAAAAGATTTCTCCCGAAAAAGAGTTTCGCCCGCAGACACACGACAGGGAGCGATCTCTTTTTCAGAAGCGGTCTTTTCTGGAAGAGGAGTTCGCCGATCTCCTTTACGGCCGAAAAGGAGTAGCCTCGAAACCAGTGGACACCAGCAATTATCCTATGTTAAAGAAAATAAGCGAATGCGTAATTTTCTGTCGCCTTGGCTCATCATAAAAAATAATTTTATGTCTCGCAGAAGGTGTGGTAAACCCAGTAATGCTCATTTTCTTCTGTACTCTAGTAAGCAGGTCGAAGGGGCTGGGGATGTCACGTGATGACGCTCTTTAAACTACTACAATAAATCTTTATATTGACGTTTCTTATGTTAAATTTATTTGAAAAACGTGTAAACAATAAGTTTTTACTTTATATTTCGAGATACATAAGTTTTTTTTGCCGATATTGTTTCGAACGCTAGCGCCTCGCTTTCGGTAGCTTGTCCAGAAGGAAACACTAAAAGGAGATCGTCGGCGCCGTGTGTCTGCTGCGCAACACCTCTTCATTCAAAAGTCTTTCAACTTGGTAAAAGGCCGCTTGCGTAAAAGAATTTTTGCGTGCTCGCGTGACAGAGGTATTAGACAAAATGACAGTTCAGCGACGTAGAAGAGCCTGGAAGTGCATTAGGTAAAAGTGCAAGGCTCGTGGCAAGAAGGACGTGCATCGATTCCTTGGAAACAGTTGCATTAGGCTGTATGAAGTCTATATGAAAGCAACCTATCTTGGATGGAATGGTTATGAATGATGATCGCAACGTATACAGTACGATTCAAAGTCATTAGGCGAATTCATAGCTATAAGGCGGGCTGCTGTCACCTGCGCCTCTTGTGGCCCGCGCTGCACCTGTCACCCGGCTGCCCATGGTGCGAGCACGAACGGGCTGATATGGCCCATGTGCTTTGGGAATGCCAACGACATGAGCAAGAAGCACCAAGAGGAAGGGAGAAGACAACAGCAGGGCCCTCTGAAGCGGGGCGCCTCGCTGAGAGATGGCAAGCCGCCCTCCTCAGTGAGGCTCCCAAGGACCAGGAGTGGGCCGTCCAGCAGGCCAGGGCCATTGCCGAGGATCTCGGAAGATTTTTCTCCTGCGATGGACCCCTGGCAGCCTAGCCCCGGGTACCAACAGCCATAACCGTTGGACAAATAAAGTTTATTCCTTTCCTATCCTATCGAGGATTGCCTAAACACGCACTGGAACACTAGTCCGAGTGAGGGATTCAGATGAAAAGCAGACAAACTCGCTTAAAAAAAAGAAAAGAAAAAGAAAAGGCACGCGCGTTAACATCACAAGGAGCGCGTGCAAGTGATGTGAGTGAAAACACTGCAGCTGGAGCATCTATAAATTAAAACACACACAAACATCAAAATATTACCTCGAAAGTTATATTGTTGTCTAATATACAGGGTGATCATTTTTAGGTTGTATCAAATTTTTAAAAATCGCCTGCGGCAGAGAGCATAATTATTGTCCTTGAGCTGGATTATTTAAAGAGGTGGACATCACTAGCACGAGAAATCAAAACAATTATTCAAATTATTAACAAGAAATCACTAATTAACTTCTTAATTAATTCATTAATGGCACATATTGCAATTTACGAATTGTAGCCGGTAAGTTTGCAAAGCGTATCTCCTTGCAATTAATTTCCAGAATGACACCAGTTTGGAGATATGCGCCATCAAACAAGCCGTAAAAATGCACTGTTATTCCACTTGCTTCTTTAACAAGGCGCTCTCTTAAGCATACTAGCATGGCGCTCTTTGCATCTACTGCCTGGATTACCTGATGGATTACCTGATGCATCTACCGCCTGGATTACCAAGACGTGAACTTGTCCATACTGTACCGTCAGTGGCTAGACGTTGCATTTACAAAGTCGTATGCCTTCCTCATTAGAATGGCCAACAGCCCCTAGTGCGACATGTGCAACAGCGATGAGACGCTCGAACACATTATCTGTGTCTGCCCGAGCTATA
This sequence comes from Dermacentor silvarum, assembly GCF_013339745.2. Taxonomy (NCBI): domain Eukaryota; kingdom Metazoa; phylum Arthropoda; class Arachnida; order Ixodida; family Ixodidae; genus Dermacentor; species Dermacentor silvarum. The sequence continues at coordinate 240,908,379 of NC_051155.1, read as the reverse complement.
ATGCCGAAAGACAAGTGTTGTGCAGAGTGCTAGACCAATTGGACAATCGTCCACTAACGGAACTAAAAGCTATAGCTCAGTGCTCCGACAGATCATCCGCGCTGAAGGCCTTACTCGCGTTACTAAGGTTCCTGCGGTCTACGGGCCTTCCCGGTAGACTTAAAGAACGCCGCCCCCTACCGCTCTATAGTGTGCGCGGTTTGTTTGTGCTCGTCTCTCTTTCGCTCTGTCGCCCCTTCCACTCTTTTTTTTTTTGTCTCCCTACTCCTTCCCCCGTGCAGGGTAGCGAACCTCAACTACATCTTGTTAACCTCCCTGCCTTTCTGTACATTATTTCTCTCTCTTGTCCCTTCAAACATGCTCAAACCGCTTCACTGTGGCGCACACACTGCAGGATGATTACAAGCGATGGTACGTGAGGGCTCGAAGACGATCGTCTTGCCTCCAGTTCTGCGAGCTTGCCGGGTGGTAGGATGGTGCCACAGGAGATAGCAATAAAATACCTATAGAAACTCTTGAGGATTTGTCAGCGTTTTTGCTACTAACAGTCAGCGTAAAGGTCGTATCATAAAAAAATTCAACAAGAGGGGACACTCGGCAAAAACTGGCCACGGGAAACACCTCACCATACGTCACGCTATAGCGAACGTTAGCTGCCGAACGTTAGCTGCCGCGAGCACCGAAAAAAAAAAAGTGAAATTAAGTTAACAGACATTGATTTATTTTTTAATTTCTTTGCTGCGAAAACTAAAACGTTTTGCGTATAAATGAACTTAAATTTTGCGACTTATTTTTCTTGCCTTACCTAGCTACCGGCCAATGACGCGCCAGATGCATGTATCATCCGCCAGGCACTCCGCCGAAGCGAGCGAGGGCGGCTGCGCGCGCGTTTGAGGTGGTGGTGGTGGTGGAAAACTTTTATTGAGAAGGCCCGAAGTAAAGAAAATTAAAAAGCAGCGTTGTGGGCGGCCTTCAGGCTGCCGATTGTGGCGTCCAGGCCGTGCCTAGTCGCGACGTCCTCTGCCCAGGTCACCAGCCGGAGTTGGAGATCCGGCTCGGTGCTGGACAAAGCAGCCTCCCACTGCTGCGGACTGGTTAGGTGCCAAGAGGCAGGGGGCAAGTGCGCCGGGCAGGAGAATAAGATGTGATCGTAATTGGCGCGGGAGCTGTCACATAAGCGGCAGGCCGGCGAGTAAGTCCCGGGGTGGAAGAGGGCAAGACGTGCAGGAGTAAAAAAGGTGTGGGACTGAAGGTGGCGCCACAAGTGTTGGTGGTGCTGGGAAAGGGATTTGTGCGGTGGGGGGAAGGTGAGACGAGATAGGCGGTAGTGCAAGGTGATATTACGTGAGGTGCAAGGTGGTGGTACGTGAGGAGCGCGTCGCGCGTATCCATTCCCGGCCGGGGCGGGCTTGCTCGGTCAGTCGAATCGCGAGCGATGGAATTGGCCGCCTCGTTGCCAGGATGGGCCGCGTGAGCGGGCACCCATGCAGATGATTTGGATTGGGCGAGAGGGAACAGTGTCGGAACGCAAGATACCGGAGGCCGGGTTGCAGAAGATAGCGCGAACCTTTCCCTTTCCCTCAAGAACGACTTATCATCATGCCACCCGTCCAACCGCGTAGTTGTAGACTGCAGGCTTGGAATCACTGAAAATGTATTCCGCGGAGGTTTGCGTGATGGCAAGGGCAATAGCTTCCTCTCGCTCGCCCAGGGGCCGGAAACTCCCTATACCTCCCATGGGACGCTCGGTCCCATGCCGATACACGGCGGCAGCGCCGGTTCCACGACTGGCGGCTGCCGGATATCCTATAGGAAATAATTCACAAAAAAAAAAAACAATGCTTCCATGACGTCACTGATGAGGTCAGAAGGCAGAGGGAGAGGGCGCGCACTGGGAGGAGGAGGGTTGCCGCTGAATCCCTCCTTTCCCACTTCGCATGCAAGCGGACTGTGCTCGTGCTCTCTTGCAGGTCCGCAGGCCGTGTGGCGACATTGGCCAAATCGCGGAGCAGAACCTGCTGAAGTGTGTCATGTATTAGGAAGCGCTTTCTTCCTACCAGGTTTACCTTGCAAGCTGCTATTCAATTTCTAAACCACTGGGAGGACATTGCTCGTGCGCACCAGTGCCAAGCAATTATAATCAATATTTATATAGCAAACCGTTGTTAATTATAAATATTCGCGGTTAATATATTGCACTTCGTCATTTCGTGAAAGTTGTCGCTTTGAAAATCCTAACTTATCCGGTTACGTTTAGGGTTGCACTTCAACTAGTCCACATAATAGTGGGGGATAGCATAAAGAAAATAACTTACTGGCACCAGCAATGGTTAATTTTGTTTGTGTGTTGTGAAGTGGATCAACTAAAACTAGCCGATTTCTCGGCCAGCCAAAACTCAATACAAGTAAAAGTTGAACGCTTTTGTTTTTATTCACACTTTCGGTACTGGAAAAAAACTGACCTCCACGCAGTGCGAAAGTGACAATCTACAGTAGCAATTTTCATTCACAACGGAAATATGTACATAATGAGTGAAAATAGATTCCAGAAGATCCATACCAATGGGAAAATTATTAACCACCGCGCCTGCGTATTTCTTTCCTTTTTTTTTAACCGTGGCTGTGCATGCATGTCGCAAAGAGTGGACAAAATGTATAGCCCAAAAACACGCACTCAAACCCTTCATTACATGTATTTCACCGGCAACAGATGGGCTGTCGTCATGACGAATGAGTCGAGCGATACTGCTCTTATGTCAGTCCACTCAGGCTTGCACAGAACTGGTTTACTCATGCAAAATGAATACCTGCTCGGAAAGTAGAGTGAAATACTTGTGCTTACCCGTGGTCATTAGGAAACCGGAAAAACTTCGCAGAACTGGAATTTCCGGTGTTCGAACACCACAGAGCCGCGCAACACATGTGATGCCCCGATTTAGCTATCTTCGTCTCATGCTTGGTGATTTCTTGCATCTTCCGTTCGTTGCACGCAAGATCAAGCTTATCTGTCTTATCTTTCCCATCTTCACACTTGGGACGACAACCGAAGCAGACGACCAAGCGCGATATGACTTGTGATATCGCTGAGCAAGTGGCAAGGGTGAGCGGAGGCAAGCTCGACGGACCCGCGTTGGCGACCACTTCCCTCGCTTCGCCCGATATAAAATTTACAAAAAGAGAAATAAAAAAAATTACTTAGGATGTCCGGCAATCGAAGCGGTGCGCATGTTCCTTGAAACCGAAACTAGCTTTACTTTCCGGGGGCTGGCTCGCCCGCGGCGACCCCGTTCGCGTCTCTCCTTTTTTTTCTTTCGACGGCGCAGTTAATTTGAGCTAATGAATTGTGCTGGGACATGTTTCCGACGCTTTCTAGGGGATTTTTTTTCTAGGGGAACTTATTTCGGTTCTGTTGAGGCACACTGGCCGCGCAGCGCACTGTGACGCAGTTAGCGATAAGCAGCTCGGCCGTGGTGACAAAGTTAGTTTGGCGTGTAATGAATCTTAGAGGGACAAGTTTGTGACGTTTTTTTGTGGCCCCGCCACAACATATACGTTTTTTCGGTACTCACGCCCGTCGAAAACGCGATGGGCGATTGCCAAGAGTGATAACATGGGAGTGTGTTGCTGGCGCCGGCAGAACGCGCGAAAGATAACGCCGAGGAACATATCAGAAACTTGTTGTGTCGAAAATTCCGTCTTCTAAAGGACTGAAAACAGGCTTTGCACCCACGCATTTGTCTTGAGTGCGAGTAGAAGGCATTCTGCGAACGTTTAGCATGGTCCGGCTGGGAGCCTCTGTTGTGTATGTAGCACGCACACACACACACACACACACACACACACACGCACACGCACACACACACACACACACACACACACACACACACACACACACACACACACACACACACACACACCGTCGCGTCGCCCGAGGCCTAGTTTTGGAAACGTGAAGTTGCCCGTGTATTTGTGCTGCTAAAGTGCAGGAAATAATGCCCGGAAATGGGGGAATGCTTGGAAATCCGAAGTTTTCATATTTTACGGTATTGTATGGGATGAGTCGGGTATTTTCTACGCCATGTATGTAAAAGCGAATTGCTTTTGTTTCTAATGCCGCCCATTCACCGCTTTCGCACGTTTCGCCTCTACACGCAGTATTCCTATATCTAAATACCAAATGACACAGGCGTGTAGCATGTTGCTACATGCTTGTAAATGTAACATGCTTGTTTTTACTTTTTTTCAGCTGATGCCGTCCGATGGAGCTTCATACGGGTACTGCTTACCTGGGGTCACAACGTTGGATGAACGCACAAAAAGCGCGGAACGAGCTTTTATGTAGAGAAAAATAAATATTTCCTCATTTCAGAAGGAGTCTTGCTTCTACATTGTGAAATTGCACCTGGCACAGATTCGATGGGACTCAACAAGATCGTTCGCAATCATTTTTACCAAATAATAAACTGATTGCGCACGACCGAAGACCGTGCGCGGTCGGGCAAAAAAAAAAAAAAAAAAAAAAAAAGAGAGGCGCAGCCGGCGTGCTAGCTAGCGTTCAAAATGCGCACGTCCAAAACCGACAACGGAAGGGATTGATGCCGACCGCTTGGCGCGCTGCTGTCAATTCGGCCGCTGGGATCTATGATTATGAAAGTGTCCGCTCTTGTTGAATATCTTTCTCTATGGTCGTATAGCGGCGGAAGGCGATGCAAGCGATAGGATGGTGGTAGCCACTCAGCAAATTTATAAGTTGCGTCGTCTCAGGTATCTGGCAAGTTTTCTGTTCTGCGTCACGCGCCGAGCTTTCACTGTGCGTATGCCTTTCGCATCACCTCTGCTTGCGTGTTCGCGGCTTTGCACGCACTTGATGTGATAACGCCGGTGACCAAGCCCGTGACAGCGGCTTTCGCAGCTGCGGAAACGTACTACTCGGTGCGCGCCACTCGATCGTCGTCGGCTTCAACGTGAAAGTTCGTGATTTCTGCCGCGAAAGGTATGTGGCGCTGAATTGTAATTTTCTCCGTGTGGGAATACGAGGAAAATAACATAACACGCACAGACGCTAGCTATTTCGCTTTGTCACACTCAGCGACCGCAGCAAGGAATGCCGTAGTGTGGGCACAAGTGCTTGAATTTCGCAGCAAGGCGACTACGACAGCGGTGGGCACGTTATTCGGAATACGTAGTGAGTGCCTATGTCCGCTAACAATTTCATGGTTAAGTGCACATGCATGCCCCTACGGGATAACTCTCCATCTTGTTTGAGCACTCATTACGCTCTTTGAGCAGACAGTTAACCAATTTTCAAGACGAGAGCTCCAATGTGCACATCTTGGACGCGCTGCAGTCTTGAAGCTATAAGACACGAAGAACTGCAGCTGCAGTAGCTTGTGTTAGAATCTAGTTGTAGGCTAAACGCAGCTGTTTTTCCGTATAATAAACACGCCTAGGAAACTTTCTACTGTACGGCAACCATCTCATTTTAGGCACCTAACAGGAGCACCGTGGTACTAAGCGCGAATGGAATGTACTTTTTTTTTATGCAATGTATTCTTTGCCTCAGTCCTCTACTTTGTGGGTATAACTGTGGACTATATCTCGCTTTTTGAGGAGGGGTTCCGAATCCCTTTTAACAAAGGGTAGGCGTTTTAGGCGCCACACGAAGAAATTGTATGTCTTTTTACATCTATGTTTATGCTGCATTCCAGATTATGTTTGACATAAACTGGTACATAGAACGATAAAATATTTTCTTCCGGGACCTCTGTGCCAGATATCTCCGCTAGCCTGTGTGATCCCTCCGTCGACTTCGTCGCACCATTCTCTCTTGCTTTTGGTTTCTTTGCGTTTAAGGTTTCGACCGAATTTCGTTAAAGAAATATGTCAGTCTCTGCATTCAGAGAGTCTATATACCCCTGTATCATAGATGCAATTATACATATACTGTGGCTGTAGTGATTTGCTTCAGATAAACTTTAACCTGCTCATCTATTAGATTGTTGAGCTCGCCTCTCGAATTAAAAAAAAAGAAAGACTTTTCTCATAGCAGCAAGCGTTCCAGTTCGTTCTTAAGCGTTTCGTTTGTATCGCGTATATGGGGACGTCGATTGAGTATAATGTCACTGCAGGAAGTGTCGTTGTTTTCCACAGTGTACGGGCCAGCGAATAGTACGAGAGTCGGGATAGTACGAGTGGTCGTATTCAGCGTTTTAGACGCTTTGATTTCTTCACTATCCAGTCAGCTTGTTTTTTAGGATAGTATTTTTTGGCCGCTATTTTATTTCCAACGGTCTTGTAAGTTGCTGTCTTTTTTAAGAAGGTTCCTTGCAGTGAGATCAGTTTGACGCTAGATGGCGTAGCTTGTCCGGAGAGCTGGCCAAATGGTGGATGGTGACGAGGAGATGAGTGATATTCCCGCCACTTATTGGAGTGCTGTCGCTGTCGGCTGCTGACAAACAGCGGTAGATTAAAATTTCTGTGATTTTTCTTCCTTTTCTTTCTCTTTTTTTTTCTCTTTTCTTTCCCTTTTCTTTTTTTAAGTTTCAATAGCTAGGATCGACATATACAAATGTCTGCCCGATGCAAAAAAGCATAGCTAAGTATCATCATCATCACCATCACCATCATCATCATAATCAACAACAAGTCCGCAGTAGGTTACTGTGGCCGTTGTGGTGGTTGCACGGCGTTGCACAATACTCAGATTCAGCAATGCTCTCCAAAATACTTCGCAGGAGTTGTTTACTTAACGTGTTAACAATGACGCGTGTTTAGGTTTTTCTGCGACGACTTCTAATGACTAAAAATGGGGAACTCAAGACAGACTGACATTTTTCACTAAGATTCACAACAGGCGCTGACAAACGAAAACAAAATTGACAGATATACAGCTTAAGTAACTAAAAATCTCTGATTAATTTTTTTATTGTGAATGTTATGCTGTCAATGCCCATTGGACGTCTATAGCTAATGGCGAGCTACAAATCAGCTTTTAAAATCGATAAAAAGTCCTTACTTGAAGCACGCGGGCATGAGGCATTCCATCCATTTTGCCCGTGACACGGAAACTGAACTCGTCAGGAGTGCGTCACGTGGTGACAATGTGACATATGACTGGCGGTCAAAGCTTGGCTACCCGAAATAAAGAGACGAGCAGTCACTCCTACTAGGAAACTCTAGGCTCCTACTGGTCGACAGTGGATTCTGATGGCTGTCCATAGCGAATGCCTGTTCTTTAGCCAGAGGCACCCAAGTCGCTATTCTGGACATTCCGCCATTTTCTTCGAGGCGTGACGCTTACAAATGGCGCTGATAGCCCCAATTTGCATTCGTAACGTGACGCAAACTTGACGTTTCGCCAAAGAAACTGAAATGTAGGCATTGACCATAGCGTTCTTTATAAAGAAAAACAGTTTCCTCCCCAGTAAAAATAAAGCAACTAGCTCAAAGCGTACGATTATTCCATCCAAATTGTTTCTCGCTTCCGTCGTCTGCATGCGCACAAGCTGTCGTCTGCTTCATTAACTAGGATGCGTGTCCGGAGCCCTGGAATAGGGGCCCCAACCAGCGTGCCTTCTTTTATTTATTTATTTTCAATAAAGTTTTTACTCACTCACTCGGGAAACGGAATGAGTCATCGTATATTGGCACCCACGTGCTTGATTTCTAGCTTGAGACAACATACGCGACCTACCAGTGATGATGAGCGCACGCTCTAGGTCGCGTTATCGCTATCTCACGAAACGCAAGTGTCTCAGCCCGACTCGTCTGGCTTAGTCTGGCTGAGAAGCGACCGAATATCATCGATAGCGTTGTGCGCGCCACAACGCTATCGATGATATCGACACCTCTCGTTCACTTCGCTGCTTACTCGCACCGCGAGAGGATTAACGAGAGGAAACGTTAAGGCGCCGCCTTGCGTACATTTCTTTTTATAAATTGTTATAGCCTCTGATAACGCAAACAGTCATTAATATTGATTACGCTACAAACGCAGTAGTGAAAAGTGCGAAAAGGCGAAGGAAGTTTGCTAGTTTCAACCAATATTATTTCAAATAAACGTGTTTTTAATAAAAAATGATGGTTCAAAACCCAAATACCAACATCACCCGAGAGCGATGCAAATGCTATAAGCACACGTTATGAACAAAATATTTTTCACGGCCCCAAATGACAGGAAAAATGAGGCGATACGCATGCCTCTCGACTGCCATTGCATTTGGCCGCTCATTACCATAATTCGCGCGGCTCGTCGCACCACAAATTATGGCAGAAAATTTCTGCAATGGCGGCCCAGCGCAACGTCATGCAACGTCAAATTGACGTTTACGAAAAGGCCCTTCTTGCGACGGTCTTCACGGGATATTCCAATGAACAAGCTGACATGCCGGTTGTCTTGGAACGCCACCACATATTCGCGAAATTGCAGATGCATTGCACAGGTTTCTGCACGCTACCGTCCACTTTCTCTTTAAAGCGTTAAAGTCGTAATATAGGTGCCAATGACCACGAAAAAAGTATTAGTCGATAAAATTTGCAGCTCCATGTCACGTTTCGTCATGCTAATGAAAACGCGAAATTGCATTTTGCAAAACTACCGTTTCCCAGCACAAATTTCAAAACACGTGACCTCTCGACAGCCAATGAGAGAGTCAACATGGCGGATAATGGCGGCCGTGCAGCCGCCATGCGTGTCGAGAATAGAGCCTCCAGTCGCCGTAAGGTTGTTTTGCTTCGCGGCATAGTTTTCGCCACGTTAAAAGCGTGATGAATCGTCCTGTGCACCACATAGTCGCCGAGATGAGTGTTCGCTTTATTCGCAGTGCCACATGAGTGCCCTCGTGTTTGGAGGAGGCACTAAAGCAAAGGTGGCGGCGCGCAATGCGCATAGGGCGACGCCATCTTATTTGGGACTAAGGGACGACGCGGCAGCATGCGCAAAATTCAACTCGGTTGTTGTCATGCATCGATTTATTGCTGTGATAGTTGGCTCATATTTATGAGGGTGTGTTATAAGACGCCAACAAAGTGAAATATTCCTTTCCTTGTCTTATCTGACTTTGTTTTGCGTCTTAACACATTGTAATAAGTTTGTTGTCACCATTAAGTTCACGTTTGTTTCACCGGTGGGATTGCTCTTTACCAGCATGCAGATACAGAAACGAATAAGGAGGAAATCGATTAATTTATCGTTGGTTTTATTAAAGGCGACAGGAAATATTTACAGGACATGCCTACACCTTTGTGAGCATTAACCCTTTACCTCTCGAATTATTTTTGGAAAAAGAAAAAAAATTCCTAAATGCTTGATTTGTTTAGTACTCTATGAGAGAATCGGCATTATAAATAAACGAAAGAAATGCCTCCAAAACGATGTTTTTTTTTTTTTTTACTGATGAACACAAATGATTTATATAAGTATACAATAATGTTCGCTTCTCCGCACGACGCCAACGCCATTTTACTTGTTGGTAATGTTAAAAATGTTTCTGCCAAGTCTGAATGGTATTATAGCGGCCATCTGGGCATAAAAAAGAGAACTAAACGCATGTACTTGCTGAGATCGTTTCTGGAAAGAGAAATTAGGACTTCCTGCAGTGGACGACCCAGCTCGTCCACGGTAGAGGGCGAGCAAAATGTGTGAACATGCGAAGCTCGCCTACGGGGGGTAAAGGGATAAAAAAAAAAAGGGCTCTTTATAGTAGTTTCTCGACATCCACATATACAAAACACGTATTATACAAAAATGTGTTGGTTCGTGTTTGTCGACCTCTTTCTTATGTTTGCAACTCCAGAAAGCCTCCAGTGCTTTGTATCAAAACATAACTGGCGCACCACCGATGTTACTATCCAGTAGCGCAGCAGGGACTTCATGCCTGCGCGTTCTCAGTAAGTTCGTCGCGAATTTGTTCTCTACCTTTGGCAGCCTTGTACGGTGCTGGCGGGGTGAAATGTAGATGCGTACATAACTTTTAAACAAACAATCGAAAAACGAAGTCACAGAACAATATATGCAAAAGAGATGTAACGAGATTTGTTGGTTGTTTGAGCGTCCTGTCATTGCAACGATATAAAACACGGCACTCTAACATCTGCTATGGTTCATGGAACTTCCCATTGACCAAGCTGATATGTCGAAACAAGCATTACCCCCCCCCCCCCCCAAAAAAAAAAAAAAAAAAAGAAGAAAATATGATCACGTGTAGCTCCTTATAGTATTCCCTTCAGCTGCATCATGCAATCCAGCCACCTGCGCAGAAAACGCAACTTCAACTGGTTAGACTTCTGCTTTTGAATAAAGTAGCTCTATGCTTCACTATGTATATCGCAACACGCTAATGGTTGCAACGTTGCAAAAAGCTCATGCACAATGAGTGACAACTCATACCTTTCGTATTTTTCAATTCAAAATAAATTTTGTGGCGTTTTGCATCACCAGACGAAGCCAGATGGAAAGGCTCCTACTTGCACTTATACTTGAATTCGTCCGAGGTACGCAGCGATTATACGAACTTTCCGACAGTTCTCCAGCCGAAAAAGAAAAAGACGGCATTTCACAATACTTTTGCTACTGTCTTGTCTTGTGTACAACATACTGGCACACACGCCGCCGCCGCCATCTGCTGCACTATCTCACTGTTTGCGCAAACGCTGTCAACGCGTGAGCAGACAGCTCGGCGAAGATCGCCGCTCGCAACAATAGACGCTGCGTCATTGCAAACTGGCAGCAGCAACCACGATAACACAGTAAAAAGGCAATTAAAAAATTCGGCAGATACACTTAAGACTGCTTACTTGTGGGAATGCGAAAGCATTATAGTCCCTTTGGTGAAACCTTTAGTCAGCCAGATGACTGCGACGTGACGTGTGCAGTCACGCACGCACTAGGCACACCTTTAGTCATCCAGAACCTTGGAGCCGCCGTGGCGTCTGGAAAGCGTTCTTGTCTCGTACTCCGGAGGCCCGGTTTCGATTATCACCCCGACCGAATTGTACCAAATTTTCTTTTTAAAGCCATTTATTTACTTTGTTTACAGGAACCTAAATGAGAAATTTGACGTCAATTCGAGCATGCTTGACCCGTTTTTACTCTTTGCGCCGTCGGCCATTTTTAGTACAATTGCTCGGTCACGCCTCCAACGACGATGCCGAATTTTCGCGTGATGGGGCATATAATGCCTTCGCATTAAACGGGGCATTTCGAATAAAACTTGTTGCTTTCATTTTCAGCGCTGAAAGAATTTATCAAGCATCGAGATTTCATTTTGCACAACTACATTTTATCGAAAGCAGTACCACGCCTCCAACCATTGGGATCGCGTCGAGTGGGCCTTGTGGTGATCATCATTAAGCGAGGTTGAAAGGAAACGAAATTTCAGAGCTTTTCTGGCATGACGTTAGTACCGTTGCGAACAGCTAGAGAGAGGCTTTGAGTAACTGTTAACTGGGATGCAAATGTTTTCGTGGCACAATTTAAGGGAGGTTGGAAGGAAACGAAATTTCAGAGCTTTACTGGCATGACGTTAGTACCGTTGCGAACAGCTAGAGAGAGGCTTTGAGTAACTGTTAACTGGGATGCCATTGTTTTCGTGGCACAACTTAAGGAACGATATTTCGAAAGTGGTGCTAGTGTCATGATTTCCACAAAGCAGACATGACTGCTCCTTTACTGCGCTATATGAGATTTATAAAAAAAGAAAACTGTCCCAACTAATGACAGAAAACAGAACACCTACCCGGCATACGCCTAGTACGTATCTGCTCTCATCCCTGGCAGAACGTCAAAATCGAGCTAGAAAGAAGAAATTAAATAAGCGAAATAAAAAAAAAATCTGGGTGTGCGATGTGGACCGAGGAAACACGTTCTATCGGCTATGCGCAATCTCCACAACAAAAGTGTCTTCCACACGCGCCACTGGTTTCGCGCACGCCTCGCTCCGACTCGAAAGCGACGAGAAGCTGCTGCCAGCTAAACGGCCGGATGGTGAAAGTGCTCCTCTTATGTTTTTCCGTCTTCTCATCGCGGTGCCTCTCCATTAGACGTTGGAAGCTGCGCAGTTGGCGGTCTCTTCGGCGGGTCTCCCAGTCTTCCGCATGTGCACTTCGCTCTGCGCAGCGTTCCCCGTTTCCTCCGTATACCGTCCAGATTGGCAACAAGAGTTTAATTGGCTCGGTCCGGCGGCGAAGGCGAAACGGAGCGCGTCGCCGACGGTACTGAAGAAATGTGTGCTCGGAGCTCGGGCTCGAGCTGCGTTCGACTGCACGCTCTGCTGCGAGCCGCGCGCTAGAAATACTGTGAATGTGTGCAGTACGTACTGTACGTCGGCGACGCATACCGCGTGGTGCTGCGCGTCGCTGTTTCACGAAAGCAGAAGAGGCGCTGCAGAAACGAGCGATTAAAGCGATGGTTGGGCGGGAGCGTCTGACGACCATACAGTGCTAAGCGAGGAGCGGTTGTTTTCGCCACCTGCTGGCGGAACCCTTGTGGAGCTCTGCTGCGTTTGTGTTGCGCGACTTTGTGTGCCGTTAGAGCGAAGCTTTTCTTCGAGCGGCGCTCGGCCTGTCGGTCGCGAGCAAAATGATTGATAAAAAAGAAATAAAATTAAGTGAATGAAATACAGTATACAGGCCGTTGCATTGGTGGAGACTAGTGAAGCTTTTCAGCTTAATTACGTAATAAAGCTGAATGGGAGGCATAGAATGAAGGTAGTACAAGCCTACGCCCCAACCTTCAGTCACGATGATGAAGAAATAGAACAGTTTTATGAAGATGTTGAATTAGAAATGAGAAAGGTGCAAACTCAGTATACTGTAGTCATGGGGGACTTCAATGCAAAAGTGGGGAAAAAGCAGGCTGGTGAGCAAGCAACTACGGTATCGATCCTAGGAGCACTAGAGGAGAGCTGTTGGTAGAATTCGCGGAGAGGAATAGACTCCGATTAATGAATACCTTCTTCAGGAAGCGCAGCAACAGGAAGTGGACCTGGAAAAGCCCTAATGGAAAAACAAGGAATGCAATAGATTTCATACTCTCTGCCGATCCCAGCATAGTGCAGGATGTAGAAGTGTTAGGTAAGGTAAAGTGCAGTGACCATAGGTTAGTGAGGTCTAGGATTTCTTTCAGTTTGAAGAGAGAAAGAATAAAATTAGTCGAGAAGAAACAGGCCAACCTAGACGCAGTAAGGGTAAAAATAGACCAATTCAAGCTGGTGCTCGCAAACAAATATGTAGCTTTAGAACAGGAAGATGAAGACAACATAGAGGTAACGAATGAAACCGTAACTAGGCTGATCTTAGAAGCAGCAATTGAAGTGGGAGGTAAGGCACCAATGCAACCAGTAGGTAAGCTCTCCCAAGTAACAAACGACCTAATAAAGAAATGACAAAACATGAAAGTGGCAAACTCGAGAGATCAGATAGAATTTGTTGAACTGTCAAAACTGATCAACAAGAAGAAAGTAAGGGCTATTCGAAATCATAACGTGGGAAATATTGCGGAAGCCGTAAAATATGGACGCAGCATTAAATCAGTAAGAAGAAAGCATAGGACAAGGCAAGATGTATGCACTGAAAGATAAGTAGGGTAATGTCATCAGCAATTTAGATAACATAGTAAAAGCAGCGGAAGAATTCTATACTGACCTGTACAGTTCCCAGAGCAGCCAAGCTACTTGCATTCGAAGTAGTGATGAACAGGATACAGAGGCTCCTTCTATAACTAGCGATGAAGTTAGAAAGGCCTTGCAAGACATGACCAGAAAAAAAGCTGCCGGAGAAGATGGAATAACAGTCGATTTAATCAGATGAAGGAAATAACATGCTTGAAAAGCTTGCGGCCCTTTATACGCAATGCCTCACGACTTCAAGTGTACCAGAGAGCTGGAAGAACGCCAACGTTATACTAATCCATAAGAAGGGAGACGTTAAAGAATTGAAGAATTATAGATCCATTAGCTTGCTTTCAGTATTGTGTAAAGTATTCACCAAGATAATTTCAAATAGAACCAGGGCAACACTTGACTTCAGTCAACCAAGAGAACAGGTTGGCTTCAGGAAGGGATATTCTACAATGGATCATATCCATGTCATCAACCGGGTAATCGTGAAACCTGCGGAGTATAATCAACCTCTCTATATGGCTTTCATAAATTATGAAAAGGCATTTGATTCAGTAGAGATACCGGCAGTCATAGAGGCATTTCGTAATCAAGGAGTACAGGAGGCATACTTGAATATCTTGGCAAATATCTACAAGGATTCCACAGCTACACTGGTTCTCCACAAGAAAAGAAGAAAGTTACCTATCAAGAAAGGGTTCAGGCAAGGAGACACAATCTCTCCAATGCTATTCACTGCATGCTTAGAAGAAGTATTCAAGCTCTTAGACTGGGAAGGCTTAGGAGTGAGGATCAACGGTGAATATCTCAGCAACCTTCGGTTTGCAGATGACGTTGTCCTATTCAGTAACAATGGAGACGAATTACAACAAATGATTGAGGACCTTAATCGAGAAAGTGTAAGAGTGGGGTTGAATATTAACATGCAGAAGACGAAGATAATGTTCAATAGCCTGGCAAGGGAACAAGAATTCAGGATCGCCAGTCAGCCTCTAGAGTCTGTAAAGAAGTACGTTTATCTAGGTCAGTTACTCACAAGGGACCCTGATCATGAGAAAGAAATTTACAGAAGAATAAAATTGGGTTGGAGTGCATACGGAAGGCATTACCAAATCCTGACTGGGAGCTTACCACTGTCGTTAAAAAGAAAAGTGTACAATCATTGCATTCTACCGGTGCTAACATATGGGGCAGAAACTTGGAGGTTAACAAAGAAGCTCGTGAACAAGTTAAGGACTGCACAAAGAGCGATGGATCGAAAAATGTTAGGCCTAACGTTAAGAGACAGGAATAGAGCGGTGTGGATGAGAGAGCAAACGGGGATAGCCGATATTCTAGTTGACATTAAGACGAAAAAAATGGAGCTGGGCCGGTCATGTAATGCGTAGGATGGATCACCGGTGGACCATTAGAGTTACAGAATGGAAACCAAGAAAAGGGAAGCGCAGTCGAGGACGCCAGTAAACTAGGTGGGGTGATGAAGTTAGGAAATTTGCAGACGCAAGTTGGAATCAGCTAGCGCAAGACAGGGGTAATTGGAGATCGCAGGGAGAGGCCTTCGTCCTGCAGTGGACATAAATATAGGCTGATGATGAATGGAACTATCTTTTCGGTGAATAATTCTGCCCTGAGAACGCATTCGTAATAAAAACGATGATGATAATGAGACATTTGCCGCAAAATTGTCCGAAGCACCCTAACAGCTGTCATTGTGTGAAAGGGATGCGCCATGACATGATCCGTTGCAGGATACCGGTCTATTGGACACAACTCAGGTATGAAGATGTGAATAAAACACATCCTCGAAGAATGAACTGGAGCCAAGCCGTACTCAAACTTCCCCTGATAAGTGATCGCCTGTTTGCGAAAGGACAGCACCCTATATCCCTCACCTTTCCACAATTTAAATAGATGGTCTCATGCCAGCCATAGCTTTCTCCTAGAATAAAGATATGCACCTCAGTCGTCGTGTATTTTACTGACGGCATAGAAGATGATCGATGGTCGCTTCACACTTGCACTTAGCGCACGTGGGTGAGTCCACCATTCCAACACGATAGTTGTAGGAGTCAGTGAATGATACTCCTACCCACAGCCGACACAGCAGTGTTGCGTCACGTCGTGAAAGGTTTGTTGGCAAGTTCAGTTTCAGTGATGGGTCGAGGCTGTATAATCGACGGTTAGAGTTCTGCGGAATATGCCATTAACTCAACGTGATGCTACGCGCGAGAGCACTGCGAAGCTCTCTTGCAGCGTCTACTCTCGATAAAGGTATAATGAGTGCCACTGTTCTCGCTTCGATAATCAACGCCAGCCTCTCCAGTCTGCCTTGAATAGACTCGACGATAGGCCGTTTACAGAACCAAACGTCTTGGGAGCGTGACCTCACAGCTCATCAACCCAGAAAGTCCACTCGAGCTCTTCTATACAGTACCCGAAGGCGACAGACTTGAGTGCCCGACTGTAGACATGCTGCACCTAGCTTTAGTGCATATGAAAGTGCGATCAAGACTTTGTTCTCTCTCTCTTTCTTTCTTTCACTCCCCCATTCCCCTTCCCTCTTTCACTTCCCCATTCAAAGTCATGAAGCCGCTTGAAGCCAGAAGGAAGTCGTTTAGGCAAATCCATGCACTTACCATAATTACCAAGCATGCTGAACCAACCCTTTTGTTTGTCATTGACTAACTGCCTTTGATAATGACAAACAATTATCAGGAACAACAAAACACTTTGAATTCTGTAGCAGAACCGCACTCGCACAATCACTACGCTAGCACGGAGTAAAATCTTGCGATTGGCCAGAGCTGTTACTAGAGTTCTACAGTTCCTACGTAGCGTAGTAACTGCTTTGTGATTACGCGGCCCTGATGCGTGAGACAACTGCTTATTCGCAAAGTGCTGCACGCTTTTCGAAAGACAGCGCAATGCTCGCAAAAGCAGGACTGCGATTCATTTCAGTAAACAAGCAGCTAAATAAGCAACCAGGCGCAGTCCCGTGAAAGGCCTCGCAGGAAAATGTAGCTGGGACAGGCGGGATGAAACGGCGCAGTTTCCGTGAAATGCGGCTCCCAGAGGCGTCCTGTAAAGCGCGCCCGCTACGAGCCGCGCTTCTCGTCTTCGCTCAATGAAGGGCCTTACCGATGATTGCGCACATCCACTAGAGTCACGTGAGCGCGTAGAGGCGGTGCGGTCGTAACCGGCTGAAACGACGGCGACAACCGTTATGGCTTTAGGAGCCGTTTGTTCCAACAAGGAAGGCTGGCAAATGAAAATATATCCGAACTGCGCCTCGCCGTGCCAGGGCAGTCTGATTTGTCGCTGCACATATATAACGGCCTAAATTGTCTTAGAACAACCATTAAACCACAACGTTCTCAGGGAGAGACTACCTAGTCATGATTAAATGAATTTGTTTATCCGTGACGAGGTGACATGATCACGACATCAATCTAATTGATAATCATGGTTATTGCATCTCGAAATTTCTCAGAAACATGAAGTAAAAAAAAAAAGAAATTCTCCGACGATTACGATACTCCCTAATGCGAAATTTGAGCGTAGCTCTATACGGTGTTTTCATTTCGCGATATATTGGCTGGCGCGGACTATCTGTCTCCTGCGGCACGTTGCAAATGGAGCCAAGTGTGGACTGCCCCACTAACCTGGAGACCGCGAGAGCC
Source organism: Dermacentor silvarum (assembly GCF_013339745.2). NCBI lineage: Eukaryota > Metazoa > Arthropoda > Arachnida > Ixodida > Ixodidae > Dermacentor > Dermacentor silvarum. Next base: position 240,891,083 of record NC_051155.1, on the reverse strand, counting down.
AGCGCGTGGGTGGCGCGCGGGCGCGATTCACGGCAGCCTCCGCCGACAGAACTTCCAGGCTAGAATTACTGTATATGGCTCCCTGCAGTAGCTCTATACTCTGGCGCCATTTAGTAGCGATCATCTCCGTACTACGCTTTTCTTCTCACCCTTTCGCCACATCTTCCACTTTCCGCCTCATGGTACCGTTGCACCCTCCTCCTCCGCTTTCCTCCTCGCGTCTTTCAGCCCCGCTGCGCGCGTTCGCTTTTTCAGCTTTCGCTGTGCTCGTTCGCTCGGTTACGCTGCCGCCGTCAACGCCGACGCTCGCCGCAGGAACGGGCACGTAATCTGTCGTAATTATTTTCGTGATTTATAGGAATAATGAGAATCCCGTCGGATGGACAGCAGAATTGTCTCGAGAAAGAGTTTTGATAAATATGTAAGATACTGCTTCGCGAGTAGATGCTTTACTTAAACCGTTTCTACCTATCTTTTAGGTCTGCGAACTTCACAAACAGTGACATCGTCCTCTGTGCATCGTATGTCGACACCGTTACAGGAGTCACAGGACGCACAGTTAATGCACCGTTAGCCCACATCCGGCTTCGTGCAAATGCAGTACCATCGCAATTTTTCGAGTGCCCAAATTATCTGTCAACAAAACAAAACGCAAAGCACAAAGTCAAAGGGACTGCGTCTTGAATCGGCTGCATTACAACGTGCGCTCGAAGATTCTGCGGAGACTTTCCGCCGCGAAGAAGAGGAAGACAAGATCTCGAGCACCTATGATTTGTATGACTACATAAGAGCAAAGAAATCACATTTTTGGGAAGTGTTTAAATGTAATCGAAGCCTCATCGTGGCGAACACAGTTGAAAACAGGGGGGGGGGGGGGGGGAGCGCCTTATAATAAATACTCTGTAGTCGGGAATGAGGACATGATTGAATGTCACTGAAATGTTGTTCAAGACGTCTTTGATGAGTCTGGTATCATATATGCTCGTTCCAGTTGTTGCGAGGAGCAAGAGAGAAATTGTGGAGATACTTGAAAACATCGAAAAATGGGACGCGGGCCTGCTTTCAACTGGGGAGGACACACAAAAGGATGCTTTGCGACAGCATTCGGTTTCTTGTTAAGAGTGGCCTGCTACAAAGAGAACACAGTCCATGTTGTACAGTTCCTACGAGAGCAGAATAAACTGTTTATACTACAAGAAAGGAGCGCAGGCGGTACTCCACGGAATTTATGATATTTTGCTGCATTCTCTTTACTATATCGCCACATGCATACAGATATATTCGCAGCTATATATGGCAACATCACCCTACTCCACCCGACGACCGTACGGTCAATTTGCTCATCCTTCGGAATGCACCCTCAGTTAGAGCACGAAGATGCCACATTCCTGAGCTACACGAAAAGGAGAATCGCTGATCGTGACCAGCGCCAGCGCTTCGTGAGTGTAATGAATGATGAGATCCATATCAAGCCATACTTCGACTATAAAGGTGGCAGCATTACGGGTGGGGCACATAATACTAACAAAGCCCCCAACAGTACAACTGTCTTTATGGTACAAAGCCTGACGTGCCAGTTTAAGGAAGCGGCCTACATAGTCCCTGTGCACTAAGCTGATGCGGAGTTCCTGCATAACTTGCTAACAGACATTATTTGCGGCCTCGAGAAGATTGGTTATCGAGTTGTTGCTGTCGCAAGCGACAATAATTCAGTGAATCGGAAAGCAGTGTCTCAGTTTGCGTTGCCTCCTAGCAACCAGATTGTCTACCCTCATTATTCCGAGCACTCAAGGCCACTGTTCTTTGTCACCGATCTTGCGCACATAGTGAATAGCGTCTGAAACAATTGGCTTAAAAAAAACAACGATAAGCACTGTTTCTACTTCCCTGAGTTTCAGGCGGAAGGAGCGCAAGGACAACACATGTGCTCTGCTTTCCAGTGTAATCGTATTTATCATATGAACGCGTACGTTGACATCCGTTTAAATAGCTTTTGGATTTCATTACTTCGGTTCCACCTGTCTGTGCCCTTTTGAAGTGACTTTTGGTGCGGCAATGTCGCCGGTATCAAACACGTGAAGCAGCTTTGCGGTAACGGCAATAATAATTTAAAATGAATGGACAATACGGACGCGTCAAAAGCTGAAAGAACCGTCAACAGCTGGGTCTTTCAATGTCGACTGTCTCTGTAATTATGGTACCACATCCTTATCATCCGAGCAAGTGCGTACCAACCGGCATAGATTAAGGCAGCGTGCTCTTTACACCCACGTAAATAATAGTCCCTTTCACCTAAGAACTACTGCGGACAATCGTTGTTTTTCTATTACTATACTATACTATACTATACTATACTACTATACTATACTATGTTTTCAGCGGTATTCATCTTATGGCTGGCATGAAGGAGCAATGGAGGAGGAAATGAACAAACAAAAACGGCATGATGTGCCTTGGTTCCTTGGCGCTGGTCTCAATGTTGTTCCAAGCACCAACCAAGCCGTCGGACAAACAGCAGTTCAGGCACACGTATGAACCCTAATTCTTACCGACTTGTGACTTCTAATTTCTTTTGAAGATAAATGTGAAATTTGCCCCCGAATTGTGCCAACATTCGTGGGCACAAGGCGCGCAGTAGCTGCAGGCTTGAAGCGGCGCGATGCCGCTCCGTTGCTGGCCCGCTGAAGCACGGCCTTTGCAAGAGGGTCGCCGAGAAGCCGGATTTTCCTCCGCACTTTGTTCACAACGGCTTCGAACATGATCGCCACCGTTTGTCAAATGGATTTCGCTCTGTCCGTTGGCCACGGCAGGTGGAGCCGTGGAGGCCTGCACACTGATCTATAGAAGCTAGCTTTTAGGTCCGGTAGAACGGCGCTATCTGCATCTTCCGCGGGCGCCCGCTGGCCGTTGTTTCGTCTGTCGTATGTATACACCGACGTCCTTCCTTTCCGCCTTCTCGCATGTGAACGCTATGCGGGGCCTGGTCATGCAGAGCGGCGGCGCCGAGGGGTCGCTCGTCGGACTAGCGCATTAGCTTTTGTTCTTTGCTTGAAGGGTGAGAGTTAAAGGAAACATCTTGTGTAAACAGTAGCAACGAGGACGCCATTCTTGGTGGTTCTCTTGGCGTAGAGTTCTGAATTTTGGCAAGAATTCCCGGAGACGACTTGCCCCGAGAAAGTTACCCTATGCCGTCGTGAAAGCTGGGCACAACGCGACGGCTTTTACGATACGTTTCTTCTGTACCTCTGGTTTTGGTAGCGTTTGCACAGCGGAAGACTTCCGCTCTATCATTCCCGAGAACTTTAGCTCGCATTCAGCATGTCACTGACAACGCCCTAGTCGCTCAATTTGTGGAGCGCCGGTCTTGCGACCGAATTGGTCATGACGACGGTATTGTAGTTTCTTATTTCGTTAATATTAATAGCAATTACGTTGCCAATAATTATATTGCTATTAGTTGACATTAGTAATGGCCTATCATGGCCTCGACGCACGACTACCATCCGCTAGAACCACTAAACAAATAAATCCCCCTTTAAAGAGCCTCATGCTGCCGAAAATGATAGTCTTTCGCCGCGGTGATTTTAATATCAATCAATCAATCAATCAATCAATCAATCAATGGACTGATCGACTCAGTGATTGTTTGATTAAGTGAGCAGGGTTAGGAAGAAGGAATATATTTGTTGCTGTGACTTGGCCACATCGCAACCTGGGTCATGATCTTGCAGCAATGCTTTCCGCTCGATTCTATGCCCCTCTTATCATCCACCGTTCACGACCGGCATAATTTCATTGATAACGTGGGAGGAGTGTCGCTCTGAGCGCTGATGAAGCGCGAAAAAGGTATAGCACAGGAAAAGCTATTACTACAATATTAGCGATCCTGGATTATGTGAATGGGACCAGAATAATGTAGTGGTTCCTTTCGCCCGATTCTATCCATTTCTTGTCATAACCACTCACGAGCGGCCGATCGTGGTGATACTGTAGGCGGAGCGTTGCTCAAACCACTGACGAAGGGCGAAAAGGAAAATATTTCGAATAGATCCACGCATGATATCAGCGTGGGGCTAATGCCTTGCTGTATTATGTCAAGAGTTATGGGACAGAGGCCTACCAATTATGATAAAAAATTCTGAATGGCTTTTCTAGTACAAAAGGACGTAAGGAAGAACATCGACAAATTCTAGAACATAGCGGAAGGGTAGCAGTCATTGTGAAAGAGCTAAATAATACGTATTAATCACAGGTAGCTTGCGCTCCAAGTCAACTCACGGTGGTAAATAAGTAGAACAGTTATATGAGGATATTTAATTAACATTCAGAAATGAAAAACGAAAATAAACAGATAAAGCTCTGGATACTGCAGTCGTGGGTGACTTCATTCCAAAAGTCGGAGAGAGCTGGCTGGAGAACAGGAAGTTGATAACTATAGCATCGACTTTACAAGTAGGCAAGGATGCATGTTGGCAGAGTTCTTGGAGAGGAATATGTTTCGAGTAATATTGTGTATACGTTCTTCCAGTGATGCTGTAATACGGAGTGAAATCAGAAAAGCCCAGAAGGGGAAAAAGGAAATTATATAGACTGCATGCGCTGATAGACCGGTCCTTGCACTGTGGAGGGCGTAGAGGTTTTACTTGAGGTAAATAAAGGACAGTGCCCACGAACTAATGAGATCCAGCATGGCCCTCAAATTGAAGGAAGAAGAGGGGAAATCGGGAAGGAACAGGCCGACTTAATAGCAGCCAGGGGCAAAGCGGAGAAATTCTGGCTAGGTGAACAAATATGAGGCTTTAGAACAGGATAATGAGGGTAGCAGGGAAGTAATAAATGAAAACTTAAGAAAACGTAATATCAAATCCGCAACACCAGCCAGAGGAAAGGCGCCTTTCATAAGCAGCGCCTCATGACTTTAAGTTTGCACTTGAAATACCAGTTAGATAATAATTAACGTTGAAATTTATGTATTACAACTTGGTAAATAAATAAAACATGATTCGGATTCATAATAATAATAATAATTATTCTACAAGAATTAGAAATGAAGTTATATGCCCATAAGCATGGCTCCGTATTATACAAAATATTCACTTAGATGAATTCAGTTTGAATGAGGGCCACGCAAGATATCAATTAACACAGGGAATAGATACCACAGAAAAAGATATTCCACTGTGGATCCCATCCATGCTATCTATAATGTAATGGAGAATTATAAACACGGCCTTTACAGATTATGAACAGGCATTCCATTCAGCACAGATAAGCAGTAATAGAGATAGATTGTTACAAACATTAATGAGATATATGGCTGTCACGGCGGTATTGCGTGGTCAATGAGTAGAGAAAGCATACGTAGATTTCATAGAAAATGTATAAGATTATAGAGGTACAAGGCCCTAATTTTTCACATGATAACAGGAAATACATAAATCAAGAATTGTCAGGCAAGTAGACAATATTTCTCGAATGCTACTACCTACTGCATGCTTGGACGAAGTATTCAAAATATTATATTGGGAAATATGTGAGGATCAACAGGAGATATATCGGCGATCAGTGGTTCGCTGATGACATTGATCATTGATTCAAAAATTTAACCGGAGATGAAGACGAACGATTGAAGAGCTCAACCGGCAAAGTCTAAAGGTTCGTTTGGAGAATAAAATGGTAATATTAAGGCAATGGAGCCCAGCAAAGAAAGATGAGGCCATGATTGATAGCCAGGAAACAAGGCTGTGTGAGTGTACATTTATCGAGAGCAAGTAGTCGCAAGGGACTCGGATCATGAGTGCAAACATTGCGGATGAATATAAATTGGTACAACTGTACATGGCAGTAAAGTCCGAACAGGAAGCTTATTCTTGAACGGCAAAGTTCACAGTCAGTGCATTCCACCAGTACTGAACTGTGGGGCTAAACATGGAGGATAACAAAAATGTTGCAGTTTCGCCCGAAAGGCGAAGCATTAATTGCGATAGCAAATTTGTAGAGAGCTATACGGAGTCAGGATAGTAGTTTTTTCGGCTGTATAAACTTGGACACATTCGCTTACTAAGTGAAATAAGAAGTATCTTGTCAGCGCGCACAAGCGAATGACCAGGCAACCGTTGTCAAAACGCTGGCGTGAGCAAGCGCGCTGCATCAGCGAGCGAAGGTTCGTGCGGTCTATCGGTTGAACGGAAACTGAGCGGCGAAAGGACAGCGCATACAAAGGTAGGAGCCGTGTGCAGGTCGCTTTCAAGATATGGTGCTCGCGACCGCTCGCAGCCGCGCAAAGTACAAGTGCGCAGTTGCTGGCAGAGTAGAAGTCGCGCCCCCTCCCTCCTGCACTGCCTTCCCACTTTCCTCCTCTGGCGCGTGAGATTGAATTGCCAGATCCCCTTGCGCCGGTTCGCTAAATGCGCAGTTGGTTCGGAAGCACAACGGCGCTCCCTCTCCCTTGCTTCCATCCCCCCACGGTCTTTCGCGCGACGGAGACATCGCGTTTGCTCTCCGCCGTGCGTTCGCTCTGCGTGAAAGCGCGCGTCCCTCGCGCGCGTTCACTCGCATACAGCATATCGCCCTTGGACTTATACGGAACCTCACGGCGACGCTGACGGCAGAAATCCGCTTGGAGTGTTCATATAATTGCTATCGCAATAAAATGCTTAAGGTGAATCTAAGGAAAGGCAGTCGAGAACGGCAGAGGATTAGACGGCGTGTTGAAGATTAGTAATCATTTGCAAGCTGAGGGTGCAGTAAGCTGCATTTGGTGCACTTCTTTTGGTGGCCAAAGATAGACTTCGCGTGTGCTGCTTTAAGCCGCATGGATGACAAAGCATTGACAGAAGTTAGAGAGAGAGAAATAGAAGAGAGGAAAGGCAGGGAGGTTAACCAGACGCACGTCCGGTTTTCTACCCTGCACTGGGGAAAGGGTGTATAGGGATGAAAAGAGAGAGAAAGGAAATAGAGAGAGCACAGTTTCGCGCACATTTTAAACTTCACACGAAGTCTACAGACGGTCGCCAAGACCTGTCGACTTGAGCATTGACAGAAGAAAATATATTGGGACCAATGGGGTCGATAATCATCCGAATAGAAGGTCACCAGACCACCACTGCACCATTTAAGGACGACTAGACTCTGCGATATTCTTTGAGTGCATGGTGCATGACTACCGTTGGCGCGCGCGCATAATCTCCTTTCCCTTTCCTTTTTCCTTGCTTGCCGCTTTCTCTCCCCCAGTATAGGGTAGCAAACCGGGTGCAACTTGGTTGACATCCTTGCCTCTTCTTTTTCTTCTATCTCTCTGTTGGTACAACGCTTGTCTTAATGATGTGCACGCCGCGAAGCGGATGACTAATACGATGCCCGGAATCCTGCTAGATGCAGTAGCGGACACCACAGAACAGGTTAGGTCGGTCATTTCTCCTTGTGGAGCTTCGCGTACTTCCCCTCCGAATCTGCGAGTGCTCATATATGCCCGAAGGTGGCGATCCCAACGCCGCACGCCTGCCGGTCAAAGCAGAGCACTTTGTTCTTGCGCTGGTGGACGGAAGCTGCTCGGCGACTGTCCAAGCGCGAGCTTGTTTATTGCGGAACCCGCCGTGATTTACGCTTCCGAGGCGCAAAGCGGGCGCCGCCGTAGATCCCCCCGAGGCGTATTTCCTCGCTGATGTTCCCCATCGGCTCGGATGCAGGAAAGATCAGGAGAGGACGACCGGAGGGGTCGGATAAAGCTGCCGTCCCTTCGCCTCTCGTTTCGCTTGCTTACGGTCCATGTAGAGAGACTTCTATGGATTAGTATTTCCTTCGCGTTCCGGCAGCCTTTCTTTCTTTTGCTCCTGCCTACATATTTCTTTTTCAGTGTTGTTGGTCCAAAGCTGTCGCTTCCTCGAGTGGCGGATTACCCGTCATTAACGATTTCTTAGCGAGGCCTGCGAAGCTTAGTGAAAATGGGTTGCCAGTTGCTGTACACGCACGTGCAGTCCGTGCAAAAAAAAAAAAAAAGTAATGTGGCCAACAACGACCGTGGTAGGGTACACTGCGACGCCACTGTGGCGCTACTGCGGCCGTCTCTGTAAGGAGCCTTACGCCTCTGCTCGCCTTCGTTCGGACTATGTGAACCTCCAGTGTATTTGGCTGTTCTGATAAGTAAATTATTGAATCGAATGAAATGCGACATTTGAGAGAGGACTAGATTCGTATACCGAATCGTATGCAGAACTTTCTCTTATATAAAAAAAGAAAAAAAAAGTAATGTATCCAACAACGACCGTGGTAGGGTACACTGCGACGCCACTGTGGCGCTGCTGCGGCCGCCTCTGCTCGCCTTCGTTCGGACTATGTGAACCTCCAGTGTATTTCGCTGTTCCGATAGGTAAATTACCGAATCGAATGAAATGCCAATGTTGAGAGAGGACTGGATTCGTATACCGAATCGTCGGCAGAACTTTCTCTCATATATAGAAAAATAGAACACAATAACAATTCAAGCTTGATGAGCCGCAGAAAAAAAAAGTACAATAAAATAATGCAAATTATAAGGTTGCAAGCAACCCAAGGTTGCAACATTCTGCATGAGGCAACTGCTAGGTAACAACCGAAATAATAAAAGAAAAGCAATGTAGCTGTTAATGCGGCAAAATTTAGGCTGTCTGCACATACGCTTCTTATATCGCTGACTACTGCGGCAGGTTACCGCGATTGCGTCAACAACATGACAGCTTCCAGGCCACTTCAATCCGAATTCGCCATTGCTACTTTACTTGCTCTCGTAGTGAAAGCAACTAGAGAGGGTAAGATCAGTCACATATCATTATCACGCTGAGGACAAATTATTAGCGAGGCTGATTCGGTAAATTTAAGACCAGCTGTTTGTTTTGACGCCGCTAAGCCTAAACAGACATCCATTTATTGTTTGATTGAAGCCTTTATTTCAAATGATGGCCTGGGGCCCTTAGATGGAGGTAGGGGATCAGGTGAAAGAAATGATGTCCGGTTCCTTAGCGAAGGCGAGCGATGCGATAATTTTTCTTGTGGCATCTCCTTATGGTGCTGCCTAGTCGTCGTATGACGCCACCATGAGGTCGGTTGTGTTTATATATACCTGAGGAACCCGACGGTTTCACAGTCAGCGCAAGCCTTGAACGAGTCGCACGAAGACGAACTGCAGGCAGCAAAAGTGTGCGCAAACATCTCGCATTAAGGCCTACGCACCGACATCGGCACCGGAAGAAAAAAACCGAACCTTGGAAGCAGCGCGGATGGCTGTGGCAGGACAGGACCATGTAGATCAGATGCCTTAGGTCGACGTTGGTAATCGCAAGGACGATTGAGTTGTCTCACTTGTGTTCCTCTCCACCCGCTCAAAACATCGGATGTGATGGCTGCCTTAGCTCTTGCTTTGTAGAGAAGAACCTGCGATCTTAGGACAGTGGGAATGGATGGCAGAACACTGGGGATGAACTCCCGTAGCAGTTCCTTTATTTTAGGCTTCAGTCACGCAATCTGGTGGTCCGGTCATGCAGCCGTCGTCGTCGTCACGCTGCCATCCCGACGATAATTTGTGTGCCATCATTAAACACCATTATCGACGACCGCAGATACTTCGGAAAGATTGCTAGTGGGTTCATTTGATTTCTGCGGTCCGCATAAGGCTATTCGCTTACTTTTACAATCGTTTCCGATGGTTTGTGAAATTTCTTTACCTCATCGCGTGAGGTTACGAACGCTACAATCCAATAGTATATCGATCGTTCGAGAAATTTGTTGAAGTCTCCCACTCCCTCTACCCTCCCCCATCATTGGACTAGCCCAGCAGTTCGTCCGTTTGATCCTACGCCCTGTTGCTGCAGAGCTTGTGGCTACTCGGGAAGCGATTCCCAACATCTACGACCAAAGACCTCAAGAGTGGTGCATCTTCATGAACTCAAAACCCGCGCTGCAAATTTTGGGATGCTTCCTGCGCCACACCGCATATCAGCTTCTGGCACTGCAGACCACCGAGCTACTTTCATGCGCTCAAGAAAAACACCGCCGCATAGTGTTCCAATGGAGCCCGAGACACTGTGGGCTCAATGTTAATGAGATGGCCGTGCTGAAGCAAAGCGCGCCCTCAGCAATGGCCTGCGAACTGTAGTGCCGTTCTCAAGACCGGACATCACATGCCTCCTGTCGAAATTAATGAGGAGTGCGACGAAAACATACTGGGCCCAGCCAGACACTCGTCACGTCCGCCTTAAAAGGCTGGATCCCGATATGCAATTTCCTGCACTGCGTGGAATTCCACGCCTTCATACATGCCTGATACACAGACTGTGATTAGCCCTCACTTTCACGCGCAAATACTTGCACATCGTTGAACGGACAGACTCCCCGGACTGTTCAGTGTGTGGTGTTGTAGAGACTCTAGAATATGTGCTCGAGGTGTGCCCGGAGTATGCGCGCGAAAGACTGACACTGGCAGCTACCTTGAGGCCTTTATACAATAGACCACTGTCGGAGGACCTCTTGCTAGGTGCATGACCACAGAGTTGGCAGACGATAGAGGCAATGCGTGCTTTTTCACGTTTCTTAGGCGACACGGGCCTGGACTCATGCTTGTGATAACATTTATGCAATGTGTTCTTTCACCTCGTTCCTTCCATTATCATCCCCCATGGTGACCCTCTTTCTTCCCCTCTTCCTCTTCCCTTACGTAGAGTAGCAGGCCAGATGCTCCATTTTCCGGCCGACTTCTCTACATTTTCCAATCATTAAACTACTTCTTCTTTCACGCTCAACTTTCCCTTTTGCCAACTTTCCCATGTGTTTCAATAAGCGCCACCAGGTTGCGGTAGCGAGGGCCCCTTAACTGTAAGGTATTCACTAACTTGAAGGTTGCAGCGCGTAAACTTGTAAAGCGATAACGGACAGGTGGGACGAGGAGTGGAGCAGCTTCAAAGGAGAAACGCCGCACAAAGGAAACCCCTCGAGGACTCAACGAGCGAAGAGTTCGTAAGGTGGTCGGGAAAGAACCGAAGCGACGCTGGGAGAAAGTTATAGGACGGAGAATTGCGAATGCATAATGTTAAAAGGAAGAAAAGCCTAATATCACTTCGCTTCAGTGCCCAGTGGACTTCACCGCTCTTTGACGAAGCGAGAGCAGGAACTGGCAGAGACAAAATGTTGACAAAGTGGAACGCCCTGGAACCGGCGAGGCAGAGTGCCTCATTTAAGCAGACATTTTAAGAGAAACATTAAGTCAGGCTAAAGTGATAGATTAGTGCTTCGAAGTTCCTAGAGCGTCACCTAGACTGAAAACAATGTTCTTGTCTGCGAAAAAAAAAAATGACGTAAACGTATGCTAGGTTAACATGGTTTGAGTTTTCTTACAATAACACGTCCCGTTTGTAATTCGTAAATCGTAGTCAACCTCTAAATATCAAGAAACATAATTAGTTACATTTCATGGTGACACCAAACGAGGCGTAGTTTGGTCCGTTTTGTGGGATCTTTCTAAAGAACTCACTGGTGCTAGCTCCTCACGCCTTTCTGTCAGGGCACTTCACTGTATTTAATTAGGGAGTGGACTCATACGCAGATGCGTATGATTTGTCCCGGGCCGGAGTTGAATTGCGGAATGCTGCCGACATTTAATTTGTGGTTAATTTTCCTAAAGTTAAGCCACTCCTTGACATAAAACAAACGTAGAGCTGTTTCTGAGTAGGTTAACCTAACAACCTAAACTGATTCAGTGTTTGCTAATCCGCGATAAAGGTATGCTGCTTCAGCCCGTAATTTGCTGTGCGCAAGAAGTCGAAGGGCGTGATTTCGCAAGCTATGGTCCTTAATTCCTCGCAGACGCTGCTGGCTTCGCGTATTGTTTGCCTTATAAAGTGATTTCTTTCCAAGCTTGGAGTATTTTCCTCCCGGTTTTCTTTTTCCTTTAACAAACTGAGTCAGAAATACGCTTCGTTAGCGAGTGACGAACTTTTGATTGTAGTTGGAAAGTTGAGTTCCGTTTCTGACCGACTTTAGCTACAATTTTGGGCATTCCGGTTCACTTGAACTCGCCTAGCTCCACCCTTCAGAATTTTGATTTTAGTTCTCAATTGTTCATTTATTTTGCTTATTAAAAGAGAAAGGATGTGACAGTAGACGACGAGCATGTACTGAAAAGTTTCAAGTTATGGCGATTCGAGAGTTTCTCAATCAGACAAGGTTATGAACGCTAAAGAAACGTAGATTTGGACCACTATTGTCCTTAAATTTTCTGTCTATATGTTTCACGCATTGGCGGAAGCTTGAGACACTTGACTTCAGAAATCCTTTAAAGAAACATTTTTAGGCAAATACGGAAAAGAGTATGTCGTAGCTACGCCAACGAGCAGAGAATGTAGAGGAGTGGACACGTGATAAGCGAAGTGCTTAGGCTAAAAAGAAAGCAACAGCAGTCTAAGTTTGCTTCAACTTTAGGGCTGCGATGTACGAAAAACCCACGAAATTCCAGATTTCATACTGTGTAAATATATAAAAACAATTCATTGGAAATTTCGCAAGGTTAGAAACAAGATTGATTTAGAAAAGCGCAAAAAAAGGGAGAAATATAATTGTTTACAGATTACCCAAGGCTGACAGCGAAAACTGCGATGCATTCGAATGCTGCGTCAATAGAGGATGCCCTAAGCCAACAACCATCTAGTGTATAAAAAATGACCACTTAGGGAAGCCGAGCAGGAATAATAACAGACTAGTCATTCTGTAGCTACTTGAATCAAGAAGCAAATCAACAATTTATATTGAACACTGACTTCCCTTTATAGCTGGATACTTGAGTCGCGGATTACGCCGCCAAACAAGAAAAATTTTGAAAAGTGGGAAGCATGACTGTGAGCAAAGAAAAATAAGTGTCTCTTTCATTATTCGATAGGCTGCAAAATTAATGACAACGCTTTTATCTAGGACGAGAAAAAAACAACAAAGTTACAGTTCGTGAAATAAAATAAAAGAAAAAACAAAACAAAGATGTCGATAGAATCAGAACAGCAGATCGGAACCAAAAACGAAAACATTAGAAATAATAAAGAAAAACAATTAATCGCTCACAACCCAGGCGTATGTGGGATTATAAAAACTTGGGTATAGCGCGCCCAAATATTGCAGTTGTCCGAAAAGATCGACCAACTCAAGGCGGTGCATAGCCCTACTCATTAAGAAGCCTGTTACCTCTGTCTTGCTACGCGATGCTACAGATACTCCAGTCTTTGTCTTCATAAATTCTGCGTGGATATTGTACCATACTTGCTCGTGGCCCTCTGGCCTCTTTTGGGTCACGAAAGCGGGATCACCGACTGGAATGTTCACAATATTCGAATTGTTATGGGCGACTATGACTTGTCTAGACTAGACTAGAGCACCATGCATCAGATTCGACACGCTTGAAATGCTTATTGAATTGATGCTAAACTTCTTTCTTCATCGAAGAATATCCAATTGCATGGGCACATAAGGAGCGGAATATAATATTATCGACTTAAGAGGACAGTTTTGCTCGGCCAGCTCCGATTTCGCTACTCAAGTACATGTAAAATGCAAAAAGGCTTTTGTGAGACAACCGCTGGACAGATTCGGATATATGTTGCGGTGAGGGATAAAGTTAACGTCTTGCGATTCTAGTAAGGAAAGTTCTGATTATAGACCTCGAATTTCTTCCAAAGTTGCCGAAAATTTATGTACCCCCTTCTCCCCCACCCCCCAAAAAAGAAAGGAAGCACGATCGTTCACAGAATCATAGCCGTGCACAAATAAATAAATAAATAAATAAATAAATAAATAAATAAATAAATAAATAAATAAATAAATAAATAAATAAATAAATAAATAAATAAATAAATAAATAAAAGTCAGTTCTCTAAATTGAATCTGTTAGAGTATCTAAAGCGGACAAATGTGATATATGAATTTGCAGCTTACATGAAATTGTTAAAAGGTTTACAAGAGTTTTGCAGTTGTTTTACTTACAGAGTAGCGGTATATTTACGAGCGGTGTATGTTACATCCATTTTGTCCGCTTTAAATGCATTATTAGGTGAGGTTTGCGTACTTGTGATACCTGTTTAATTTCTGAATGGGGCAGTTGTAAACCTGATACTTGAATTTCTTGAAATTTTGTAATTTCCAAGAATGAAACAACTTGGGGCATAAATTGAAAATTTCATTTCTGCCGAGTGACTAGATTTTAAACTTTTCTTTGAAATGCAGCGAGCATCATCGAAATTTATGCTGTGGTCACCGAGAAAATGAATTCTCCGTTGCAATGTGTTTTGACAGGAGCTATCGAGCTAAAGCTCACTCTTATCTTATTAGTGACAACTTTCCGATGGATATAATGTGATCGGAATTCATATAAGACATCACAGATTACAGCATTCCGAAGTGCCAACTGCCACTCGGATGCACTGCAAGAGCTGAACTCACTGACTGCACTGCCATTATATATATATATATATATATATATATATATATATATATATATATATATATATATATATATATATATATAAACCTAAGCAAGAACGCTTACAGTGTTCGCACGTCAGAAGACATCTAACCATCCGGTCACTGTACCAAACTTTTGTGGAACTTTGTTCAGCGTTGGACCTCTGAGTGGCCACTCCGACTGCCGCTAGCTGCCAACGTGGTTAGGCCTAAGCGACACCATGAACTCCGATTCTCAAAAGCTAATAACCATCGGGACTGTCAGAATGGAAGCGGGCGCAGTACTGAGGGGCCAGTTGTCCACATAAACAGGAGCGCCCACCGAGAAGAACGTGATCGCCGATCCGCCCACCTCCCTTGTTCGATCAGAGTCGCGTGAAAGGATGACTCCAACTTTGCGACTCATTCAGTCGGTGATTTCGAACTACCAGGCGGAATGGTCCGCACGAGACCAGTCACCAGACGCAGCAGACAAGAACGCGCCGTGGTTTGACTTGCCACGCAAAGGACGCCGTTCTCAAGCACACAAGACCCCTGCCCATCAAGAGAGGCAGACTTTTGCAAGGGCGATACCAACACTGGCCAAATCGCAAGGAAGATAGCAGATGCAAGCAGGAGGCTGCGCACGGTGCACGCAGTTGAAACACGGGTGCGGTGGGATCCCGGCCCTCGCGGCGTACTAAGGAACGAAGCCGGTCACACCCGCTTCGTTCCTTGATGGTGCAATGTGATGGAAATGAAGAGACAGCCTTCCAGGACAATGACAGTGGGTGCTCCGTGAATGCCTAAAACAAAGTACGCCGAAGGAAAATACAGGGCCTGCAGGCTTGTCGCACGCATGTCAATTACTCGTGCACAAGGCCCGCATCAGTACTGCACTTACGCCGGATGCACTTGGACGATGGCGTGCACACAAGGAAAAAAAGTCGTCTTCCTGACAACATGGCGGAAGAGCTATCACTGCAAAGCGCTAGCTGCGCCAACCTGCACTTGCTGTGGGAGCGTCCAAAGCACTTCGCCCTCCAACGAAAGCACGAGCAGTGACCAGCTTCGAGGAGTGGATCCGTTCCTCAGCGGAGGCCGGCAGTGTCCTGCGAGCGCTGTTCGCCTTTGCTGCGGAATCTGGCATTCTCCGCAAGGTGTAACCGTCTGGGGAAGCATTCCTCGGTAGTTGGCCCTGTCCTCACCTCCCAATGCCCTACCTACATACCTAGAACAGGCCGATGAGCCATTCCTCTTTTAATAAAGCTATACCATCATCATCATTATGATCGGCGTTTTAGAGCGAGGAGACAAGCAAGTGCGGATGGAACAATAACAAAAGAAAGAAGTGTGGCACGTGATATCGCGATGACATGCTGGGCGTCTAGTGCAATGAATCGCCTATCGCTGCAGCTTCGAGCCTTCCTCTTCCATGCGTCTGCTACAGCGTAGACATAGCGGCGTTGTCTTTCGTCTGTCAGCATGCAGACAAGGCGAGAATGAAGTCAGTCCGGTGGCAGCATCGAACACAGCTCTTACCGTTTTTTCTTGCCTGATGGCCCATTCTCACGTCTTCGCACCTGCCATCGACTTGGTACATACAGCGTGCGGTCCGGAGGTTTTCTGCTATCAACGTGAAAATTCCTTGAAGGCAGGCAGCATTCTTCGCAGCTTGTCCGTGCAGATATGAACAGCCGTTGGAGATGATGCCCTGGAAACTGGGTGACGTCCCGCACTGGGCCCCTTCAAGCCTACAAAAGGACACGGCAAAGGATCCCACCCGGCAGTCCGGTGGAGCATCGAACACAGCTCGATCTGACCGTTGTCTCGCTGATATTTTCTTTGCGATGCTTTCGGTACAATTTACACAAGCTGTGAATATATATATATATATATATATATATATATATATATATATATATATATATATATATATATGATAGATCTGGGTCCTTATTTCGTCCGAATAACTTTCGTATACGCAGTGCACGACTCCAGTCCTAGCGTCTGCGGTCTCCTTTCTCTGTCGGTTGCATGGAAAGGATCACATATATCTTCAGCCTCGGATAAGAACTTTAAACAATCAAGGTTGCTCTTTCCGCACTATTTTCACTACTTGATTTTTTTTTCTGAGCGAATGCTTTCTATTCTTTTTCGGCTCAAGCAAAGCGTCGGAATATCATTCTCGTTCTTCGCTGCTACTTTTCGAGTTTTCAAGTTGGAAAGACGGAGAGAGCAGAAAGAAGACATGCTTCCTTTATTTTCCAGAAGTTGTCAAACATGTCGCATGCAGGATAACGAGCTCGTACTGAGCATGGACTGAAGTGCTCAGAAAACACACGACGGACCTTAGAAGAGTAATGAAACAGCGCAGAATGACATATTTAAACGGGCTGATATAAATAGAGGAAGAAAACGGACTGAAGTACACTTGAGGGGCGAGAAGAAACACTATTGCATAAAATGGTGGAACTAGCTAGCCCAGCAACAAGCAGTGAGTCGATATTGCAGCAAGCTATTCGAGTTGCCAAAACACGTGCCGTGGAAGCTTTCTTGAAAGCCCTGCATGAATATCGCAACAGCGAAAATGAAATAGCTGTGAAAAGTTACAGCCTCTAAGGGACCGTTGTTGAGACGGTCATTTCCCTGGCAAAGGCGCCTAACAAATCTATGTTTATGGTGTTCTCTGCACGTCGTACAGGGCAAAATATCTAGCCTTCTCAGACGAAACCGGTTACAGGCTCTGGACAACGGAATCGCCGGAATCAACTCCTTGACCGCAACAAAACTGGATGTACAGGTGATGAGTATGCACTTAATACGGCGTCACGCAGACACACGCAGACACACGCAGACACACGCAGACACACGCAGACACACGCAGACACACGCAGACACACGCAGACACACGCAGACACACGCAGACACACGCAGACACACGCAGACACACGCACGCACGCACACGCACGCACACACACACGCACACGCACACAAGCCCACGCAGACACATGCACACACACGCACACAAGCCCACGCAGACACATGCAGACACAAGCCCACGCAGACACATGCACACACAAACCCATGCAGACACACTTGTAACATCTTCATTAGAAAAAAAAAAAAAAAAACCAAGCCGGCAGATCCCACGCCCTGTGGGAATCGATGTTATGCGAAACAGTGTGCGGGGGGCCTACCAAGTTCACGAAACGACCATGAGAGCACCAAGACGTAGGCTGCTGTTTCATGACCTACATGACACGCATGTCATGGCATTCATGTCATGCGTTCTCAGGAATCCCTTTAGCTACGCCTAACAGACCTTAAGGTGAAAGCGTTAGTCATGACCATGACTATGACTTCGACCATCAACCTTTAGCCTTTTCGTTCACTTAGTACCACGTCCGAACCCATTCCATTGGTTTCTGAGTGTTAATCTTGTTTCGCTGAGTCATATGTGATTTTTGTTGAGTCATGGCCATGACTATGACTTCTACCACCATTCTTTAGTGCTTCCTTCCCTTAGTAACCACGTCCGAACCATTTCCGTGGGTTTTGTGTGTTAGTCTTTTTGCGTTGAGTCATTATCATTTTTGCTGAGTCATGCTCATGACTATGACTTATCCCATTATATTCTAGTGTTTCCTTCAGCAAGTGCCCTCGTCAGAACTCATTTCAGTGGTTTTGGAGTGTTAATCTTTTTTCGCCGAGTTATTGTCATGTTTTGCTGATTCATGCTCATGACTATGACTTAAACCATCAACCTTTAGCCTTTTCCTTGACTTAATACCACGTCCGAACTCATTCCTTTGGCTTTTGAGTGTTAATATTTTTTCGCTAGGGCCGTCATCTAGGTAGATAGGCCTAGGTCTCACAAATCTGCTACACAAAGTTTATTCCTCCTCCTCCTCGCTAGGTGATTGTCATTTTAGGCAGCTGTTTCATGACCTACAGAACACCCATGTCATGTCATGACCTATCATTTACGTTCATTATACACTATGCCAATTTCGGTACCTACCAAGTTAACGAAACGACCATGAGGACATCAAGACGTAGGCGGCTAGATAGATAGATAGATAGATAGATAGATAGATAGATAGATAGATAGATAGATAGATAGATAGATAGATAGATAGATAGATAGATAGATAGATACTCTCAAAGTGACAAATGTTCAAGAAATGCTTCACATTTAAAAGAAAAGTCGTCTTCGTGACCGATCCCCACGGAATCTTCATCAAAGATGAATTAAGCAAGCTTCATCGACAGCAGGGAAACGTTTTCCTGCTTGCTGTGGTGAAGTCGAATCCAATCTTGCAATTGGACTGGCCGGATTTTTTCCGCAGTATTCCATCCATTATGCGTTTAAGAAGTGCCTCGTGCCTTCGGCTTGCTGCTGGCATGTCGTCCAGATCACTTCATTTGGATCGTCACAAAAAAAAAAAAAAAAAAAGGAGACGTCTTATGCGTGGTGAAACCGTCGTATTTGTGATGAGCCTTTTCCCAAGTACTAGTGTCACTCGTGGTAGTTGCCTCGGCATTTGCATTTTTCAGGGCTACTTTTATAACTGATTTGAGCTTAACGAGGTCGGCACAATATACTTGGACCTTGGAGCAGCACAAGTATTGCACTTAACGAAGGCGCTGGCGGTGTTTCTCCGGCACGCTGGGCTTGACCAGAGAATTTATTGAGTTACTATTCTGCGTACTGGTGTTGGTTGGTTGTGCGCGTGTTATGCACATATTCCTCATTTCACGTGTCACTCGTATCAGCTGGAGTAGCGTGCTATGTCCACACAAATATCTCCAGCGGTCATTAAAAACTGTGCTTTACTCTCCCAAAGTAGTGGGCAGTCAAGCACTGAAAGGGGGATGCCCTGTTTTTGAACTGACGTGTACGCAATGAATTAGAGACATCCTCTTACACCGTGTTGATTGCAGAAGAGGTTTAGTTTGGTGATATCTTCGTTACGATCTCGCATAGGTTACCAATCTAAGAGGAGGCAATTTGCTTGATATGCATCATTTTTTATGCATGCCACTTATACGCCAAGGAATAAAAAAACAACGCTAACTGATGCACCACAAGAACGAAGGCGCTAGACAGACACGGCGCAGTCTTCTTGTTCTTGTGGTGAAAAGTTCGTAGTGCAATCCTGTGCTGAAACTGTAATTTAATATTACCCTAGCATAGCTGGCTAGACAAGTGTTTCATTTATTTCTTCCTTCTTTTGGTTCATTGATGCTTTATTTATTGTCATTTTTCGAGTAAAATGTTCTTCTGATACTCAATTCAGCTAACTTTTTTCCGGAAATTTCCCCTTTTAACGAAACCTCGAAGTGGTTTAGAAATTCTGATTGCATTTCCTCACCCCATCGCTCCGATCACTTCACTAAAGGCAGATGGCCGTCTAGACCAGCCTGGAGAATGCAGACTTGATTGCAGATTGATACAATGGAGAATAGAAGTCAGCACTAGTGCCAGTGGTTTTAAAAGCTCAAGACAAAGCTTCATGCCTGGCCAAGCCACGATTCCATTCAAATGCAATCGCTTCAGAGGCTGCCTAACGAGGAAAAATTTTGTGGTTAACTCATGTTTGTACAGGAAAAGTGTAGTTCGGGCTGAGCTGAAACTTGCTGTGAAACTACAAACTTGAGGTAGCTTGCTGTTATGAAAGGAAGATTCCTCTACGACACGGTTTCTAGCTATTTAACGCCGCGGATGTTTGCCGAAGTCAGCAACCTTCGTAGCGGAATGCAACAGACTGAGAAATAAGCGACTGGCAGTACTTCTTGTTTTGTATAACTGTCTGCTGTTTTTGTACCAGATGCTGCTGTCCTACTGGTGACTTCCACACGAGTGGCATTAGCGAAAGTGCGTACGGCCGCAGTACTTGCCCGAAGATTCGCCGGTGACGAAGCGGGCAAAATTTTGGAAGTCAAAGGGGGAAAAAAAAAGAAGGATCTCTTTCACAACTGGCGTGGATACGCGCATTTCGCCAAGCGTGCCAAGTTCACACGATTATGTCCGAGATCAGCTCGTATGTATCAGCGCTCGGCAGGTGCTCGAAGGAAGAAAACGGCGCTGGCATATAGGCAGGAGCGTATTGTGCAGGAGAGACATAGAAGCTGCCAGAAACAGTCAGGGAGGAAAATCGAGGGACGACGTCGAACGAGTATGCGATGCGGAAACCATTCTGGAGTTTCCCGGAAGAATTCCATTTCAAGCTCGCCTCCGCGCGTTTCTCCTGTTGGCTCACAAAACGCAAAACGTCGACGCGAAAATATCCCTCTCAAATGCGTCTAGTATCACTGCGAAGAATAAAGAAATATAAAAAAAATATTGTAGATAAGACTGCGCGCTGCCCTTGCGGTTCGCTGAGTCCCTTCAGAAAGCGCGGCCTCGTCCCAACGCTCGTGCTACCCTTAGCAGTTGCCGTCTCATGCAAACGAGCTCGTCTGCGCTCTGTAAAAATTTACATTTCCGCCCTAAAGCACCATGAGTGGCGGGGTGGAGGCGAGGGAGGGCGCTCGAAATATACGCATAGGGATGCCTTTCCCGGCGGCTGCATTCTATACCGTGCGACAGCCGTACCTCCTTTCTCCCAGGTTCTCGCTTTCTGCGAAGTCGCAACCCTACCACCCACTCCCCACCTTCTCTCGCACACTCGTGTTTCGGCCCGGCTCTTCGCTTGGCTGTCCGTTTATTGCGAGCCTGCAGTCGCTGCATGCATACGCCGTTGTCGATCCGTTCTGCGTGAGCCACCGGCGCTTGCTCATTTGTTGCGATGTTTTGTCTCTGCTTCAGAGCTCGTCGCATTCTCCCTGTCACACAGCGCACTCTGACCTTGTCGCTCTGATTGTTCACGCGCTGAGCGAGGTGCGAACGCGGCGCTTTCACTGCCCGGAGCGGCTCTGTGTCTTCGCAACATTCTCGATGCCTCTGCCGTCGCCGACTCTGCATGCAGCTAGTACTCGACTTTACACAGCTTTACTGTTCATTCTGCTGCACGGGCGGGCCTGTTTTCTCGTATATTCGCTGCTGCATGTGGGGAGTTCAGCATCGGTTGCGTAAGGGCATGACCCGTGACTGCGCGCGCCATATTTGGAACGTAAGCGAAAACGAGAGTAACGATGCAGGAACAAAAAAGAAAATAGAACATCTGGTCATAACGAAGAAAGAAAAACACAATAAAAGTACGAGAACAATTATTAAAGACATAATTAACATTCCGTGAAATGAAATGTAAATTCATAACAAAAAAAGGAGAAATGGAGAGAAAAATTTTAACAATGTGGGAAAGTAACTAAGACACAACATTGCGAAGCTAGGAAGAAAACCATGACAACGACTTATAAAAGAACGACACAGATTGAGGAGTGCCTACTGAATGACTGCGCTGAGCTGCTCCACTGCAATGTATCCTTTCACGCGATCCAACAACACCAGTTATAACACCGAACGAATGTTTACATAAGCAGTATTCTAGATCGGTCTTTACTTGAACGCCACTGCGAACTGCTCAGTAACTGATTACTTTGTGCCTCTGCATGCGGACAAATTCATCCTAACTAGTGGTTCGTGTTATCGGACATTATGATATTTGTAGCTCTCTGGTCCGTCAGATGCATGAACAACTCCTCCAAATATGTTCATCTCAACAGCGAAACACACAAGAGGGATTGCGAAAGGCCGGGGATTTTAGTGCAGGAACTTTGCGTTAAGCGGAGGCATGCAGTGTGTGCATGCTTTCCGGAGGAGAAGATTCTGGGCGCATGGAGACGGGTTGACCATGCCCAACGCGCCATTATTTCCCCCCTGAGCTTTCTGTGTGAGGCAAGCTGAGACGTTCGCCTTTAGAACAAATGGGCGTGCGGGTGAGAGTGTGCGGAATGTGTTTGCGGGAGAACGTTTTTAAGTGAGCGCATTTCTCCTGCGCGTAGTGCGTGTATAGTGCACATACCGCGAAGTGGACAATAAGTCTAAATAGCTAATTGTGCGATAGCATCGTCAACTGCTATCTCCCTCTCCCTTTCGCTGTCTCTCTCCTTAACCCCGGTGAGGAGTACCAAGCCCGAGACACGCTCCTCCGGCCGACATCCGCTCTTTTATTTTGCTTAAATCCGCCTCCTCCTCCTTAGGTGCGCGGGAGCTCGCAGGTGGCCATCTAGACAACCTACATCACGGTGTCCTAAATCTCGGAAGACATGGAGCTCTCCACAATCTTTAGCATTACTTCGGTAAATTTGCAGGCATAAAATAATTTCGAATACGATTTAGCAATTTTCAGAAGGATTCCATTAAATGTGTCTGCGCCTTTCTGAATCTGCCGCGTGCACCTGGCAGTCACGCGACCTTTGGCAAGGGATAACTGGGTAGAAGATGAGGGCGAGGTGCGCTGCGCAATGTTTAATCTGCCCTCGTGTATTTTAATGTATAATATGTGCAAATAATAAAAAATGGTATTCTTCGTATATCTTGATGTACCTTTATGAGACTCATTAAAATCAGTTTGTAGATCTCAGGAAGGTTATAAAGTAAATGTTTTTTTTTTTTTACGTCGGATAATAGGAGACAATGAGCGGGCAGTTTTGCTTGTTCAGTTGGCCTTTGGCTTTATTTAAGGCTTAAGCTTAATTTCAGTAACGAAAGGAGGAATTTGTATTTTCAGATGCTGTGTTTAATGTGACTCGTTAAAGGCTATCTTGCGAACTCTATATACGCAAGGCCCATAACGCAACTTTTCTTCACTGCAAATACGGTGGTGGATTAGTTATTTAGCACCCGCTTCAGAATCCCGGTATTCTCGATTCGAACCAGCGGAAATTCGTACTTCTTTAACGGAGCTGTTTACGCCTAGCGTAATCTGTCTGTCGTAGGCAGAAAACTGGGGGCCGATCCTTTAGGTAGTGCAGAAAGGGTTCAAGCGCAATGGCACATACCCCTGTGAACTAGCGAAGCTGAGCCTGGATAAGTCGAGTTAAGCATGATTGGGACTACTTAAGCTTTGCCAGTCAGCGATAGCCAATCGATAGCCAATCAATAGCTATTTGATAATCGACCAATAATCAATAAATTCCGGAAAATGCTGGGGATGACTTGGTAATGCTTAGCCTAGCCCAAATACGTGGCCAATGCCTTGCGAAAGCCAATCGACAGCCAATCAATAGCTCGATAGCTCGATTACTCGAAGTAATCGATAATCGCTGAATAATCAATAAATTCCGGGAAATGCTGGGGATGACTTGGTAGTGCTTAGCTAGCCTAGCCCAAATACGTGGCCAATGCCTTGCGATAGCCAATCGACAGCCAAACAATAGCATAATCGATCAATAATCAATAAATTCGGGAAATGCTGGGGATGACTTGGTAGTGCTTAGCCTAGCCCAAAAGCCAGGACTAGCTAGGTGCCCATCAGCTCCGCTGTCTCTTTAGCATTGCGCCTCCAGAGCAAGCTACGCAAATTCCCCCCCCCCCCCCCCCCCCCCCCCCTATTTAGTTTATTTGGCTTCGAGCGTGTTTATACAACGGGTCGGGATGTTGCAGGTACACCTGACTCTGGGTGTAGAACCGGCACTTCTCCTCTAGGCTTCCTCCTCCTGATACCTAGCTTATGACAGCTCAGTGTAGTAACTATATTCAGACCAACAAAATTTGTATTACAAGGACTTTGTATTTTATGCGCAGTTGACTGTTTAGCTATTCAGGCAGGAACATCGATTGGTGCATGCTTCATTGTGATTTAACGTGCTTCATAGTGCTTCATTGTGATTTAAATTTTTGGGCAGGGGTCAGGATACCATGAAGGAGTTCCGTCGGCAACAAAATGATGGCGGCGATGTTAAAAAAAATCAGTACCTGTTTTGATAAAGAAATGATGGCATATACTCAGATTTTTTTTTTGGAACCAGTTCTATGAGTATCGCTGTTGTATTTAGAGGCGTTGTTGCAAACCACCGACGATTATTCAAGTTGAGGAAGACAGTTAGCTTTAGGAAATTTGTTTGATAATTGAGTTGTTTTGTTTGTCTGCAAAAAGAACAAATTGAGATAACGCAATCACATCATAATAATAATAAATAATAATAATATACTGTAACACTCCGTAAAAGAGAGGTTGAAGAAGAAGAGGATGATGACGGTCCCTGCAGCGGGCAGCAGCAGTTCAACTGCTATCTACCCGATCTACCATCTCTGCCAGCCTTCATCTGTAAATAAATACACAATCATCCGTAACAGTTTTGGAGGAGGTGCGGGGTACCTCGACCACGCCAACACGGTTCTCCAACCACCTGATCTTTGTCGACCACCGCCTTGCTGGACTGCCTCCATTACTGCTGGTGGTCGAGATGTCACGCGATGAAGACGGAACCCGGAGTGTACCAACTCCAGCGGCCTCTTCCGGTAGCAGCTTCAGCGGCTGGTTCCTGGCAACGCCAGCACCTCATAGAGCCTAGATCTTTCGCAGGTAAGTCTGACGAGGATGTGGACGAGTGGCTCACACACTACAAACGGGTGAGCAACTACTATGATTGGGACGGAGTAAGCCAGCTCTCAAACGTTGTGTTTTTCTTGATGGAAACGACGCTCATGTGGTTCGGTAACCACGAGGATAAGCTTACAACGTGGGATCGCCTCGTGTCTGAAATCAAAGAGCGGTTCGGCGATTGCGTCCCGAAAAGAAGCAAGCGGAGCAGACGCTGCTTCGAAGAGCCCAAGTTCCAGGCGAGACATGCACGACAATACTGAAGTATTATTACAGAACGGTAAATCCTCGCATGTTAGAGTAAGACAAAGTTGGCCACTTGTTGAAAGGAATCGCCGAGCATGTTTATAACTTCCTCATCGGCAAGGAGAGCCTCAACTCAGTCGCCGATGTAATACGTCATTGCCGCACTTTCGAGACCCTCAAGACGCAGCGCATCACACCGAAGTTTGGCCGGTTCGCAAATGTTACGACCGTTGCCAGCGTAGATTACTGCCCATCACTGGATCTCACATCGACTATTAGGCAGATTGTGCGGGAGGAGCTGAGTCGACACTTAGAAATCACCAACGACACTGGCTTCCACGATGCTCAGCAGCTTTACCGTCCCACACTGGCTCCTTTGTCCATCGCTGCAACCATCGCTGCAACATTACCGCGCGAGGCCACCATCAAGGATGCAGCCGAATTACTGCCAGGAGTCCAGTTACCACCATACTGCCGGATATCCGCGTCGCTCGTCCAATAGCGCCGGTTTGGTGAGTGCCAGATATTGGTTCTTGGCCACCTCGTGAGCAAAGATGGAGCCCGGCCTGACCCACGGTAGATTGAGGCAGTCAGCGCATTCAAGCCACCGCAGTATGCACGAGAGCTCCGCAGTTTCCTTGGATTATGCTCGTATTTCCGCCGCTTTGTTCCGAGATTCGCTGACGTTGTGCATCCATTGACGTGTCTGTTGCAAAAAGATGTGCCCTTTAATTGGACACCAAAGTGTGAGTCGTCGTTCTGTCAACTCAAGTTTCTACTTACGTCGTTACGCTGTTCCTGCTGGAAAACAGCAACATCGGAAATTCAAGAGCGATAGCAGCTAGACAGTCATGGAAACTGTCTTCATCGGAGTGGGTCGCTGCCAATGGTAGCCGAGAAAGGCAATCGGCTTCAGCATGACGGTGGCCACTCCTGTAAGTTACCACAAAGTCATATTCTTGAAGTCGTTGTAAAGTCCATCGTGCCAGATGACCAGACGGATCTCAAATACTTACATGCCAGCATTGTGAATTCGGCCTAGTGTGAATAAGGGGGAAGATAGATTGTTTGTTTGGGCAATTGGTCTCGTCGCTGACGACCGTAAGGGCCAGTTCACACTAGGCTGACACCACACCGATTTTGGTCTGCCGACTGTTGGCGACAGCGTTTTCCTTCCTTTAAACCGCTAGTCACAGCGTTTTCCGTCCCGTAAACTGCTGCCGTCAACAGTCGGCAGACCAAAATTGGTGGCGTGTGGGCCTAGTGTGAATAAATGTTAACGGAACTGTACGTGTCGTCGTCGAAGACAGCGAGCTTCATGCGTTTCGGAAGGAGCACGGGCATGGCAGAACAGTTTAATGCCCACAGCGACGTGGTTCCATTGGTCATGGACACAATGCTACTAGGTACCAATATGTTCTTCTTAGCACAGAAATCGGTGAGGGGCTATACCATGGCGTCAAATGAACCGTCAGTATCAACAGAAGCGATGACAGACACAGACGCTAGCGACCAAGGAGGCAGCGTCACCTGTTCAGCAGCAACAAATGTCTTTTGTTGACGCGGGCGTTCATCAACAATTCCTGAGGCAATGACGCTGCTGACAGAAAGCTCGAAAACGTCGCCGCGGTGAGGGAGAGCGACGCTGGCGTGAAGATGGCGGAGTCAAGCTGCGGTCGGAAACAGGAGAATCACAGCGGTGATTGCGTCGAGGAACTTTATTGGGGAAGGTCGTTGCAAATGATACTTGAGACCACGGATGGCCAAGATGACATCGATGGTGGTTCATACCACCTTGGCGTTTGGCGACCCTGGCGACAGAAACGAGAAAGGTGTCCAGTGGCACCGCAGCTGTAACACACAGGGGGCTCTCGGCCGACATCGTACTCTTGGAAGGAGATGTTAGGATGCTTGGGCCGGTAAGATTGGTCATTTGGTTCCTGGTATTGCCAGCTAGCGTTGCGGTTTATAACATATCGGGCCTGTCAAAGCAAGGGAGTAAGCCGTGACTAAGCCCGGCAAGATCAGAGAGCGAAAAGAAAATTACAAAAAAATAATCACTGGATGTTGAACCACTGAATTCGGCTCCGCATAGATGCGATGTTACGAAGGCATCATGTTTTTCTGCTGATAGCGATAATTCAGCCAGCGATTTTTGGACTCTCACACCATTGTAAACCTTTATGCCGCACTCTATCGGCAGAGACCTCCAACTCTGTTTTTTTTAAATTGAAATGATGAATAGGAGATATTAGCGCCTTTATGGCGGCCCTGGCTACTCCTTGTCACTTAGCAAAAGAAACATATGCGCAAAAAGAGTAAATAATGTCACAAAATATAGCACTCAGCAGAACACCAGGGGCCGAATTCGCAAAAACGTTCTTACGCTAAAACTGTTCGTGGAAGCAGGTGTCAGCCAATCGTGGTGTTGGAGAGAGAGAGAGAGAGAGAGAGAGAGAGAGAGAGAGAAATACGTTTATTAAGTAAAAAAAATGTACATGTATTAAAAGGCAACCCCAGTGTTTTTTCCGGTAAGGTGCCTAGATTAGGTTAATTGTTTCGGTCCTTATAAGATAGATCAGCAAGCTGTCATGTATAGCTTTGTGTTGTTCATGGGGTCCCTCTTGGAAGTATCCAGTCATTGAGTGTGACGACTGAGCTCTGTAGCCCAGCAAGGCAGATTCTTCACAGTGAGGATAGGCCAGGACATGTCCATAGCAGATGGTGTGCTGTGGCTGGCGCACCCGTGGTGTTGGACGTATATCATTAGCGAAGGCCAATGGTAAGTAGCACTTATGAACGAAAAGCTTTGTTAATTCAGCCTCAGATGTATAAACACAATACAGTCCAACAGTACCTGAATCACAAAGTTTTGTGCATGAGTTCAATACACATGCGTATATATAAATTCAAAAATTTTCCATGGCCAAAACACAGAACATAAGTAATTACACATAGCATAAAAACATGATAACCACATAAATCAATTTTGAACACAGTTGCTTCAACTGCACAATCAGACGAGGACGGTGAAAGAATACTGAGACACGTTGTTGATGCCAATGACTTTGTACGCGAACTGGAAAATTTGTATGGTGTGCCGTCATTGTAATCGATGTTTCTCTAGCGTTCCCTTTTTCTTATTGTTCTTATTTTTGCTTTCTTGCTGTGTTATCGATGTTTTTTTCCCTATGATTCTGTAATCACTGTATACTTCTTCTTTCTAGGGGTTTTACGTGCCAAAACCAGTTCTGATTATGAGGCACGCCGTAGTGGAGGGCTCCGGATTAATTTTGACCACCTGGGGTTCTTTAACGTGCACTACAACGCAAGCACACGGGCGTTTTTGCATTTCGCCTCCATCGAAATGCGGCCGCCGCGGCCGGGATTCGATCCCGCGATCTCGTGCTCAGCAGCGCAACGCCTTAGCTGACTGAGCCACCCCGGCGGGTGTAATCACTGTATAGCCCCTCCTGCATGGACCACACGGTGGTCTGCATATTGCTAAATAAATAAATAAAATAAATAAATAAATACCAATTCTTTCACCATCCTCTTCTGATTGGGCGCTTGAAGTTATTGTCATGTCTTACCAACACGCCCAAACAGCCACGTTTTTGAACACAGAATAACATTTGTATCATTCATTTAGCCTATTAGGATATACTGGAATTTAATATTTGCCGAAAATGTTTGTGTCTTCAAAAACATTTTCAAAGCAAGAAGTGCTCTTTTCTCGAGGCCCACTGTTGGCCTTGGACCAAACATCTTTTTTAGAGTGAATGGTCTTCTATCTAAAAGTAACAAGTTTGCTTGCTATACCCTTCGAAGTGAATCATATTTTGTGCACTCGAAGAGGAGGAGATGGCGCACGCTGTTTTCTCGTGTTTACCCACAAGTGTGGATGTGTTCAGTGTTATACAGAATGTAATCACAGCCAGAACAAACCCATTTACGTGTTTATTCGTTCCTTGCTTCTGTCTTTGTCTTTTACGCGCAACGTTACACGTACTAGAACCCATTTACTTTCTCGATAGTGACATGTAACATCCCAAGCAGTCGCTTTCGATCTACAGGACCTATGGTACAGCGCCAATCTTCCATGACTCTGCTGCTTACCGCGAAATCGTATGAGTAAATCGGGAGCAGAAAGCAATGAAAATCGGCACAAAACACCTGCGATAGTAAAATTTCAGAATTTTATCTTGGCCTAGTTCATATAGACTAAAAGATGTGTTTACGACTAGAAAGTTTATTTTGAAATCATAGGAGAATGAGCGACGTTACGAGTCCTACTTCTCGACCGCATCTTGCATCTCTCGCACGTATAAGAGAGTTGTCTACAAATTATTAATATGCTGTGCCCTTTCTGGGGCTCTCTGTCACGAGCAAACAAGAGAAATAAATAAAAAATGAAAAGTTAAGTGGTGTTGTAAGGACTGAATGGCGCGGAAAAGTAAGGATGGAGCATGCCGGCAGGAGAACGGACCTTCATCAGTTGAGAATTCGGAGGTTGGCAGCAGACGTAAATAGAAAGGAGGCAAACGCGCAGAAAAGGTGACATCCCGCGTTGCCTTCCTCTTCTTCGCCTGCCCCTTTGAATTTCCATTGCCTGTCTGCTTTCTTTATAACCTCGTCTATCTTTACAATGTCCCATCTCTTATTACGAGAAGAGCACTCGCCTCGACCCTCCTTGGCATTTTGTTTACTTTTTTGTCATTTCGTTAACTTACTGTTCTCATGCTTCAGCTTTTCGTTGCTGGCGATGAGGACTCAATGGTGCCCTGGTCTGTCCGGGGTTATATGAGTCCGCCTGCAAGCCTAATTCATTGCTACATGGCTGCGTTGACCGAGTGTGTTCTTTTAATCCGCGGGACATCCACACCCGCTTATCTTGTCATCCGCCGCTTCCATCGTGACCGTTTATTCACTACCAACTGCACCGCTTGCAGCTTCAGTCTTTGGTCTCCAGTTTGTTTTTCTACCCTTCCTTAATTTGTGCCACCTTTTTGTTTCTTTTTTCGTGCGATTGATACCTTTTCGTGTTAACTTCTTTGTTGTTCTACCCGGTGGCTCCCTTATTTTCCTACCCGGCACCTATCGCAGAGATTGTGAAATGAGTCTATGCATGGATACTTTTTGTATATTGAACTTTGTAGCTCATGTTTTAAGAAAGCGTTCCAAAAATTGTTAGTGCAGTTTTGCGGTTCTGCCTTTACAAGGTGTTCGTTTTAAGAGAAAAATTGGACGCCACAAAGCGCAGCACGTTGTTTGCACTCATTTTATTTTCTTTTTGTTGTTCTCTGGCGCACACAATTAAAGCTAATGCTTTGTATAGCGCAGAGGTGCATTTTCGCTTTCAGTATTTATAGAACGAGAACAAGACAAGTGTTAATAAAAATATAAGTAGTGCATTGTTGTTCGCCGTACATTTCAGCCTTATTGCTGCGCTGACAGGCAGCTACGGCCGGGCAGTGTTGGTAGCTTCTTCAATATTTAAAAATGCGTCCCACACAGCAGGTGTTGCGCCACTATGGTAATTCCTGGGAAATTATGGGAGACTCCTGGACTGAGAAAAATAACTAATGCGCCCAGTTCTCAAAGTCTTTCGTGCTGTATGCTTGTCCTATGGCCTCCCCCTCAGCCCTCCCCCCCCCCCCCCCCCCTCCTGCTTCCCAAATAAACCTGTCTTTTTGGCTCTTTGCCTGAAGTTTCAGATAACATTTTCTTCATTTGACGCTTTAGCCCTCTCGCGCCTCGTGTGATCGTCATAGCGTGTCGTTGCCTGAAAAACGAAAAGGAAGCGTGAACAGAAACGCCTCTCATCGAGAGAAATTGGTTTTAGTCCCGGATTGTTGCAGAGCCTCGGTATTGTGTCACAATATCTTTTGGCTCTTACAGTGTCTCATTGTTCTTTTCACTTCGAGAAGAAATAAACGATGACGCCTGCGTCCGCCCTGCAACCATCCTTGATGTGCTTTATCCTATCCCAAAAAATTTCCAAGGTCTCCTTCCAGTTAGAGCACCGCTCTTTTGCTGCTGTTTTCAAGGTGTCTAGTGTTAACGCACTTGAAAGCTTGCGGCACTTAAAGCGGAATGCTTTTACCACGGCGGAAAAGGACAAACACATTTGAGGCACCGCGCCAGCGCTTGAGGGGAGGAGCTTCTACGCTGTGGCCGAGGATGCCCCGGTCGATGTGTGTGCATTGCTGTCATACTGGCATTTCTGGGCGAGGCGTTGTCTATGCACTTAGCGCTGAAACTTGCCCGACTCGCGACGCACCGTTTACTTAGGCTTTCGCTTCTCGTCCTATTGTTTATTATCTTTAT
Organism: Dermacentor silvarum; assembly: GCF_013339745.2. Taxonomy (NCBI): domain Eukaryota; kingdom Metazoa; phylum Arthropoda; class Arachnida; order Ixodida; family Ixodidae; genus Dermacentor; species Dermacentor silvarum. Next base: position 240,859,566 of record NC_051155.1, on the reverse strand, counting down.
TACCGTAGTTGCCACGTTGTCCCTGCGCTGAACACAAGGGGCGCGAACGTATGTGGCCCGGCTGTGCTGTGGCAACATTGGAGCACGCATTCATCGAAATACCTTGTCCGAGGCAGTGGTGCATTGGCCTCAAGATGTTGCCTGCACGGCATCAAAATCTTCAACGAAGGTTGTCTAGATTTTGCTGCTGAATGAAGTGCAATTACTGCACTACAACGGTGTTATTTTTATCTCCGCTGCTGATAGTTGTCGCGAGGTGTACCACACCACCTTCACTCAGACGTCATGCTCCCGGATTTGCATTTCACGTTGCCTACACTGAAAATTAAGGTCGGGTCAGATAAATGCACGAAAGGCAGGAAACATGCCCACAAACTGATAAAGGAAAGGAAAAACAAAATAACGAGAAGTCAGGGGACAGAGAGACACATATAGCCAGACCTTAGAAAGGAACAAAATGAACTCAAATAACAGCTTACGACGGATGATAACAATTTTAAACATTTACCGGGAGTAGTGTTCGCTATTGGATATATCTAAAGGGCAGCTAGCACTCTCCTATGTAATGCGTTTGTTGGTGGTGGACCTAAGATTTTTGTGAGGCGTAGATGCCTGCTGTTCAATGCCATTGAGTGAAAAATAAAGCAGCTTCTTTCATTACCATACCAATGACATTCTAGTAGCAGATGTGCACATTTCCACCTGCTTGGCGAGAGATGCATTGCGGACTACCTAACTTTTGCGCAGAAAGTTCTGTTGAACGTGGCGCCAAGCCGCAAACGGCGCACCAGCGTTTCCAAACATTTGTTAGTATCCGATGTGCAAGGAATATTGAAGTCAAGGCAGAGGTCATTGTTAAAAAGAATTATTTCGAAGATTTTGAATGCGGTTCAAGCCACGTAAGTCCGCATTAATGCACGGAGCAATTCGACCTGCTATAAAGGAAGTCCCTGTGTTGTGCGGCTCATGTGTGCTGGTCGTGCTGCCTCAAAAGAGGCTACCGACAGGCTGCATGTAGGCAGTACACTGTCGTAGCTGCACCACAAGGCCCATTTAACATTGGGAAGTAATGCGAGCGAGCGACATGCGAACTTTGTGCGAAGAACCCTGAGTAAGAACCCCGAGTAAGAACGCCGAGTAAGAACGCCGAGTAAGAACGCCGAGTAAGAACGCCGAGTAAGAACACAGAGTAAAACCTGGTGGTTTGAAAAGGAAATTTGTAGTAATGTGGAGATGGGCTCCCTAACATGGTGGCTGCTTTTGGTGTGCGAGAGCGACCATTAAGTGTTTTCCTCTCATTTCCGCTGCGAGGGCATGCTGAACATACACGAAACAGCCATCACATAGGTAATGGAAGTATGACGCCGTTCCATGACAAACTTCTCTTCAGAATAAGCAAGCACAGAAAATAAGGCAACAGACGAAGGTCATTCCTTCGTCAGAAAAAAGAAGAAACCTTTGCCCGCCCTTTTTTGAAAATTTACACCGTGTCCCGTGAAACAAAGGTAATTTACCCGAAAGTGATAGTTATCCAAGAAAAGAAGTAAAGGCATGTCAGCATGGTCAAATGATATCATGTGTCTTGAAACTGAGATTAACGAAAACCTTCAACATGTCTGCATGTATTAAAAAGGAAGCACAAACCCTGCAGAAGAACAGGAAAGCGGGCGAGTTGGAAACTATACAATTGTGCATAGCGCACAAACTAACAGATACCGCAGAAAGAATACGGGGCAAATCTTTGATACTATGTGCACTGTGAAAAAAAAAACGAAAAAAAAATTACAGCAGATCCACGAGGTGAATGATGATGAGATTGGGCGAAGCTCCTGGAAGTAATCATCGGTAAAACCGTGAAAGTTGTTCCGTTAATTCGCCCGATAAAATTGACGTGAAACGATTGATTAAATGTTTTATCAAACTTTTATTGCTGGTTTCCGTTGTCCTTTCATTATGACCGCTTTGTGGTCGGTGAAATGTAAGCTAAGTGGTTCTTGCACTGGTTGCAGATGAAAGTTGGCAAACACGATGTCGATGCAGGTGCCTCTGATGGTGGTTGGGTTGGGATTTTCAAAGGAGATGCATTTGAGTCCGTACTTTTCTGACATGTGATGCATCAAGCAATGTTTGTTGGGGTCTGTAATGTCAACGTTGAAGTCACCGACGAGCCTGAAAGGTTTCGACTTGTCGTATATACGCATGTCTCGATCGATGATCCATTTGACGTCTTCGATGGAAACATTTGGTGCCAGGTGCATTGTCAAGACGGTGATGCCACCAAAGTCGATTGCAGCACTTTCTCCATCGTCGCTCTCCGTGAAGAGAACGCCGGAAGCGTTCTCCGGAAGCCGGAAGCTGGCTTCCGGAACCGGAAGTGGAACCGGAAGCGGAACCGAAACCGGAAGTGGAACCGGAAGCGGAAGTCGGCTTCTGGTTATACTATACATATACATATATATGTATATATGGGTATACATACATATAGGGACACACAACGCCATCTATTGAGCAATTCATAAAACTAGACGTGGCTACCTACTACGACGGGGACGAACGGGTGCCGCTATAAGGAGCTTCGCCCCTAAAAAACGTGTGACCCGTCTTGTCACGACGTCATTATTTCCTTAATTTCAGTAAAGCCACCTAATGACTGAGTGAGTTGCGCTACTCAGGCTACTGTTAAATAAGACGACAGGTGAATAGGACAGAAGACGAGACGCCTTATGTAATACCCCCACAGTGGGGTATTATTATTACCGCTTGGAAGTAATAAAGTGAAAGTGAAATTTACCAGTAACCTGTGTAGCGCTACTTATACCCCTGTCACACGGGCAGATATAACCGCGGTTAAGCTTAACCATGGTTTACAGGGTTAACCGTGGTTAACGCGAGCGCGGTCTGCCATTGCTACACGGACTTGGTTAAGCAAACCGATGCAATCACGTGGTCCTCATGTGTGCAAAATATTTTGCGCGAAGTTCACTGTGCATAATAAAGAAATAATAGCCAACATGCAGATAAATGTTGCAATAAAATATACGCTCACATTTTCAATACTACAAGCCTTTATAACTAAATAATGTTGATGAATTTGGCGAGTTTCACATTAAGTCTTTCAACACTGGTTGCTGTAGCCGGTTTACAGTGGCTAGTAGCCGGTTAGTAGCCTTTACGAGAGCCAGCGCATTCCATTGCGTTTCTTTTTGTTGTGCGTGGTAGTTGCGGTGTGTTAGCAGTTTGTGCGCATTATTTCCTCTGCTACAGGTTACAAGTGTCGTATTGCCAGTAGGCTTTGCTGAGAATAATTCACGTCGTATGTTTTCTGTGCTCAAGTGGTTTGTGTGTGTGATTCGAGTTTTAGCATATATTCGGGCATTCCTTGTGTTCGACCGCAGTGCGGTAAGGTGATCCTCCCAAACGCGTATAAATGTCCTTGTTGTAGCGTCGGACCAGTTACTGCGCCTTTGGCTCATTGCGATTTCGGACGACGCTGGTGCACTCGCAATTGCCATGGCGTCCGCCATCTTGCCTGTTCGTCGGTTTGCGAGAGTAAACCGAGGTTGTCAAGCTCGGTTTGCGATAACCATGGTTAGGGGGCTAACTACGGTTACGCCTGCCGTGTAGCTAGCGGTAACTGCGGTCAGCCGTAACCGTAGTTAGCTTAACCTCGGTTAAGGCTGTCCGTGTGACAGGGGTATTACTCGCACATCCAAGACCAACTAGCACCTTTACATAGTTTATTAACCATCTCATAACAAGGCGTGCATGCTTATAGATCTGCAACGCCGCGGAAGTAGGCTGACGTCTTCGTTGAGTAGAATTGCATGACCAAACATGAACGCGACAAGTGTCGCGGCTGGCTCGTCACTATTACCGTTTAATGCACCATCCATGGTATACGCTTTTAATCGTCGACTTTCCTGACTTCATGGATGAGGGGAAAATTGACATGTGTGATCCCATTCTTGTCGGTCTCGGAAAGTGAAATATTGAATGACAGGTCTTTCTTTTAGAGGTGTGTTTCCCCCGAACAAATGACGAGAGTTCCGAAGAAACAATACACGAGTCGAGCCGTCTTAAGTATGCCTTATCGCAGCGTGCATGAAGAGAAAAGGAATACTTTTTTTTTTTTGTACCGGCTGAAATTATTGCATTTTGCGAGAGACGTTGTATAACGGAGACTACTACTGTTACGAAAACGTCAATTCTGCGTCGGCGACAGAGAAACTGATCGCTGAGAATGGCCTTCACGATGGCAAGAATTTGTCAACATTTTGGACTGGTTATGACGTAACCATAGGACGTCTTGTCGCAACAAACATTATTGCATTCATTTTCAACGGGAATTCAATTATATAGGTGCGAAAGACATAAAGAAACGCCTTTATTTAAATGGAAAAGCTGATTTATGAAAATAGAAAGATATCTTGGTGGGAGGAATCCACATTTCCTAGGCCAATAGTGGCGCGTGAGTAAGGTGGACTCAAGGAAAGACAGATTTACGCAGGTGAAATGGCAGGAGATAACACGCGATATATAAATACGATGCATGACGAATGGTGTCCTGTAGATAGTATACGAGGGAGAATTTATTGAGATAAAGTATGCTTGATTTCGGGAATATGGTGACTAGAAAAAAATAGTATAATGTGTGTGAATGCACTTTGATAGTCCGCTGGAGAAAAAAATCGATGGTATGGGTAGCGACCTTTAACCGTCCCCAATTCTTGGATATTGAATGCAATATAAGAGAGTTACAGGTAATTTTCTTATTTTTTTGTGGTGTATATCCTTAGCACTCTCTAGTGCGTTTTACAAAATGCAAGCAGCTAAAGATGTCATTTTCTGCCATAATGCTTGCAGTTCGCTTAGGTATACCATTCACAGTACAGCACGGCACTTGCATACTATTAGGAATTCGGGACTTCCTGTCAGAAGACAAAATACTGATTGGGGCCTGACCACGGTGGGCCTGACCATTGACCGTCATGAGCTTTTGAAGTAACGGTATCTTAGCACCAAATAAGGAAAAAAAAGTATACTAGCTCTACTTAAAGATAACTAGCTCAGTGTTCGCAAAGCTGCAGTTGTTTCGCACCGGTCATCAAATGGGAGGTACTCGAACCGGTACAAGTAGTGACTGTTTTATTTTATCACAGCGCATCTACCATAAAAAGAAAGCAACCATTGAGTTCACTGATAACTGAAGAGTTCTTTATCACGTTTCTACCGGGCATTTCTACAGGCTTTTAACTTGCAGCTTGTTCAGAAGGTGTGCGCTTCAGCAAAAGCAGCGCGTGCGCGCATTACGAGACGCCTTAAAGGCCGTTTTGTGTGTTAAGGAAGCTTACAAAATTGTTCAGTTATCCATGCTTTTGGCTATGCTTTTCACTGCATGGAACGTTCATGCCGTGTAGTGTCATCTCCCGTGGCAACATATGTCGCAGCTTAAAAGCCAGCCTTTGTGGGCATTTTTTTCATTTGTAATTTTGTTAGTTCCTCTCGTTTTCATAGGCTTTGGAAAAAAAGAAGACGAGGATACATATATACACGAAGAACACTGCTTCATGTATAAGCGCCTTACTTATTCGGTCCTGCCATGGTTATTCCTAATCAGCTCACACTGGTTCAGTCTCGAAGACAAAGTTCAGACAATGCGTTCAGAGAAACCATCTTTTCTACAGAAAGTGGCATCTCTTTCTATTGCGGAAACATCTTTCCAGCGCAGAGTAACTTGAGTGTCAAGGGATCAGCTGGCAGGTGAATGGAATAGTATTGGCAGGTGGACCCAAACGCGCAGACCCAATTTTGCTATTTGTTAGTCACGCGCGTATTTATCGGAGTGCATCTCCATGTGCGGGCATGGGAGACATAATATAAGCTAGATCTGTCCTTCCTGCTACCTTGTGCTTTCCAACTGTTCGTATACACTGCTTCTCCGCGCTAGCATTCTTCAGTTCTGGTATTGCCATGATGTGAGTCCTTTGTGTGCGCTCTGTCTAGTAGCTGTATACAGATGAAACAAGACCAGCTTGACTAGGGATTGAAAGCTAGCTCGGGAAACGTGGATGAGCGCGAGCGAGTGCGCCCTGGGAACAGCACTTAAACGCTATTAGGGTCTGATCGTGGAAGAATGGAAGTGTGCGCGGGTCTTGGTTCTTGCATCCTGCGTTTGAGCACGTTTTGTCTGCCAAGGTACGATTGAAGAACGATATGGGGGGAAAGTGTGCACACAGCGAGTCCATAACGTCGACCAGCGGATCGTTTGCTTTCATTTCTGCAGCGCAAGCTCAGCTTTATTCAAAAGTGTGGCATATGTGGACGGCCCCCGAGCAATTCGGTCGGTCGGGTGGACCCACGTCAGGTCAGGTCAAATCGAGTATAGGGTCGGGTCGGGACGTCGCGTGGTGTCGGTTGGTCAGACCGACAATATCGTTGTCAAATAAGAACTATAAACGTTACAATATTTCGTTATGAAACGTTAGACATTTTCTTAGAAGCGGCATGAAATTCTGAGAGGAGCTTATAATAATTATATCCCGGCCACGGCGGCCGCATTTCGATGGGGGCGAAATGCGAAAAGATCCGTGTACTTAGATTTAGGTGTACTTAGAGAGAACCCCAGGTGGTCCAAGTTTCCGGAGTCCCCCACTACGGCGTGCTTCATAATCAGATCGTAGTTTTGGCTCGTAAAGCCCCATAATCTAATTTAGTTATCATCATATAAAAGCAGTAAAAAGCAGGAGTCTCAAAGTTACTTTCGCAAGATAGATGACAACAGCGGATCAGCGCAAGTATTCACAAACACGTTCTTAAGTAGAAATTGTTCTTAAGAGCCGGTGCCAGCCAGTTGTCAAGTCGGAAGTATTATTTGCGAAGGTGGCTGCTAAATGGGGGCAAACCGTTCTTGAGCAAGAAAAAAAAAAAAGAAACGTGAGTTTGGCTGTTGATTATGCTACTTCATTTAAGATTACAGAGAGAGAGAACAAAAGTTAATTGATCTGAATCTATGAGAAATAGTGCTTCTTTCTGTCCTCCGAGGCAGGGGGCCTCCTCAGTCCAGCTAGTCACTGGTCTTCGCTGCTTCCCTGGCCAGGGGAGGGGCGGTATTCTTTAAGAGTCTACCTAGTGGACTGTCCATTTCGCCATTTCTGAGACCGTTGATTCGCTGCAGCTTGACGTGCAGGAAGGTGCCAGCCAGTCTCCGTCCTGCACGTCAAGCTGCAGCGAATCAACGGTCACCGAAATGGACAGTACACTAGGTAGATAGAATCTTACAGAATACCGCCCCAGGTTCACCAGCTTGCGTTGGTCCTCCAAGTCCGGGGCTGCGAGCATGGCCTCCCACAATTCTTGCGTCGGTAGCTACGTAAATTTTACGTCAGGAGGAGGCAATAAGAACAGATTGGAATAGCTATACGTTATAGGGCCCCTTGTTCCTCTTGCGCTGCTGTTTATAAGATTGTAGGGTTTACCAGGCGATACTTCCTCGCAGACGCCTAATATCGTGTTCCTTTTTTTGCCTGCGAGTCGAACCATCCGCGTACAGACTCGTGCGCGGTAATCAGCGTACACAATAGCTTTTGAGGGATCTTGGCATCTACTGACAATTCTTCTATGTTGGGCATAGACACGTTCTGTAGCTCTTCGCCGCACGTGCCTCGTACTCAATTTATACCCAGCACCTCCAGCAAATATAGAGAGTCGTTCTGGTTTAATTAATGCAGCCCCAAGAGAGTAGAGCACCGCAGCGAGACGGTTACACAGCTCAGGCATCACAGGCACAAGGCTTCGACAAACTCGTCGTCGTCGTCTTTCTCGAAGCAGTGCATACTGCTCGTTCTTCTTCAGTACAATTCAAACACTTATTTATGTCTCCTTTGGACTGTTACGTGCCTGTAAATTTAGCCACATTTGCTGTATAACGTTTACAAGCCAGTGAGCCAAGCGCAAGGATGTTTTTCCGATCGTATAGAACCACACATAAATAAACGCACCCGAAATGAAGACATCTGCAAGGCATTCGCTACAGCGCCACGACCAGCTATGATTGCTAGGTATATGACAACAAATACCACGAAACGCCGCTTGAATTCATGCACAATTCAAGCCTCACTGTACACGTATAATACACGCCAAAGATTATACATTAGGGCAAATCTATAACGTAAATAGAAATAAAATATAACCAGTGCTGCGTGCGTGTGCATGTCTTCCTTTTATGATTTGCGATTGTGTCCATTGTTCTTCATAACCTACATCATAAGTTTATCCTAAGTCTATCGCGTCTACCTGCGATATTCAATTACCTCCGTTCTTCTTCAGCCAACTGAATGTTACTCCTGAAAGTTTTGTAACATCCTTATGCCACGTAACTCAAAGCCGCTGCCGCTTCCTCATATTCTCAACTAAAATATCAACTACACGCGCTTACTCTGCAATCCAAATCGCCACCTTCCTGTCCCTTAACGTTAAGCCTATCGTTTTTCGTTACATCACTTTGTCCGTCTTCAAGCTCCTTTGTTATCCTCTAAGTTTCTTCGCATTAGGTTATAATTATTGGTAGAATGAAATGCTTGTATACTTTGCTTTTCAAGGATGTGGCAAAGCTATCGGTCCGGATTTCTTCAACGTTGTATGCGCTCCAACCTATTTATATTCGTTCGGAAACTATTCGCTCATGATTCGAGTCTACGGCTACTACTTCGTCGAAATAAATGTATTCTTGCATAGGTTCAAGAGCTATCAATCATCACCTCCTCTTTCCTTGCCAGGCTATTCAATACTGCTATAATATTTTTCATTTCAGTCTTCTAACCTATACCCTTAGACATTGCCGGTTAAGGCCTTCAATCATTCGTTGTAAGTTATCTCCAACGTTTCTAGACACCTCAGTGCCATCTGCGAACCGCTGATTACCAAGACCTACCCTGCTAATCCTCGCAATTTTTTTAATCTAACATTTTGAGTGCTTCTTCCAGCATGTAGTTAATAATATTGGAGATTGTTTTGCTTGCCTGACAATATTCTTAATATATATATATATATAAATTTATTCTTTATAACCATCCCGGTAGCAGTCGCGGGAAAACAGGCAGGATTAAAGATAGTGCTTGCGGAGAAATATGAAACCTTATAACAGGTGGATTGGGATAGCGTATAAGTATTAAACGAGACCTTAAAGGGAAAATGAGACATCCACCCAATCGTAGCAATTGCTACAAAGGAAACCCATGCGGGTTCCTCGAAAGAAAAGCCTCGCAGTTGAAGAAAAATTCGTCCTGGTCCGGGACTCGAACCTGGGACCACCACCTTTCTTTCTGGGGCAGCCGCTCTACCATCTGAGTTAACCAGGCGGCTAGCAGATGGCAGGGCGAAGTCGAATTCATCAACAACTCGAAGCAAGGCAAGTGTTTGACGTTATACGTCAGCAGAAAGCAGCTAAGTGGAGAGAAGTAATTAAAGAGAAAATAAGACATCCACCCAATCGTAGCAATTGTTACAACGGAAACCCATACGGGTTTCTCGAAAGAAAATGCCTTGCAGTTGAAGAAAAAATTGTTCTGTTCCGGGACTCGAACCCGGGACCAGGATGAATTTTTCCTCAACTGCGACGCTTATCTTTCGGGGAACCCGTATGTGTTTCATTTGTAGCAATTGCTACGATTGGATGGATGTCTCATTTTCCCTTTAATTACTTCTCTCCACCTAGCTGGTTTCCGCTGAACTATAACGTCAGACGAGACCTTACAAAAATATCGCAGTTTCACCCGAAAGGCGAATCATTAATTGCGATAGCAAATTAGTAGAGAGCTATACGGAGTAAGGATAGTAGTTTTATCAGCTGTATAAACTTGGACATGCAGCAGCACCGGCAACACGCAGAACTGTTGTCGACGCCGTCGGCGTTTTGCCTGCGTTCGCACCGAACGCGCGCGGCGTTGGTGACTGTTGCCTGTGCCTCTGGCGGCGGCTCGGAGGTTTTCAACGAGATCAGAACGGGACACTCGTCCAACAGCGTCGGAAGTCTTTGCCACCTTCTCGCCTCGCCACGTTTCTATACAAATAGAGATTTGGTGCCACAGCTAAATGTCGCCTCCCCTCGCTCCCTGGGACCGTTTTCCCACGGCCTTTTGCGCGACGGAAGAAGTCGCGTTTGATCTCCGCCGTGCGTTCGTTCCCCGTGAAAGCGCGCGTCCCTCGCGCGCTTTCACTCGCACATACACCACACGGCGTTGGACTTTACACGGGACCTCACGGCGACGGCGATGGCAACGGCAGAAATCCGCTTGGAGTGTCCATATAATTGCTATCGCAATAAAAAAGAAGAGATGTTTGCAGCGCAGTGACGTTTGTGCTGTCTTTTTTCCGCGCTGAATAGAAAGCATACTAAATCAATCAATCAATCAGGAAGGAAACACGCTGAATATAGTGTCATGCGACAACAGTGCACATGTGCTCATATGCCCTGCATTAACGCATCTGACTTCCTCGTGCGGTGTCTTCCAAAGTCGCAGAACACCGAAAATTCTTGGTGAGCAGCGTCAAAACGTCCATAGGTCGCTTATGGGTATCGCGGCTTGGCTCACGCTGCTTCAAGTGGTCCCGTGGCTGACATTTTGTCCCGTGGCTGATTATGTGGCCACGCGGCCACATAATCGATGCCTTGTCTCATTGAAAAGACAGCGCATTGACGTTAGGTAGAATGATGGCGACATGGAAGTTCCCGTCGTACATCTAATTTTAGCTCATTAATTTACTAGATAGGATACAAATCACGTTCCGCAAGAGTTGCGTAAGGCAGCTACAAGCATTAGGCGGCAGCTTTATTCTCAGTAGATTGCTCAGATAATTTTTTAAAGAACTTGGCTGAGCTTAACTATATTATAAACAGGGCGCCCTATAGGGCGCGCCCTGTTTTTAATTTCTGAAGAATTAAGTTCCTGCTGCTAAGGTAATTTAGCGGGTTAACACTGCGGGCGCCCGTTTTCTAGTGAATAGACAATAAGAGTGGGCACATCGTGCTTATGGATTAACTAGCGCAATGATATTCCCTGCGTCTCCGACACCCGCATATTTGTGCGCCAGAGTTGAGCGCAATGCATAAATTGGAAATGCTATAAACAGTTCGCCGACTTTGCTAGTGCCGAGGATGGTCGGTGTCAAGGAGGCAGCGCATTAAACAGAAAGTTTTAGTAGAGTTACGTAACGGTACTTGTCATATAAAATAAAAGGGCACATGTTATATGGTAGCCTTGAAGGACACTTCAAGGTCATTTGTCATTTACTCGAAGTGTTCGATAAAGTCTATACAAATCAAACCAAACCAAACCAAATCAAGGGGCAGCTCGCTACGCTTACTTGAAACGAGCGGTAACACGCGATCTTTAGAACCTGCTTCTGTTTAAATGGCCGCTGATTAATATGCGTTCGCAGAGTACGAGCTGTCTCCGCTGGGTTTCACGTCAGAGACGTGGTAGCATCCTCCAGCATGCTGCACGCAATCTAATCAAACATGCATGAAAGGCACGTTGATAGCGGGCAACGGTTCATTCGAGGAGAAAATGCAATCACTGTGCCATGAATTCGTTGAATTACGTTACCTTTGTCATCACGACAATGGCCATATTGAGCGGAGGCCTCACTGAATAGCGCCCGGTCGCTGCTCGATGCCAACGGAGAACCCGGCGCGGGACAGTGTCTGTCGATTTCCGGCTGAATGCTCCTTGCGCGCTGCCATCGACAGACCGTGCGGAAATGATTGTTGCCCGTAGGATATTATTCCGCGGTCTAAAGAGATATACCACCCGTTTGATTCATGTGCAGCCGATAAAAAAAAATTGCCTGTGGCAATTGGTTGAGCTCCATCTCTTGAGACGGTTCACTTGAAGAGGCGCGCATTATCGCACACAAACAACTTTATTTGAGGTAATTACAAACTTCTATTAATGAACGCTTAAAGTAACCACTTTGAGGCAAAGGCTAGAGCTGGGAAATTGAGCAATAATACTAATGAGATACTAATGTCCATTTCTGGTCTATTGATTTCGAATACTAGCCTGAGTTTCCGGATATTCGTTCCTAAAGTTCTAATTCAATATTGTTCTAAACGTCCTCTCGCACCATGCTGTATTTAAGTAATAGGAACACCTAGTGTATTTTTGAGCATATCATATTTTAGGGACTGATGTTTGGGAACACTAGCATCATAATGTCTGCTGAGTTGGAGGAAGAAGAAGAGAGGGAGATGAGCCAGTGCGAATACCAGCTACCTACCCTGTGCTGTGGGAAGGGGTAAATATAACAATAGGGGAATGAAGAGGAGAATAAAGAACTTGGAGGATGCTTAAGCTTCGCCTTTAAAAGTGGAACGCGACAGCATGCAAGATCAACGAGCGCTTCTCACGCTTCATCATCATCATCATTTATTGTTCCCTTAAAGGCCCCTGCTTGGGGTATTACATAGGGGGGGGGGGGGGGGGAGTACACATACAAACTACACCAAGGCTGTTCCGTGATCAAAATAACAAAATATCAAAGCGGGGAAAACGCATGAGAAGTCATTCAATTAATAAAAAGCAGTTGAAAAAAAAACAGGGTAGACATGGTTTAACAAGGATCACTAAGACTTACTAGAAAAAGCGTATTATACGCAGTATACACATGGCGGAGCGAAATAAATTTCATGAACAGTTGGTACAGAGGATCAAAATTTAAAAAATCATGATTGAAAAAAGCAAACAGAAAGAAAGGCGAGCTGTAAATACAAGGATTACATAGGTAGTGTGGATAATAAATCACGAAATTTTACGTGATCACGTTCAAGGACAACCGATTCGGGTAGATTATTGCATTACGCTATCGCAACAGGCAAAAAACGAGTTGTTAACGGAGTTAGCAGAACCGTGAAGACGCTGAACGCTCAGTGAATTGAAAAGACGTCGAGAAGTGCGGATCGGCGGGAGAAGGAGCGATCCATGTAAATGCGGAAATGTGTAGTATAACCTGTGAAATAAGCAGAGTAGGGCAATTCGACGTCAGTATGCTAGGGAAGGGAGACTGAGGGAGTTTTTTATTGTACTGATGCTGTGCATGTAGTCATAATTAGAACACATAAAACGTGCTGCGCGGTTTTGGACTGCTTCAATGGTGTTAATGAGGTAAATTTGATGGGGATTTCAAATACATGCAGCATATTCAAGCTTTGTGCGTACGTATGTTTCGTAGGCCAGTTGTCTAACAGAGGGTGGTGACAAATATAGATTCCTACTGATGAATCCCAGCGACCTCGACGCTGCCACAACCTTTGTTATGTGTTCCAGGCAACTGCAGCTAATGTAACCGTAATGTTTACCTGAAAACGATGGCGGCGGATGCTATGCACGAAGGCGAGCTTTCTGGTTATTTTTTTTTCTTTCGCCTGAACGGCGGGCGCCGTTTTTGCCGCAGATGTGCGGAGGCGAGCGCTATCTGGATTGTGTTTCAAGGTCCAAGGGGGGCGCGCATCTCCCACTAAGACAGATCTCGAAAGGCATCTGGAAAAGGGGTTTGTGTTTGAGTTTCCGCGTAACAGAATTACGTTTTCTCGTATATCTAAATTACAATCAGAAGCTATAATGTCTGTAGGTTGTGTGTAAGTTGTGCTTTACGAATTTTCTGACGCATTTTACTTTGAGAAATTGAATTAGTTCAGTAACGCGTATTCGTCACTCGGAGGGCCTGCGTGGTTCGGGATTAATGAACAATGCCGCCGACAACGACGCCGACGACGACGACACCAGATTTTCTGCGACACTGGGCCCTTAACGCTATCGCCCTAATAAAAGCAGAATAGAAAAAAAAGATGCGTAAACTAATGCAATGCAACGCGCCGCTCACATAGTCCGCTTGTCCACAAATAGCTGAACAATGCGTGTAGCCTTCTGTACTAAATTCGGTCTGGACAGGTGTCCGAGCGTTCTCTCCTCCGTCAAGGTAAGATCGTCCAGTTTATCAAGCGCAGCCGGGAGCGCTGTTCTAGCCACACTGTAATGAGGGCCGTCACTGAGGAGATCAATGATCGTCACGTCACAGCCGCAGTTGCCGGAAGCAGGGCTGTCAGCCATTTCAATGCGGAATGAACAGGCATTAGTGAATTGCACGTCGAGCACAGGCAACACAGAAGTGGTTCTTCAGTTAGTGGTATTCAAGGTGGAAGGGGCATGGAGTTGCAGGCGAGGATACAAGTTGTCAAGATGTGTTAATAAACTCGTTTGAGCTCCAATCTGCCAGTGTAAGCTCGCGCGCGCGCGAGCGAATCCTGATCGCCGCATCTGTACCCGATATTCTGTTGAGTAGCTTAAAGTTCCGAGATTCACCTAAGCACAATAAAAGTACGATCTTTTTTTCATTCTTCTTTTTCTTCTCACCCCACCCACAGCAGACGAGTTCTTTGTAGTCTTTGATTCACTACAGTCCCTCGGGCTTTGTTTTATCTCCATCTACGACGGATGTATGGGATCTGCTATTTTCATCGCACTGTCCACTGCCATGTAGCCGATGTTCTTGAGTATCCCATCTGTCGTGGCGGTTTAATCACTTCCAATTGTCACACAAGATATGTAATAGCACCGTGATGGCCTTCACGTGCTACAACCAAATCGCCTTAGGAAATAGCGGGTATATTATTAGTGTTTTGTCACTTGTAAAATGCTCGCTTCAGCTATTCCTTGTGCTTTGTTTGATTCTCGTTCGTTTTCTTGGTCACCTCCGGGTGTAGCTTCTCCATGACACCGACGATGTCGTCTGCCGGCAGGCAAGCTGGTTCACTGAACGCGTCTTATTGAGGACCCCGTCCCCATGCACTCGTATGAGTCATGTTGTGGTGGGCCACGGCTGCTTGTAGACGACACTTCCAATCGCCTGGAAATCCTTTATATATGCTGATATATTTATTTCTGTCTTGGATGACCCTTTCTGAGAGCACACTGGTTGATCCATGGCACGGGGTGGTAAAATTTGGAGCGATGCCCCATTACTGCGCTTGCGTTGCATGTGCCCCGCTCTTGAATACACACGTGCTCACGCACACACACACACAAACAAAACTTTTATTCTCGAATGGTTCGTATGAGCAAATTGCAGTCAAACCTGATGTTGATGATACTAGCTCAGACGACCTGCCGATGCCAAACAGCATTTATACGAGCGAGAAGTTTCGAGAATTTGGCCACTGGGATGACAACTTGAAGAAGCTGCATCTTGTCGGAAAGTCTAAAAATAATTTCGAAGCTAGCCTGCTGATATTTATAGGATAATCACGTGGTCACGCCTTTCAAGTGAATATTTGTCGAAGGTTGCCAGCAAGTGTGATGGCGCAAGTAGAAAGCTTTGTTGTTTTTAAGTGCGAAGCAATTTAATGGGCCGGGCTGTGGGCGTCTAATGATGTGATTTCATGTCGTCGTGGTCACGTGCAAAAACAAGATCTGCCGAAAAATCGCGTCTCGTTCAATTGGTATATACCAAATTTGGCATGATTTCCACTCGATTGAGAGGAGCCTGAGGACATTGCCGAACGTAAATGTTGAGAGCGAAAGAGCATATCGTATGAATGAGCGAGTTGTATGTACAAAGAGACTAGGAAAACTACACTAAGTTTACACACTGTTATTTTTACCCATGTTTCAGCAGTAAGTGGCCCGTTGAATATGGCATTATTCATTTAGTAGAACGCTTCCCAGTGCGAAGGGGGTATGACGGAAATGAGTCTTCGCAGAACGAAAGAGAGTGCCGGTTTAACATTGTTCACAGTGAATGCTGCCCGAAGAAGTAGGGCATGCCGAAGCAGTGGCAGTGTTCTTTCTTCTGCACACACTTGAACAGCAATTTCAAAGCAGGAGGGACAGTATCAGCAGTGAGGGCCATATTTCCGTGAGAGGGCCGTATACTATGATAATCCACTTTATTTTTCAATTTGTTTGACTTAGCAGTCATAGCGCCGAGAAACAAGAAATAATGGTGGCGTACGAGTCTTCGTCAGAGCCAGTGTAACAGGGCGAATAAATGGAGAGTGAGAAAAATTGTTAGAAAAATCTGGCTTGGAGCTCAAAGGTCATGTTTGCGCTTTCTGACGCCCATGTTAAAGATTCCTAGTCGTGTTTAAAAGACGCTGGCCACATCAAGAACTAAGCGCGACGTACTGACATCTCGAACGAATATTGTTCAACTCGCACGATCGATCTCGCACTTGCGACGTTCTGTGTGAAGTCGTTCGAAACATGAAGTCTGCGACAAAAGTACTGAAAGTTCTAAATATATAAGCAGGACACGCAATGACAACGCTGCTTTCACGAAGCCGCTCCGCCGTTTCTGTCACGACATGCCGTACTGCTTTCTGAACGAGCACTACTGTGGAAGAAGGCGTCTTTCGACATTTTTTTCTTCACATGCCTTAAATTTGTGCTCTGACGGGCAAGTGTAATCCCACTAAAACGGGACAGTGCTGTTTAGGCTGGATGTCTCATCCGTAGTTCGGGGCAATAATTGTTAATCAATAAAAATGGTTCAGAGTTGACTGGAACAGAGCTACCGTCGCTTCGCCTGCCGAAGGACTCCACGAACTTGAACAGCCTTTGGCGTTGATGTTTGCTTAGATGAAGCCAGTGCAAGTGTACTCTGTACTGCACGCTTTTAGTTGGAGATGGAGTGCAGCAGGCGGTAATAAACAGCATCGGCCAATGACAGCACAACCGACGCGACAAGCTCGCACGCATCAGGGAAACAGTGGGAGTCACATGAACGAGCGTGTAAGGGGCCGCAGAAGGGAAAAAAAAGAGAAGAGATAACGACGAGGGAAGAACGTTAGGAAGAGGCGGTCTCATGTATAGAGGATGCAGAGAAGCAGAAGGATCGGAAGACTGCACAACCCTCTGGAACGTAGGAGCACGAGGCATACAAAGGCGACCGTGGTCGCCGCAGCTATAAATAAAAGCTTCTTCGTTTCCTCACTGTGGTCTTTTGCAAGTGTCGCTGGCGGCAGATCGCTACTGTTAGTGAGATTTTTTTTATCTGCTCACTGCCTGGGAAGCAGAATAAATGCGTTGTCCTTTTCTATATCGTGGCGCGCACGCACATCGCCCTTTCGCACGGACTCGTGGGTCTCCTCACTTTATTGCTGCCATTATCGCCTTATAAGCTATTCGGAGCATCGTTAGACAGCAGACTGTTACGCGGTAAAATAAACAAGCCGGAATGTCTTTCACCATCGCTGCGCCCTTGTCTCAGATGTTTTCATTTGCCTTTAGAGCTTCTTCTTTCAAACGGGCTCACTTGTTGACGCTGTTTGCGTCGCGTGCAGCTGCAGCATCCCCCACTCCGCTCAATGCTGCTTCAACTGAGCAGGCTGGTGTGCGCAGCGAGACGTATGTTAAGAGCCTTGAACCGATTGCAATCGGTGCAAGTGGCGCGGAAGTCTGCAAACTCCGTATGTTGCTTCGTGCTGCAATTCAGGTGCATGTCAGTTTTTCCCTTTCGTGTACTTTCCGTGGCTTCGCCTGCCGAAGGGCTCCGTGCGGCAGGCGGGCTTCTGCAGAAGTGATTTGCCATATTCGTCGCGCTTTTCAGAAAATTAGGAGGAAAGACTGTTTATTACCCTGGTATTTAAACACACGGTTAAAGAGATTAAAAGCGGAGGAGCCGGGAAAACAAGCTCCGATGAGCTTGACAGGAGACCCGACCTCTTTCAAATAACAGCAGTGCAGCACACATACAAAAAATAGATATAGAACATTGAGCCTAAAACAAATAGACAATAAATATAAGCACATATAATTATAAGCAAATACACATATATTACATATACACAGAAACATATAAATACACCTACATTAGAAGAAAACCTGTTCAGTTCAGCACATTTCTGCATTAACAGATATGTATATGCTCATGTTTATATTCATACCCACACATACATTAATTCTTGTTGGCCGTGCAGCCTAACTTGAGAGTTTGAGCTGCAAGAGACTTCTAAATGTTCATAAATAAGTTTATTTGGGAGAGACGGCACTTTGTAAAGTAAGGACTGTTTGTCATAGTTTGTTCTAGGTGTTGGTATAAACGACTTTTCTTTGTGTATCGTTCGTCGGATGTCGTTGTTTTCATGACGCTTAGATAATGACAATATTCTATTACTGTTTTGTTTTAAATTAGACCGATAACTTAAATGTTACCGATAATTATAGAACGCGAACACAGACAGGACATGTTTCCGGAAAAGTTCACTACTGCGAAAAAAACAAACGAAAAAACTTCGCAATGCAACAAACGGCTATTTTTTAGAGAAAGTGCAGTTTCTTTAGGTTGGACGTATATGCCTGTTTTGCACCAGAGAATGCTACAATATTCTATTTTTGAGGAAATTAATGATTCATTGAACAGCAGTTTAATTGTATAATGAAGAATACGCGCGAGAACGTCCATTGAGGAAGATATTTTAGATTTAATATATTCGGTATGCTGATTCGAACTTAAATCTTCGGCTAAAATTACTCCTAAAGGGTTAACAGAGTCAGCGCTTCCTAGAAATTCTGTGCCTAAGTTAAGCAGTATATATCTCGACTTTTTACCTTTAGGAGCCTAGAGGACAACTTCTGTTTTAGCAACGTTTATTTTTAACTTATTAATATAAGCCCATTTCGTTAATTTCGTAAGAGTTTCATTTGCCTTGTCTTCTATCTCTATTTTAGACCTATCATTTATAAATATCGTCGTATCGTCCGCATATGAAATTACTTGGACACTATTGACAGAATTTACTATATCGTTAATATATATTAAAAATAATAATGGCTCCATTAAGCTGCCCTGTTGGACACCTGTGCATATTCTCAGAGCTGAGGACGCTGCGTTATCGATATTGACAAATTGTTTTCTGTGTGAAAGATACGATTTGAATAGCCGGTGCGCAAGTCCCCGGACTCCGTCTTTGTCCAACTTATACAGCAATATTTCATGATCGAGCTGATCGAAAGCCCTTGTATAGTCAGCACAAATGCCGGCGGCTATTTCTTTCTTACTGAATGCTTCCATGATAATTTCCTTCTGTGAAAGAAGAGCGGCTTCTGTTGATCGGTGCTCCTAAAGCCATGCTGCAAATAATGGAGTAGATTGTGGTCATTGAGGTATGAGATTAGCCTTATATGCAGTAATTTTTTGATATATTTTGAAAAAATAGGCAGTATCGAAATAGGGCAATAATTATTTAGCGTGTTTTTATACCGCTGTTTAAATATAGGTATTACTCGCGCTACTTGCACGCCTTTAGGGAAGACGCTTGAACATCACGTGATTAATGTACGTAATTACGGGGCATATAATGCCGCGTACAAATTTCACGGGTTTTACTTGAATGCCGTTCGGCGTCTCTTGATTTGCTGTTTTTAATTCCGCTGATACATAAGGAACATCTGCACATTCAAATGGTGACAGAAATTGTGAACCTTTGCTAGTTTTTTTCTTGTAGGGAGAGGACATAATCACTATTAGTGTGGTTGTCTCGACTACAGTGCTCAATAAAAAAATGAATAAAGGCTGCGGCTAGCGTATGACCGTGCAGTTGCTTGTCATTACTCTGTCTTATCGGGGATAATTTCCGAGGCATTAGGATGCAATAGACAATTGAGCTTCTTCTTAAGTGACATCGGAGTGCTTCATATTTGTGTCTGAAAACATGTTCATGAAATACGAATCCTTGGCTGCTTCTAATTTTGATGTGAATTTGTTTCTGTGAGAACTCAAACTCCGAAACAGTTCGAAGATCCACAAATTTCGCGTATAAGCTGTGGTTAATCATGTTTAGCAGTTCGCGGTTAACCCATGGTTTCTGAGCGTTAGGAGGTTTTCTTGTTGTGACAAGCAAAACATTTCTGTGATAAATTCGCTTAAATATTTTTGTGAGTTGGTCATATGCAGTGTCACTTGTATCAGCTTCATAAACGGTGTCCCATATCTGCTCCCTGATGTTCTTACGAAAAGATTGAAGTTGTAGTAACGTTATTTCCTGAACGTAGATCACAGGCCTGGAACTCCGTATTTTTTGTCTAGCTTTGTCAGCGAACATAAAAATGCGTAGATGGTCGCTGATGTCGGTATAAACTACTTCGGCTGCTATCAGTGCGTTACCAACGTTTTTAATAAATACATCTAATAGGGATGCTGTTTGCTCGGTTGTACGTGTTCGTTTACTTATGATATTGGGGAAACTGTTGACAGTACTCAATGAAGTGACTTCTTTTTGTATACTAGTAGAAACAAGCATATTTACATTGATATAGCCTCTTGGGAACAAATACAATTTCTGGTCTGCCACATAGAAGAACAGTTTATCAAGGAGGAGGAAAGAGGGAGTGAGGGCAGGAATGTCAACCAGAAATGCGTCGGGTTGGCTACCCTACTCTGGGAAACGGGAAAGATGGAATAGAAAGATGAGACATAGAGAGGAGGGGGGAAAGACGTAGTGGGCTCGCGCACGCACGCTGAGGACCCGAGCAAGTCAAAGGCGTTCACATAGGCCAGTCGCCCTCAAGAAACACAACAGCTGCACACACAACAGCTTTGTGGGCCGAGGAGCGATGGAGACGGTCTTCAAAGCACCTGCACGGACAACGGCCGATCATCCGGTCGTCACAATTCTATAGATAATGTTTGTCTTTCCGACTGAAATTGATGGCAGTGGCCTATCAAATATTCGATATTCTCTTCGCCACCACAGACTTCGCATGCAGCACTGTCGGTCATTCCAATCAGAGCAGTGCACGCCTTCGTGAAAGCTACTCCCAACCACACCGGGTATAGAAGCAATGCCTCATGTCGGTGAAGCCCTGGTGGAGGTCGAAGTTGGAGCGAAGGGTTCAATTTGTGTAACCTGGTGCGTCTTATATTTGGGCTGTTCCACTCTGTTCAACCAGAGAGCTTGCGTGTCGGCTGACGAAGCTGCCTCACAGCGTCTGTCCTGGAAAGAGGAATGGGCACGCTGTGTTTTTCTTGATGCGACTCTCGGGCAGCTTTGTCTGCGTGATCATTTCCACTGATCACGCAATGGCCAGGTAGCCACTGGAAAATAATTTCGTGGCCTTCCTGTTTGTCGTCGTGGTGAAATTTGACAATTTCGTACGTTAGCTGTTCGTGAGCTCCACGTCTGAGATCTGACTCCTGTTAGCTACGGACCACTAACTAACATCCGTCAAGTTCTCCGAGCTCAACCACTCGCTGCCACCTGTCAATCCTGGTGCTGCAGGGGCGCGTCGACCGTGATATCGGTATCCTCCAACCAGATGGTTATCCCGACCTCGTGTGCCGCGCGTGAACGCCCAAGAACCTGTGACTTCTGCTGGACGATATCACTTGTCCTTTGATTGATATACCGTATGCAGACATTGGCTTCCGGGTAAATGCCACTACTGCGCACTTTTCCCATGTCACCTCCAGTCCTTGTTTACGAAGCTAGCATGATGTCGATGAGGCCGCTTTGTGAAGCCGAGCGTGAAGCTGAAGCTGTGTAACTCCCGACGTCACGATACAGATGTCGTCGGCGTAGATAGACAGTTGAATGGTGCTTGGTAGGTTCTCGATTAGTCCAATACCCGCCGTGGTTGCTCAGTGGCTATGATGTTGGGCTGCTGAGCACGAGGTCGCGGAATTGAATCCCGGCCACGGCAGCCGTATTTCGATGGGGGCGAAATGCGAAAACACCTGTGTACTTAGATTTAGGTGCACGTTGAAGAACCCCAGGGGGTCCAAATTTCCGGAGTCCCCCACTACGGCGTGCCTCGTAATCAGATCGAGGTTTTGACACCTAAAATCCCATAATTTAATTTTAGATTAGTCTAATAAGGGCTATATTAAAAAGCGTTGGGCTTAGTACTCCACCCTGAGGGACTCCGCGGCTAATGTAATACTGTGGTGTCGGGCCGTCTCCGGTGAGCACGTAGAATGATCACATCTGTAGGGAGCTACGAACTCAGGGATATATCTTGCCACCAAGTCCTATTACTTCTAGCGCTTTAAGGATGGCTTCATGGGTGACGTTGTCGTAAGCCCGTTTAACGTCTAAAAACAAGGCAGCAGACAAGCGCTTACTGGCCATTTTATCAAGAAAGGCATCAAAGTGGTCACCGTTCCCATAAGGTGGTCGGTATACGAAAAACCAAACACACTATTCTGGCTGTGCACAGTAAATGCCTCATATTCTGGCGTCAAAGCAAAAAAAAAATCATCAATAGCTTCACAGAATACGTTCTCGTTTACCAAAAGAAAAGTTACGCCTTCACGTTTATCCGCACGATTACGGGAAAAAGAGTGATAGCCTTGGGGGCAGAAAACATTTGACAACTGCGTGTACCACGTTTCCGTGATCATGACAGCTGTGAATTGAACCCCGAGTGAAACACGTTGAATTTGAAATAAATTTTATCCTTCGCTGCCCGTTTGTGTATCGTTTGTTCTGTCTCTTCGGTCACGTCTGTACCTGCAAAATTTCGTCGAGACAACATTATTTTGTCGTGCACTGGTTGCTGACGCGTGCTGTGAATGTACGTTTGGCGAATAATTTTCTCGGGACGTCTCTGACTGATTTTAGAATACAGTCCAGAAAGCCACACGAGCTCTTCTAGAGTGATTACAAGGAGTGTAATGATGAACATTGCTGGAATCAATGTACCTTGTTGGACCTCAGTTAATTGCTTCAAGCCTCTATCTTCTGTGAACTCCGGTGTTGTTCGGAGCTCTGCAGCGTTTGAGGGTGGCAAACTTAAGTGCCCGACGGTAGACACGCTGCGCGTTGTCTGGTGCGCGTTACTAATCTGGGCCGCGATCTGATAGCGATGTCTTCCGCTCGATTCTATGCCACTCTTACCATCCACCGTTCACGGCCGGCTGATCCTATTGATAACGTGGGCGGAACCTCGCTATGACCGCTCTGACTACTGACGAAGCGCACGACAGAAAGAGGGAGATATTAGGAAGGCAGTGATGTTAATCAGTCAAGAGGCAGTTGGCTATACTACGCTGGGGGAAGGAAGAAGGGCGAAAAGCATAAAAACAAGTAACATCGGAAACGGCATCGTTACAAAATCGCGGCCCCGAACTCGTCTTTTCTCTGTCTCGCTTTCACTCCCCCATGTCCCTCATCACGTGCAGGGTAACAAACTGGTCAAAATCTAGCCAAACTCTCCGCCTTTCCTTCGTTCTGTATCTCTTGGTGGCGGCGGTTGCATGGCGGCTGTCGCGCCGCAGACACGCGAGGTTAGTGCACTTTGCACGCTAGCGCCCTTTCAACGACTTCGGCGCAACAAATGCGGCGGTATCGTTTGTGACAGCCTAGCTCCGAAACCCACGCTCAGCTTCGACGAAGGAAGCAAACCCGCTGGTGGGAATTTTGTTTGTAGAGGGAAGACGAACTGTGTTGCTAACGCCAAAGCGTGCTTTCCGCGAGGCGCCGAGTGTCTCATTCGACATTCGACGTCGACTGTCTGTGTGCGTGTGAACTCGAGCCAGCTTATCGCGCTCACTTGCCGGATGGCACCGAATGTGTGTTTACCATGCACAGGGATCACGTACTCAGAACCCGTGTAAGACGAGTGGTTTTCTGTTTGCTCGCCTGGGAACTCAAAACTTGCACTGTTTGTTTCCCCAAGTGGGAGAAGAGCTAAACGGTAACATTGCAGGGTTTCGAGTCCGTTGCTTGGTGACGCTCCTTCGCCCAAACTGTGGCTACCGTGTGCCTGCGATCCCAGGAAAACTTTCGGTCGCATGTCTATGGCTGGAGAGCTTGACGTTAATGAACCTAGAGTATTTACTCTGCGGCAATAGGTGCAGCGCGATACTGTTGCTGAATAGGCAATCAATAATTGGTGTGACAATTGCGTTATGGTTTTTTTATTTTCTCCCGACACAATTTAGCGGATAATTGTTAAAGGCAATGACCGAAAGTCTCCGGGGCCTTTGTTGATGTTTGGCAGCTGCGCGACAATGCGCCGCGGGGATCGTGTGCAGACTGTTGCTCTCGCCATCAGCGCGCGAAGCTTTAATTTCGAAAGCGGAAAAGTAGTTGTAGCGGCTGCCTACCCTGTAAAATGTTTCACACCCTTTTGTGAACAGGTAGAATGCCGTACAAAACGCATTAGCATAGATTTCCACAGTGCTTGGGATCTGTGTAATATTTCATATCTGCTACGCAAGCGTGGTTTTCGTTATTAACCGGCTTATTTTCTAAAATTGCAGCATGTGCACTAATTATATGGAAACTAGGGAAACGTTGATAACGAGCTAACTCAATGTTGCGACTTTTTTCGTGTGTACCTGCTCCCTCCAGCAGCTCTAATACAGTAGCGAAACTACGGTGTCTGCCCCAGCCACACCATTAATATCATGTGTGGGTAATCTTGTGTGTGCATTTCCTTAGTATCTTCTGTGAACCACATAAATAAACGAACAAATAAATAAAAGAAGATCATGTGACGTACGCATCTTCAGCAGACTGCCTCCTGAGATTATCACCGTGTTATGAACGACAACAACATCCCCACTGCTACTACCAACACTGACACCAAACCGTGTTTCCTGTAAGGAGAACGAGAAAATTAAACGGAAGTGTTTGCTTGGCTGGGTAAGGAAGAAGTAACATTTCGCCTTGTTTGATGCACACATGAAAGAGACTCCTTTGATCAGCATGGGAGCGGCCCAGACACCACTTGATTTCCGTGCTCACGTTGGTTTCGACGGGAATTCAAGGCGCAGGCCCCTTTCCCAAGCGTATCACCCCTGAAGGAAGCCGAACGCCAGGCCGGGGTACGCTTGTACCCTTTTGAACCAGTGGGTGCCCGGCGGCGGTGAGAATCGAACCCACAGCCTCCCGCAGCCGAGGCGGGCGTTCTACCACTGGCTTGTTTGGCAAATAGAGGAAGTAGGCTAAGGAGATTGTTGCAGCTGATCAAGCTAGTATTAGCTGCCTTCTTTTACCTTCGAATACTGAAAGCTTCTTTCCTGCGTGCGTCGACACAGAATTTATAACGTGACTTGGTACGAGGAAACTTGGACGAATAATGCTGCACAAATGAAGCCTTAATAACGAGCTCTCTTGAAAGCACATTGATTAACGTGCAAAAGATATGGAGAGGGGAAACATACGTCGTCATTGAAACAGTC
Source organism: Dermacentor silvarum (assembly GCF_013339745.2). Taxonomy (NCBI): domain Eukaryota; kingdom Metazoa; phylum Arthropoda; class Arachnida; order Ixodida; family Ixodidae; genus Dermacentor; species Dermacentor silvarum. The sequence goes on along the minus strand of NC_051155.1, from coordinate 240,834,387 downwards.
TCTTATTAAGGCTTGCAAAGTACCCGAATCACGTGGTGAATCGTTGGTGCTAAGCATTAAACAGCACTGAGAACCGCCCACATGTCCCGACACTGATGCTTGCTTCTAATCATGAAAATGCAGAAAAAAAAGAAAGACAAAAAAAAAAGACAGACAAAAATGTTGTCTAAGAGGGGGGAGAAGGGGGGTGAAAGATGGGGATCGCAATTCGTTCAACCGTGAGCGCTTCGTGATGGCGTATGCGCGTAGACGAATACAACTTTGTCTGGCGCTACAGCTTTTGGAACGACATAGTAACGTTGGAGATGAATGCAGTAAGTGCACATTAGAGGAGGTAGCGTAAAAAAAAGGGGGCGCACAATGGCACAGACGCACACAAACTAAAACTAGATATGCTAAATCAGTGTTTCTAACTATATTTCTAAAGGTGGTTGTGGTTCATTCACCAGCGTAACTGACGTGTGGTGGAGTAGGTGAATAGGTCGAGTGTTGTAGAACCGCTACATTATATTCCTATTTCTCGATTCTGATTGCGAAGACTTTCCCAGCGAAAATGCTCCAGGAGGCAGCGAGCCGCCCAAAATAGCAGGTCAACTATACAAACTGAGGATGTCATCTTAGTCACTTTAGCGTTGGAGAGGTGTAAGATTCGAGATTTAAAGAAAATTGAATGCGACAATAAAATGAATGGTGCATTGCGCCACTGCAATTTGGAGTTCGACGTTTCGTCTGACGCACAGGAAAAGAATGTTTGTTTTAATTCACCGCTTACTAGAATCGTGATAAGCGTAGCCCTCGATAAACAAGAACAAGAAAAGTCACAGTTTCGCCCGAAAGGCGAAGCATCGATTGCGATAGCAAATTACTAGTGCTATACAAAGTAAGGACAATAGTTTTATCGGTGGTATAAAATTGTAAACATTCGCTTACTAACTAAATGAACAAGCATGGTGCAACTTACGCACAAGCAAACATGGACACATCTCGCTCGATGACTGCGCACACTTGTAGTCAAAACGCTGGAGTGAGGAAGCGCGCCAGCAGCGAGCAAGTTGACCTTCGTGCTGCCTCTCGCTTCGTGTGGCTCTCGTGAGTACACAGCGCACACGAAGCTAACAATACTAGGCGCATTCCGTCCCCATCTTAGATCGCATTCAAGATAGGGCCCGCGCGGCCACGCCATACGCCGCGGCCACCGGAGTAGAAGGCCCCCCTTTTCCGGTTCCTTGCGCGTGAAGAAAGACAGCGCGCTACCTCCCCGCTTTCCTTCCTTGCGTGCGCGAGATTGAGCTACCATCGTCGGCTCACCCTCGCCAGCTTTCACTCGCACACACAGCATACGGCGCGCGGCGACGATGTTATCGCAGTGGGACTTTATACGGAACATCACGGTGACGCCGCCGACGAAGACGATAGCGGAAATACGCCTAGAGTGTCCATATAATTGCTATTGCAATAAAAAGAGAAAGGGACGAGGACATACGTATGCCCACGTGTGTCCCCATCCCTCACTTGTTCTTCTTGTTTATCGTACGGTACGTATAGAAAGTCATGTTGTGTCAACTCGCCTAAACTGCTAAACTCGCTTACTGCAAGTTGTCGCAAGAGACAACGCTGTTTAATCCCTGGCTCAATAAAACTACGCAAGATTACGGAAACTTGAGCTGCAGTCAGCTGGTCAGAGGCCGATTTAACAGAGCTCTTGGCACGTAAGGTCGGTTCACGGCTGAGGGATTACGGAGAAGGGGGGGGGGGGGGAGGGGGTCTTTGACGATTCAAATCAAAACAATAGCCAGCGTGTTTGTACTGTACATAGACAAGCAGATTCGTCAGTTGAGCTTGTGATCACTGAAGGCGCTATTCCTGGCTTCATCAAAGACATGTCACCCTAGGTCTGTAACCGAACGATTCTTATCTGTTTCAAGTAAGATAATGTGTACATTTCTTCATTCGACTGTGTTAGAGCAGTGGAAATGTTGACAAATTTTCTAACCTCATGCACTTTTACCATGTTTTGTACACCAGATTTTCACAAACTGTGGATCGCGGATCAACTGATGGAGCCCGAGAAAAGTGCGCACGAGTACCACTTCAGAGCTACACCTTTGACGAGCATCGGCCTTAGACAGACGTCGGGGTAAGTTTGGCGGAGGCATTTGCGATGAAATGTATCTGATACTGGGTTTTTAGAATTGATTCATGTCAAATTCAAAACAAGAAACAAGCTTTCAGTCGAACAAGATTGGCAACACCGACTATCCTTTATTTAAACTAGCGTCAGCACCCTCATTTTATATGCGCTGTGATATGGCGACTGACATAAGAAGTGATCATCAGTGCTCTAACAAGGGATGTCGCTGGACATTTTGATAAAGGGACTTGTCTTGAAGAAATCTTGTTTTCAGAACGCTGGTTGCAGAAACATTACTTGTTCGACCACTGCTGATCGCTTCATATCTCAATCTTTCTTTGACCCTCTATCGAGTTTGACTGACATATGAAGCATTTAAACAAACTATTGACAGATGAAAATGAGGGTGTACCGTGTTGCAGTTGCATAGTAGCACTGTGGTTTTGCGTGCCTATACTATGCAAATGAAAAACGTAGTCAAGAAAGTTCTTGCTGAACTGTGAGCACTTCAAGAGCTCGTATACTTATGCGATATGTTTGACGAACTCGTCTTCACTATAGCGGAACTGTAAACGTGACGACCACACTTCCCCGTTTTCCGTCTTTTGATCGGGCCAAGTTATAAATCTATTTGGTAAGAGAACATGTCTTTCTTTCTATGCCTGAAAGGGTTGCGTGAGGTGAGTGGTATCATAACAAATGCGCTGTTGCTGTTCTATTACTGATTTGAGGTTTCAGTCTGGTCTTCTGCCGGAGGTGATACGCAGTCGTAAGGTCTAAAGAAATCACATCAACGGCCGTTGTGTCTCTGAGTGCGTAGGATTGTACAAATTAGGTTGGCGCGAATTTCCGGACCCTGAAGGAAACTCAGCAAAACATCGAAGGCGGCTTGTTTGTTGCTTTTACTGTATACTAGATAGAGCTGAGTGCTTTCTGCAAACAAGACACGACGAGGACGCCAACTTGGGCGGAATTCGCTAAACCTTTAATGACTAGGTGCTGTTTGCGATGGCGAATATGACGAATATGCCATCTGCACACTTGAGCAAAATTGCTTGCACTGGTGGCGGAAGAAGAGTAATGCCAACAGAATGTTTTCAAGATTGAGAAACTGTATTGCGCTCTAGAAAGATGAGGAGAACAGGAGGGGTGCGAGTAATTTCAGATTACTTCTGCATATTTTTATTCTCGCTCTGAAAAAAAGTAAGGAAACACAAGGAAGGGGATAAAAATAAAACAGAGTAGGCGGGAATGGACTGAGACGACGTGCATTCGAGCCTCTGAATTCCGCAAATGACTCACACATATGGTTAATCTGTACACAGCGTTGGTGCGGTAAATAACCAGGCCGGTAGTACGACAGAACACTGAGAGGCGAAACGAAGCACCAAGAAAGAAATAGCGTTAGACGTGTGTTGAAAATGCGAGACTGCTTTTCTCGTTATTTCTTGTTTGGAAAGTTCTACGTCGTAAAACAAATAAAAGGAGAACGGAGGAGTAAAATATTCAGGAGGAATATGAAGTAGAGTCGTAAAAGAGCACTAGGGAGAAAATGGAAGGTAAAAGACGGGGAGCGAGTTTTTCTTTTTTTTCGAGGGGGTGCGCCATGATAGGGACTTCACAGGCGAGCCAAAGTATAGTCACGTCAGCGGATCATGCCATATCGTTACACTGCCTTCAACACGCCACACACAAAAAAGAAAGAAAAACATAATAAAAAAAACAAGTTAAAATGCAGCAGTAAAGGCGCTGTCTTAGTTACTTTCCACTCAGTTTCACAGATCACGCCTGCATTTCGTTCCATGGAGTAAGAAGATAGAGAAAACAAAAATTGGAAACTGAGCGAGCAGTAAGTTCGCAGGAGAAATTGCAAGCTGCTAAGACGAGAAACTTCCGGGCTAGGTAACCCGGCCCCGTATGCTCGTTCCTACCCGGAATGTGGAGACCACGTTTGCCAGCTGCGTTAATTTATTTATTTTTACTGTTTAAAACCGCAATACATATACAACCATGTATATGCTCACGCATTAACGTTTAAGATCTTTTAGAAACGAATTTTAGCCTAACAAAAAGGAAAGTTGATCAAAGTCCATTAGACAGGACACTTGCAACGTTCTTCCCCATAGGAATGTTTATAAACTAAAAGACACAACGCTGAATTTTCAAAATCTGAAAGGAAAAAGCCGCGCTCCTTACGCTTCGTGTGCTTGTGCTGTAAAAAAGAAAAAAAAAAAACAAAGAAAAAGGAGCTGGGGGGTGGCAGTTGCAGACATACCGTTTATTACATAAATGAGGATAAAAATTGTAGGTAGAGCAAAAGTGAAATTTAGCGGCAGAGCATGCTTTTGCGGTGATGCGTCTCATTCCTAGGGTGATCTTGATGTATCTTGAATGACACAGCAGCCCTAAAGGATACGAGGCATTTGCTGCTCGACATTTGTTGTATTTACCTATTTCTGCGATATACTTGTAAATACTATGAGGATATAAATCATGCTATGCTTAAAAGAATAATAAAATAGAGATTTTTCGGATAAATGCGACTTGCTTCATTCGCATTGGTTCAAAGATTGCTTATAACTGAAGACATCATTTATGCTTTTCACGTGTACTTCAAGTAGAACAATCAGCGTTGGTCCGAACGAACTGAAGCTCTCTTTTAAACAACGCTGCTTTATTCTTCAATAAAATTGTTCAGCTAGCTTTTTATGCGCTCCAGCGTGCATAACAAACAACATGTAATGGCTTAATGCAGCCTTAATTACATGTCACACAAACTACCGATCTTCTCGCAAACTAGTGGCAACAAAGCGCCTACATACTTGACTTTTAGTATTTAAAAAAATTTTAAATGTAGAAACATGAACAAGATGAAGGAGAAGAATGTTTATTGCACTAATGGGCATACAGAATGACTGTGACAGCATCTGGATCCATGGCCGATATGGCTATTTGAGGATCCATTACTAAAAGGTTGAGTAAGTACAGCATCAACTAGCGAGCACAATCTTAATATGAAAATTACAGCATCGATGTGGCATTTATACAATATAAGCCGTAGTTGGTGAGTACAATATAAATATGGCGACTGGTAGCACCACGAAAGAATGAGTCTCTTGAACGATAGGTGCAATATTCGGTAAACATTTAATCAAGCTAGGTATATTGTTCCAAATTTTTGCGCCAACAAAGGATATTGTTCGACGGCCGTAAAGATAGTGGATTATCGGCAGATTAATATCATTTTGTTCCGCCTGTCGAGTGTTGCAACTGGGGTTTATTAAAATTGACGAGTTATCGTGCACGTTCTTGTAAATAATTTTTTGTACTAATGTTGCGCTTTTATATTTCCTAACGATATTAAATGGTATTATGCTCAAATTTTTGAGAAGTTCATGGCCGCTGATGCAGTAGTTCGTATAGCTCTTTTTTGTTGATGCTAACCACTGTTATATGAAGCATAAGTTTAGACCTATTATTCTATGCAATATGTTAGTGGAGAGCGAAATACGTTAAAATATCATATACGGAGTGTCTGTAAATTGAAATAGTTTCGAGCCTTAAATAACGTGAAGCGTCCAAAGCTTAGGTTTTTGCACAGATAATCAAATATTATTTGAAATTGAAATAGTTTCGAACCTTAAGTACGTGAAGCATCCAAAGCATAGTTTTTTTGCACAGTTAATCAATATGAGTTGCCCAATGAAATGATGAGTAGAGAGTCACGCCAAGGTAAGTATGTGTGTTTAGCTTCTCAGTAGCAGTTACCCCAATGTACAGCCCAGATGTTTCAGGTACCACTTTTCGATTAGCGGCGAATACAACATACTTAATTTTGCCGCTTACGTGAAGTATATTGCCGCTTACGTGAAGATGTTAAATATAGGTTACGCGAGTGTTGCAAACGTCCTATTAGAAGAATAGTGGCCCTTCTGAGGCGCATGTGTTATACATGACTTTAGTTCGGTTTTGACCCTCCACCAGATGTGGTTTAGAGAAAGGCGTTAATGTTTTTTCTTGCAGAGTTAGAAAACTATAAGCTTCATGTTTCCTTTCCCGGAATTTTATAATTGCGCTCATTTTACTTATGTCTCTGAAGGCGCAAAAAATACACTTCTGATTGCAATAATCAATAGACTTTGAAGCTTTGTTTTAAAGGTTGCACATTTCATTGGAGCCAGGTCCGCGGTTGCCTCATGATAATTTATACGTTTCCGGTTTCGCTGGGTTGGCTACGAACCACATCTTTCTCATTGGCTTCTTCATTCCGATGCAGTTAATCTGATCTATGTCGGGAGGCAAGTGCTGACGCAGCACGTTGTCTTTAATTTACATTTCGTTTAACGTTCCTCTCAGTTAACACAGGAACTTTAACGCAGACACAAATGCTACCACGGAAGAAGAGCGAAACGACGAGAAAATTTGTCTAACGCAAAGGAGTTCTACGTCCTTCGTGATGCAGTATGCGTGTTATAGCATTTATTGTATCATCATCCATGGAGTTTAAAGCATGTCACGTACCAATACGCTTGAAGAAACTGAAACTGGCGCCATTTATCACGTCGCAGATGCGTGGGTTCCGCTGAGTACAATGATCGGGGGGTCGTGTTCCAAGGCGCAGATCTGCATAGCAAAGCGATCTCTCCATCGGCGTCTCTGGGGTCCTCAGGGGTCGCCCTCGGCGATGCCATGTAAACGGGAGCGGTGTTTCACCAATTGATCTAGCTTTCAGCTTGCCGGCCACGCTCTAGCCTTTGAGTTGTACTCCTGATACTTCCTTCGTGAAATATCCATTTTGAGACCCGCCTGCATTTCGTCATTGTTTAGAAGCGGCAGCATGTTTTACACTAACCTCGCGTCTGAAAAACAAACAAACAACAATGCTAGTGAAAACAAGAAAAAATTGGAGGACGCTTAAGCTTCGCCTTAAGAGTGGAACGCGATAGCGTTATCGGGCCCCGTTCGTATCGCATTTTTCTTTCATTGGGCTTCACTGCAACACGCAACGTGGGAAAGCCAGCTTACAAAGACCAAGCTTACACCAATCTCCTTAAGTCAGCTTTACTTTTAGACAGAAATGCATTGCTGGGAAGACGTTTTACAGGGGTCATACAAGTCGTTCTATATTAAAATGCGAAGGCCCTAGCACCGTTTATTTTATTAACGCGAAAGCGTTAAGGGCCCCGTGTCGCAGAAAATCTGGCGTCGGCGTGCGATGTCGGCGTACGTGGCGGAGAAAATCATCCCGAACCACCCCGACCGCGCAGGCCCTCCGCGTGGTGCAAGGTGTTAGTGAACAAAAAAATGAATTTCTCACAGTTAAATCCGTACGGTAGACCCTTGAAGGCGGTCAGCGATCACCACGCCCTGTGCTGGCTTGCCAACCTCAAGGATCCTTCAGGCAGACTAGCCCGTTGGAGACTGCGCTTACAAGAGTACGACATCACCGTTGTCTACCGATCTGGAAGGAAACACAGTGACGCTGACTGTTTATAACGCGCACCACTCCCTACGGCATCATCGGACCCTGACTATGAATTGCCATTTGTCGGCTTTGTCGACGCCGTAAAGATGGCTGAGCACCAGTGCGCTGACCCTGAACTGCTGGCGCTGATCGAGCAGCTTAAAAAAGTTGGTGTTTTACCTCGCTCGGTCGTGCGCGGCTTATCATCGTACTGTTTGCACAACAACTTCCTTTACAGGAAAAATTGCGGAAGCGGTCCAAATACGTACCTCCTTGTCGTGCCGTCGGCGCTGCGCCAAGAAATTTTGCAAGCCTGCCATAATGAGCCATGCGCGGGACACCTGGGATTCGCTAAGACATTAGCAAGGATACGACAGAAGTATTACTGGCCCCGACTTTTTTCTTCTGTGGAACGGTATACGTAAAGACTACTTCTAACACCGTGGTAAAGACCTTCCACGATTGTCCGCGCCGAAAGAAACCGCCCTTTAAACCGGCTGGCTTTCTCCACCCTGTGGACCCTCCTCAAGCACCTTTCCAACAAATAGGAATGGATCTACTTGGGCCATTCCATGTGAACTCTTCGCGCAACAGATGGATAGTCGTCGCTACCGACTACTTAACCCGGTACGCCGAAACCGAAGCTATTCCTCAAGCAAACTCGTATGAAGTGGCCAAGTTCTTCATCCACCACATCGTCCTACGACATGGTGCACCGTCTGTTCTCATCACGGATTGCGGTACAGCATTTACAGCCGAACTTATGCAGGACGTTCTCCAGCTGACACATAACTCTCACCGCAGCAGCACTGCCTATCACCCTCAAACCAATAGATTAACGGAACGTCTGAACAGAACGCTGGCTGATATGTATGTGATATGTATGTATGAACGCTCCATGTATGTCGACGTAGAGCACAAGATGTGGGACGAGATTTTACCCCATGTGACCTTCGTGTATAACACTGCTGTACAGGAGACTACACAGCTTACGCCGTTCGAACTTGTATACGGGCGCCACATCACGTCAACACTTGACGCCATGCTACCTGTGGCTGATAATAGCCCGACCAGCGAACACGTGGAACAGTTCGTACAAAGAGCCGAAGAAGCACGCCAGCTTGCTCGGCATCGTATCCGGAGCCAACAGCATACCGACGCCCTTCGATACAACCAGGGTCGACGCAACGTCCATTACAATACCAGCGACTGCGTGTGGGTCTGGACGCTCATCGGTCGCCGTGGACTCTCGGAAAAGTTGCTCCGCCGCTATTTCGGTCCCTACAAGGTTACACGCCGCTTCAGTGACGTAACCTACGAAGTCGTCTCCTGCAGTTCCGACCTCGGTTCGCTCCGTCGTAGTCCTCGCGCTGAAGTTGTTCATGTAGTGCGCATGAAACCATAGTATGCACGTGCGTGAACGCCCAGATGCACTTGAGGCGCTCCATTCCTTGTCATCGTTAAAGGAACTTTTTGACGCGACCGAGACGGTCGCTTTTCGCACGGGGGGCAATTGACACAATGATGTGGGGCTCCCGCACCGCGGGGCGGCGCGGGCAGACAGACAGACAGACAAAGAACTTTTATTCAGGTCCTGAGGAACTGCGTTAAAGGTAGGCGCCATGAAAGACGATGAAGCGCGTAGGCTGCATGCTCTTCTTCTGGCCCGCCATTAAAGAGAAGCGTCTATTTTGTGAGACTCCGTCTTCAATCTACGTTGCAGTATAATAAACCGTAAAAGCCCCTCATGGGCCCTTATAACAAAAAACCTCTTACGCTCAAATTTCTCGTAACAGGTGCTGCCGGTCAATCGCCCTGTCTGACATATTAGTAGCGAGGGCCACCAGCCAATGGAAATGAAAACTTATAAAACCAAAAGGGTTGTCAATTCGTCCCCCGATCTTCGGCAATGAAACAGGACTAAACTGTGACAGCGAGTGCCGTCGATCGCTACTTGTATGGATAGTTGGATCATACTTTCTGTGAGTGACGTTATTTTTTTTCCCGTCCATTATTGTTCACATAGATCTGACCCTTTATAAACCAAAGATACTGTCATAGACTCTTCACACCGGCATATTCATAGGTCAATATTAGTTATCTCAAAGCCATCGTTATAACCACCTTACACAAGCTGCAGTTGGTCGACATTCATTGTTGCTGATAGCCGGTTTTATTGTTGAATGGCTCCCATTTCATCGCTGTCTCACTGGTTTATTATATTTGTCTAAACGAAATTCATTCGCAGTGGCCAGCAGTGTGCTCCATGGATAAGGGAACGAATCCTGAAATCCTTCATAGGCGTTTGGTCCCGTGAACTTAATTTTATCCTAAGATATAATTATTTCTCGAACTCCAAACTATATGCAAAGAGTAGATCTAGTTGTTAAATAATAGGCCTCTGCGAAGAAACCACGCCAACGGATTGCTTAATTCTACCCTCTATTTTTTGTTCTTTAAACATAGGCGATGATAGCTGCACGTAAAGGAAGCATCGCCCGGCCCCTGGCAGGCCTGCTGCCGCTGAAGCATGGGTATTACTGCCTTTTGCATGAACAGTACAACGGGCAATAAATTCTTTTCCAGAAGGATTGAGTGTCAAGAGCATCTCACACTCTCTTTCATATCGATGAACAATGCAATTCACTACATTCGACGTTGCGCGCACGTAAAGCACGATGAAGAGTAACACGGCCCCTTATGCTCCTGAGATACTCTCCACAGATATTAGAGAGTGGTCATTCATTTCGATATTTCCGGGGCGGTTCTTTAAATCATCTCCCCGGCGTTTGGTGGTCGTTGCCTATCGCTGCGTTATTTACGGAGATGTAGATCCCGAACCTCGCACATGCGATGGCTGATCTCTTTCGAGTTCATCACCGGCAGTGTCCTTTATTTGCATTGGGAGACGTTGTTCAGAGTTGCGGACCGGTAACAGAAACAGAGTCGAAGAAAATAGCGGGATAGTGAAAGAAATATGAGTACCAAGAACTATGGCACCCGTAGAGAAATTGCCGTCAAGATTCATCATTTCCTGTGTCCGTATTTTTGAGTATCCCATCTTGCCTTTCCTCTCTTAGAGAGGATTTACTGATTACTCGGCGCTTCTATTTTCTGTGTAGAATTCTTCCATTCCCTGATGGGCGCGTGCAAAGCTCCCTTTCAATGCTTCCATTTTCGCTGGCTGTCTTGCCTTATGGTCCCACGTGACTACGTGTTGGATGCCACAGTAATAATTGCATTGATGTCACACAGGGTTGAAACAAAGTACAAGAACCAAGCCATGACCACAGGGGTCAGGGGGCAGGTGTTCTGTTAGAAATGCCAGTTGTATATATATTTTTAAATTTTCCATCACTCGGTTCGTTGGACACGCTCTCTTTGCGTTTATTGCACCAAAAGCCTCCTGCAACTCCTCTAGTGAATCCGAGTCAGCAGCCCTCTGCCTGTCTGTCCGCTTCTGGGATTCTCCGGCGTTTCCGGGAGATTGAAGAGGGTTGAATGCGCCTGCGCCAGATTCTGCGCCCAAGAAGACTGCCAACTAGAATAAAAAATAAAAAAGAGAGAGAAAAAAAGAAAAATGGTGCTAAAAAGAAAAGAAAAAGAAATAGCGTCACTTCTTTTTATTTATTTCGCCTTTTATTTTGTACGCTCGATATCCTCAGAATCCTTTTAAAGCCGTCCAGAAGCGCACTTCGAAGTTGTTCACACGTCATCCACGTCTCCACTTTTTAGTTATGATTTTGTTTTATTTGCTGGCCTTCTCGCTGTTACATTCCGCTTACATGGTTTGCTCTATACCGAGAAGTTTTCCGGCTTCTTCTTTTTCTCTGTGGCTCGAGATATTTCGTGCACAGTCAAATGGCTTCACTTTTGTAACTGATGCTCGCTTTCGCGCGACGATTTTCTACAAGTCAGCCTTGACAAGACATATCCCGTGTTTTTATTTTCCTAACTTTCTAAGTCTTTCACCTTGTCCTGCCTACACTAAGAAAGAAAGCGCGGTTTTATTGCATACAACACCAATTGTCTAGTCCCAACTCCAAGACAGATCGAGACAGCTTTGACGCGAAGATTTCCTTACTATCTTGAGAACGGGTTTCTTGGTGGGTCGTTCAGAATAGCAACTGCGCTGGGATTCCTACATCTCACCTTTAAAATGCCGCTTGTGTCTGGCGCACCATTGTAAGAACACTGGTTCGTGGTTTAAGTTTACGTTTCCGGTCTTTTGTGGGTCACTTAACAAAACTATTCATCAAGCGAATGAAAGAGGATGGTGGGTATTAGGCTTATTTTGCTACTTTTAATGCTAAACGTGTTCTTATTGGGGTCGGCCGCTATGCCCCCTTAACTTTCCTGCTTACTTTCTTTAGAACACGCAGGTGACAGCCTATACTGGTACGATTATTCTTAAGAAGTTATATTTCCGTGGCTACCTGGACATACCAGCATTGCTGGTAATGACCTCGCCGACGAAGCCGCCAGGTTCGCCCCTCTGGAAGGTTGACCAGTTTCAATACCCTTAATCAAGACCGACGCTGCAAGCAAGCTTCATATCGTGGCCAAAGCCATGACACACAAATATTGGTCTTCTACCAACCTCCCGAAGTGTCATCTTAACAGACTTGACCAATTCTTAAAGCTATAAATGCTATTAAATGTTTGCCACTCTGATGCGACAGTATTGTGCCGCTTCTCGCTCGGTGTGACATTTACAAAGGCCTACTCGTTCCGCATTGGAATAGGGGATACGCCCGTGTGCGACTCTTGTGGAACCAGAGAAACTGTTGAACACGTCTTATGTCTCTGTCTACAGTACGACGTCGAGCATGAAGCTCTCCGGACAGCATTGAACCGGCTGGATTGTAGACAATTTTCGGAAACGAAGGTCCTGGTACCAAGGCCGTACGCGCGTCGATGGGACAAAAAGCCACAAAAGCGTTGTTGCAGTACCTCAAGTCGGCAGGTCTTGGCGACCATGAATAGACTAGGTGCAAATTTTCAAATGTGCGCGAAACTGTGCTCTCCCTATCTCCCCCCTCTCTCTTTTCATCCCTACATCCCTTTCCCCCAGTGCAGGGTAGCAAACCGGACGTGAGTCTGGTTAACCTTCGTGCCTTTCCTCTCTTCTCTCTCTCTCTATTTGTTCTGCAGGGTAATAATTTATATCAGTAACAAATACGCGCAATAGGCGTGACTATCACGCATGATTGAAATTGGGATTACAAGTTGAACATGGCGAATAGCTCTGATGATTGGAGAGACGGCGGGGACAACGCACCTGCTTTGTTTGACGTCTCTCTAGTCTTCTCGCTCGTAGTCTGGGCTTTTACACATTTTGAAATAAAACGAAGCAACCGAGTAACGAAATTTCGGGAAACAAATTCAAGCTACACAGAACGTCACGGTAAGATGGAAGCTTTAAGTGATGAGCAGCGGTGGAAAAAAAAGGAACGTCGCTGGAACCAACGTTTTCACACGGGTAATTATGTTCGCCAAGCGACTTGTTTTAGCTCACGAAGACAAGTGTTCTTGTGGAAACGGGCCTGTATTCACAATAGGTTCTTACGCTGGTGAAGTTTGTAGGAATGAGAACAGTCTAATAGCGACAGCAGACATATTATTAGTGAAGGCCGCCGACCAATCAGAAAACGTTCTTACGAACAAATACTTTTGTGAATTCGGTTCGTTGGCTTCAGCGACGTTCTTTATTCTGCGGCTGGTGGTCACTTCGGGAAATAAAGGCTCATCTGCATCGCGCAAAAGTGAACGTCGAGAAATTGTGTCTGACATCAATTTCAACTGTTTTGAGCTTGTTGCAACATAGTGTAAGTCGGAGCGTGTCGGTAAGATACTATGAAAACTTGGAGCACCGGAAAGCAGGTTGCCGTGTTCTTTGTGTTTTCTCTCTTGTTTTTGTAGATGCGTGCGTAATTGTGCAACTATACGCTCAACCTGAAGTCGGCGCTCACCTCTGATGTTCGCCCCTCACTCCATGCTGTCGAACAACAGGAGCGACGTCACGTTTCATTGGCCTCCGGGCCGCTGCGTGATGATCGAAGCACGTTGCCTAAAACGTCAAGACGATTTCAGTTTATAGCAAGATGAAGAAAGCAATGACAGGAACACAACTTGCATGCAGTCCATTTATTGCATTAAATCGGTCATACAAATACCATGAAAAGAACCACGTGCAGCCTTCAAAGGGCGTCTAAAATGCCCATCGCCGATGTAACTGTTTCTTTGTTTTCCCTCCGCGATCTGTCACTTTTGTTTTTTCGAGCGCGTTCAATCGGGTCGAGACCATCTGGTACAGCCCACGCGCTGGCCGTGCAAGGTCTGCCGGCGTGCACAACCATGTAGCACTGCTTTGTTCTTATTTTCGCCGATAGGATCATGAATAACCTATACTCCGCGGATCAAAGAAACCCGCCAGTGCTGGCTAACATAGCGCCCGTTCTACTATAAAAAGCGTCGAAAAGTAGAGAAAGATTGACAAGCATAAAGTACAATCTGGGGATTCGCAGTTTCTTCGCAGTTTCTTTCAAACAGTGGATTGGCCGTTTAATAATGATGTATTTTAGATGTGCAGTAGTTTCATAACTGCTGCTAGCTGTCAGGTGAACTTTACACTTAAAACTCGAACGTGCGTTGCTATTATCTAACTCGCTAATGCGTTTCGGGAGCGCTCGGTACTAGCATATTTGATATAGTGGTAGCACAAATATAGACCATGAGCTTTAAGCGAGACGAGGGCTTCAGTTATTCGCAGTGCATATCACAGGGCTTTAGAGCTGTAGAACAATTACTTCTATTTTTAGAGCTTTGGATTCGTCCACCTTCGTCGTTTATTTAATTGGTTCAATTTCGAAAATTTCTGCAAAAAAGACTGGCTGCCTAAATCAAGATGGCCTATCCGAATATTCGGTAGATTTCAACGTTTTATTTTCAACGCGACATACCTACTTTATCGAAGTTGGTTCAGTACGAATACCAACAATTCCAATCGTTGACCGACACGCACAATAAACGCACAACGCCATATCTGCGTTGCTGAAGTTCCGAAGTTCCACGGTCCTGCATAAATGACTTTGATAAGGATGCCTGATACCGTTGCTACCGCATGATTGTATGCGCGATTTATTTTATTTTCGCTCCTCCCTGCCTTTCTCTGTCTTCGTTCACATAGATATTCAAAGAGCTCTTGAGCTTAATATTGCGCGAACCAGAACGGGTCTTCAATGAGCCATTTTTCATGTTAGCGTACGTGCTTCGCAGAAAATGATGTGGTGCTTACTAGAACCTGTGCCTGTTTAAATAGAATAGATATAGATATACTTAGTATAGATATACTTGATGAACGAGTTTTCCTTTTTTATGTGAAAGCATCAAATGGCCCATTGAGCGAAAAAGCTCGTGTCTGTAGCAGTGAAATGGCAACTAAATTCCTATTGGCTACGACACCACGTCACGAGCGCGCCTCGACAGAGCAGAGAGAGAGATGAAGGGATAGGTTGGCGCTATCTTCCGCAGCCCTTGAGGGAGCACGGCTCAGCGCCAGGAACTGAGCGGGCGAAACGGCGTTTCATGAGGGGAGGGGGCACCGCCGCGACGCCACGTCACCAGCACGCCACGAATCAGCAGATACGGCGACGCAACGTAGCGGGGCAAGACGGGTTGTCGTCGGCGAGGCACTCGCGTGACGCGCGCTTGCGGGTGCCGCCGTCTCGCTCTCGGAAGGCGGCGCGTGGTCTGCACCTCTCTCACCCCCACTGGGCTTAGCTGCTGCGCGCGCCGGCCTTGGTGGTCGCCGCTGCTGCTTCCTCGGTCTCTCGTCGCGCAGGACGTCGGTGGCATGCGGCGCTGGCACTGCAGGCTGCTGCTACTGCTTGCTGGCTGGGGCAGCACGTACCGCTATGGTACATTACTCGCTGCTCAAAACTCGAAGGACCGCTCGGCAGCGTTCATTTGGAGAACAATGCTTTCGCATTCACAAATCATAAAAAGCGCTTAGGTGTCCTCGAATTTTTTTCTTTCGTTTTCCGCGAGATACCACGAGAAATAAAGTAGCCGTGGTGCAGCTGGTTGGAGCGGCCCTTTGAAGTGAGGAATATCCCAATTTGGACGATAATGTCCCTGCCTTCTTTTGATCGAAGTTTTAGATTTCATGTTATATTTTATATTTTCATCATTACGATCGTTCTCGTGGTGCGACACGATCGAGTGTCACGACATTATCGTGGGCACTCGGTTTTGACGGTAACAAGGACAAGAACGAAAAGGTGCGACGGTTGCGCTAAGCGAGGCACGTTATGCACTTTCTTTTATGCTAGGGGAAGGCAGGACCGCTCTCGTGCACGTCAGACTTGAAAGTGTGAATCTTAGCGCCGCAACTTAGAGCCAGGTCTCTGCATCATGGTTGCATGTGCAGGTCAAACTAAGATACGCTACTTAATGCGAATGTCAACACGCACACGTTGCTGTTCACGTTTATTCTTATATTCTTACTATCGTGATTTGATATATGTTCTATTAGTTTCATGTGCCCTTTCTTGCCCTTTCGTCTTCCTTAGAATTTCTTTATTTTGCCTCAAGTGGCTTGCATTGCTGCTCCAGCAGTGAAAGGGTGAGCCTCCCTGCTTCACTAGCCATCGGCAATTCAAGTCACTCGCGTTTTTTTTTTTTTTTTTACACAACAGAATTTTTTATTCTATTTTTTTTTCTTTGTTTTTTTCTCGATCCCCTACATCACTTTCCGCACGCCCCCTGCTGATGCGCCTTTCTTGACTGGCCTTTTTCTATGGCAGCGAAGTTCCTACCCGCGTCCCTTTATTTGATTTTGTCGCTTTCAGAACAATATGTCAACGGGCCCATCTTCCACGGCGAATTCGATCTAGTACCATTTTTATGTTATCATTTTTTTTTGTCTGACATGTGTGACCACAGGAGTTGCCGGCACCTCTGACATGCGCAAAGATCTATTTACTATCGTTTGCTAATAATAATAAGAAAATAATATAATAAAAAAAAGGGACGCCGTCACTGCCGCTATAACACTTTCTCTTTTCAGTGCGCTGTTCTCTTAGGCTGCAAAGTTTTTTAGTCTGACGTGTCTTCCCTGGAGCTGGCTTGACCCCCCAAAAAAAACTTTGTCCGCGTGGCGCGCATACGCAGCCGAGAGAATCTCGACGCTAGGCTGCAAAGTACGGGAGAAACTTTCGGCGTGAGCATTCTTGACGCTCCACGCTTCTCAGTTTACTTTTACCTTGCACCTATAGCAGCTCTTTCGCAAAATAAAATAAATGCTATACAAGTAATGACGATGCGTACACTCAAGAGGTGACCGTTGAAACGAGCAATCGCTCGGAATTGGGGGCCGCGCCGTCTGCTGGCAGCTTCCGGTTCGACAGACGATGCGGCGGCATCGGCGGCCATGCCCGGCGCACGTGTTTTTCTGCGCGGTTTAAACTATCAGTAGTGCGAAGCTTTCCGTCCGCTTTGTCAACCAGCAATGTCGTACCATTCATGCAGCTGATTTCTAGGTTTCAGTTCACTCTGGGCGCGACGATAACAAGCCGAGAAAGGTAAGAATATGCTTTTATTCACAAATGAACTTTTGTTTTCGTTTCGGCAGCCCTTTTTTTTGTTGTTTCTGGGAGGTTTAGCTCTACGATATTTGCCGCTGTTTGGACGCACCGTGACGGACTGCTCTGCCTGCGGGTCAGTCAGACCGATGAAAAAGTTATCTTTATCCGATAATTTATCAAGCGTATTACTTAAAAAATCGAGTGCTGAAGTGATGGCTACAGCAATCTGGTAAATGCTGCTTTGGGATCGTCGCTGCAACCGATATCGTCGGTAACGGCGCAGCTAGCGTAAATAAAAAATGAAGTGCTGGAAATGTTAGAAATCTTTGCGTGCGGTCAACGGCATTAATCGGTCGAAACTCGAGGTTCACTTGAAGCGGTACGTAGTTAGAAGTTTCTCTTTTTTGTCAAGAATGGCCGTGTCGCCGACATATTACGGCTGCGCATTACGTCTACCTATGCTCAAGAAACTAAGGTGGGCTAGTTGGTTATGAGTATTATGTATGTATCTTGCTGTGTCCCGTTTAAAGTTGAGCCGCATAAAAATATTTCATGATACCTCTATATACGCATGCATGCGACTATACTGAAATAGTTCTTATTGCTTGAGTCAATGATAGCGAAAGAAATATCTTAGGGAATGATTCCGTATCGGCCCTTACACAGCTCATCGCCGCCTGATAAGTCGCACTGTATACGTTCATTTCCTTGTTACCTGATGGTCTCTGCCTTTTTACAGTTTTGGAAGTGGCAGCCATGCCTCTGATGCTTGTGCAGGGCAGACTGCAAGGCAGCAGTTACATGCGTTTACCTTTAACGCTTGATTTTGAGCAGCCAACGGCTGAACAGCTGATCATGGTTTTGCTAGGCACCTGCAACCGGCTAATCTTCGAGTGTGGCAAAGCCGGAATGCTAGCGCATCAACAGGCTTCAACGGCGAAGCGGTGGCGGCGGCTGCGCTGCCTCGAACCGGAAACAGCCAGCAGAAGGCGCATCCCAGAATCCCTCGCTCTTTTACGGGTCACCTATTGCGCTTATTTTTCATCCCATGCAATGTGTAATTTGGTGCAATTGGTGTGCTTATCCATCACAAAGGTCACAACTTTAATCTCGTGCAATGTTCATGTTCATATACTACATCGTACACAGGCTATAAATGCAAACACCGAATCAGGCGGAGGCACAGTATGAGACGCCTACGCAACGATCTCACGAGAACGAATGAGATGTACGATTCTTGTCTATAGGGAAGAATGGGGATGACAGGTGCATGCGCGGAGACGTTGGATACACGCTCGGTTTCGGTTCTGTACTGAAAATGAGGTGGAACTCTTCACGCCAGCGTATTTTAAATAAGCGCTTTCAATGCGTTTTAAAGGCAGATTTGTTATGAGCTCTGCCCTGAAATTTTGTGCAAGCTTGAAGACGGTCGTCTGCTGATTCGTCGCCACCTACTCAAGCAGCATCCAGACCAGCGCGTCGCAAATGGAACGTTCCCGCCCCGTGTTCGCGCGGTCGAGGGATAGAGCGCAACTACTGAAGCTAAGGGTTGGCTGTGTGAACGTGCGCGAACGTTTATACAGAAAAGGACGTGTGTGGCCAGTTCATTGTGTACGTTTTGCGGCTGCTGCGAGACACTTCAGCACCTGATATTGGAGTGTCCCGCTTTCAGTGCGCAGCGCATGTCGCTAGTGAGGGACTATCATCTCCTTGGCTTGCGGTGTACGACACTCGGACACCCCAGTGGTTGCGCGTCTCGACGCGATCAGGCTTATCGCGCTTGCCTTACTTTTCTAGAAGCAACTAACTTAGGTTCACGTTCTTAGTTATTTCTGTTTTCAAATCACAAGACCTCAGACACTCTTTCTTCTATTTTTTAACATTGATTAATAGCGTGACCTGCATTTACCGGCCATACTGTGCGTGACCTATACTGTGTGCGTGTGCGTGCGTGCGTGCGTGCGCGCGCGCACTCTGCCTTTCTTCTTTCCACCCATTCTTCCTGTCTTCCATTTCTAAGTTCCTCTCTCCCTCCTTTCTGAAGAGTAGATAGGCGTTGTGAACTTTCAGCTGGCAGTTGCCAGCCTGCTCCTCACTTTGCCTTTCCTGTCAAGTGTATGCATATTTTCAAATCACATAATATGAGCTCGCCGTTAGCGGCAAGCGTTTATTTGGAATTGGCGCCGTAACTTTGATAATACAAAAAAAATTTAATTGCAAATGTTAGATTTGGCTGCCAAGTGAACTGACGTAGAACTTTCTTTTGTCCGCCCTCGGTGCGAATCCTGTCCTGCGAAAGTCTTATTGTGTTTCCAATACCCTATTTTTAATAATCAGAAACATTAGTCGCCTAAACTATCAAAAAATGATGTTTCATTATAAGGTTTGTGGCGCCGTTTTTTTTAACCTCTTCAAATATGTTCATTTCCTCCTGGTAACGAAAGGGTCGAAGTTGTTGCCTCAAACGCTTAGTTATGAACTGAAAGAAGTGAGTCCTATTTGTACAGCTTACTTCAAGGTAACAAATGTGTGCTTTCTTCGACGTCTAAATGACTCATTCTTGGTTTATTCGCATAATCTCTGCATGTAAACAGCCTTACTTTCAAGGGAAAAGCGGCAGAAGAAATGAAAGTACGAAATCTAGCTATTAGCCGAATAATCATCGGGTACACGTGCATCCCGCATGCTCGCTTGCGAAAATCTCAAGAAATCACACCAAAACGGAAAACGCGAAACACAAGAAAAAAAATTTAAATAACACACATTTAAGGAAGGGAGAATAGAAAAAAAAATTCACGCAAATACACATTGACATAAGGCAGTTGAAAAACGTTTCGCTGGCATCATGGGCAAAGGGACACCGCCGCGTTTTTCACAATTCGGGGCCCAGAGACGTGCGCCTGCGGGTGACACGTTCGTTTGTCGTCCGCAAAGAACTTCATTTCGTACCGATAAAACAAACACATTTACCAGCGCCCTCCTGGTTTATATCTGAGTTCAGTCGAGAAACACAAGAAACGCTAAATTAAAATTGGGCGCGACCAGCCTCTTTCACCGTGCGGGCGGCCCTGCATGCGACGCAGCCTTTTCGTGTCGAAGAACTTTTTCCGCAGCTATCGGCACAAAAGAAGGCTGGTATTTGAAACTTGTGGAGCATAAATACGCAGCAAACAGTCTCGACGGACAACAACTCAATCATGCGCAAGTTAAAGGACAGGGAAACGTGATCCACAGCTGCACTCAGACATTGTTATTATAATTATATGAGAATTTTTAACAGGTACAACATGAAAGCATTGAATCGGCGACTGAAAGTTCGGGCCTTGTCATTTTTGAATGAGTGTTCCATGGGTGTATTGAATGTCCGATATTGCGTCAGTCTATTTGTTTTTATTCTTCGGGAAGGCGATATCGACCGAATCATGCGTTTAGAGTTCACAAAGTTTGTAATCTGTGTACGACAATTTAATTGCAATGTTTGAAATTGTGGGTTACATTGACATTGTGGACAGTTTCATATCGGATATGAAATGGTTTTATAAAATCTATAAAGTAAATAAAATAGCAATTATACGGAAGCTCCAGGAGCATTCCCGCCGTCACCACCGCCGTGCTGTCCCAAATAAAGTCCAAGTGCGGGGAGAATGAGCGGCCCGCGCACCATATGTTGGTGGTCGATCCTGCGATGTGTTACGGGTGCGAGTGCAATAGTGCGAGGGCGTGCCGAGAAGGATGTTGACACCCAACTTGCCCATCTATGTGTACTGACCGAGAAGGATGTGGGCTTGGTGCGTGCTGTCTTCGTGCGCGCCCCAAGTGGCAGGTCCTGTGATACAGCATGCGTCGCTCCACGACCACACATTTTACACCAAAGACCGCTGAACCGCGTACTTTAACATAGTACCTGCACTGTTGTCATTGTAATCTTTATAATGAGAGCACTTTAACATTTAAAGGTACCAGCCGTGATGCTGCATTAGATCATTTTTAGAGTAATAAAATGTTGATGCTTTCGTTGTTTTACGTCACGTCTAAAAACGACATTGCTCGGAGTAAAACTTACGGGCGCAGTTTATAGGTATATAAAAGCGGTGCCAGGGGACATTTTCTAATATATAAAACATGCTAGGCATTCTAATATGCAGAACTTATTGGAATGTGTTGGTTGAACTTTCCGTGATGGGAGGGCCTGAGGTTTCCTCTCCGACGAACGACTTGATTTGTAAAGCTGATAGTTCATAGGAGCATCCGTCATATGATAGGCTTTAGGGCCATGACTTCTTGTCTATATTGAGTCTGTATTACCACAGTGTAGCCGGCCAATCACTAAATGTGCGATACCTTTGTGATTACCGGCCATTTACAGTGAGCACCACCTATAGCCTTCACAACGCAGCAAAGCCCTGGGGACGATCTCTATGAATGGAGGTTTGCCTTGCCTAGCCTAACCTAAGTCAACGGAATTCGTTTCAGTTGACCTCCCACTGACTGCTCGTCCTTCCTTAAGCTCGACGTGCATGATTGGCTTAGGGAAAGGCGAGCAGCCAGTGGGAAGTCAAGTCAAATAATATCCGTCAACGCAGAGCTCGACACACTCAAGGCAGTTAGAGTACCGGCCACGCCGAGTCTTGTCTGAACTGCACTGCGACGAATAGTCGCAAGGGAAAGGATTAAAAAAAAAGCAATATCATGTAAAGCGTGCGGCCATACCAGCCGCCGTCACTACATACAGCACAACCGCACAGGCGAGAATAGATGCAGTAACGGCGCTAAAAGCGGCGAGTCTGGCGCAACGCACGTTTACTCCTGACGCTTACACTGCCCCCGCTTCCTTGCCCCCCATGTCCCTGTGTTGCAAAATATATGTTTTGCTGTCTGATTTTTGTGTGCAGATTTTTGTGTGCAGATTTTTGTGTACAACGAATGGCTACAACACTACAAGACTCCCATTTTTTTAATGTGACTTTAATTCATTTTGCCACGGAGCCTATTACGAGGAAAGCGGACAAGAATTTTAATTAGCTAGCGGGCACCAAAGTCCTTTGCTGCTAGAAGATTGAGAGTAGGGAGAAAAAAAAAAGGAAAGCTGTATAATCAGGAAGCACGTGGTGACTTTCCATGCTTTTGCCGTTCTTCTCTTCATTCACACCGCTCTTGCGCCAACAAAGTACGAAAAAAAATTAAAGGTCGCTAGATAAGTAAATAGGGAGTACTGCGTTTGATACACGGCAGCGCCGTAGAACTACACAAGGCAAGTTGGAATAACGGGAGACAAGACTTAAGCCTAAAAGCAATCGAGCCTAAAAGTCAAGCGATGAGAGGACCGTGAAAAACGAGCAGCCATTAAGATAGTGGAAGGCTGCCATGAATGGGGGTCTATAACTTCGGCCTTGATGGATAAGCGGCGTTTAAGTCGGGCAGGCTGAAAAAAAATGTACCACGCGTAAAGGACCCAGTAGTTCCGAAGAGGAACTTCGAACATCCGTGCATATTCATGTATCTAAATTACGAGTGTCTTCTTCTTCTTATTATTATTTTTGTTTTGGGCGGGAGTGGTAACTGTTCTAATGACCAAGAAATTAAAGTCGACAGTAGAAAAATGTGGAGCAGGGCCAACATAAAAGAGATTGTAGGTCAGTGAGATCGTATGTCGTCCTATGAAAAAAAAAATATTAGCGTCAAGTTTTCTCACCATTATATTTGCCCCTTACTATTGCGAACCGAAGCAAAATTATAGCAAAGCGTTACTGCTATCTGTAACTTTTTTCAAAAGTCGTATGTTCTGTTCTGCGAAATTGGGGAACTTTTTAAACCATCATTCGCCCCAGTAAAGACCCGGAACTACAAGGAGAACACCGAGGACTGATTTAATGCTCTTCTATCGACGACCATGCACCCCCCCCCCCCCCCCCCCAAAAAAAAAAAAAAAAAATTCTTGGCCCACGGCCATCTATGGAGCGGTAGAGAAGAGCGCTTGCCGCTTTGAAAATTTTCTTGGGAAGTACCAATATCTTAGGTTTATTTAAATTTTCGTGGTTCTCTGACAGATACATGTTTCATGTACGTCTTCGCTTGTTATATGTTGTCAAATATTTATGTAGTATGTTATGTATGTGTACTTGTATTTTCGTCCACTCGTCTACGAAGCTCTACATTTCTGTAAGTGTTCCCGGACAATTCGAAGCACTTGTATTTCATTATGGAACTGTACATGTTTATCTTTCGAAAGTTCCTGCATTCATTAACAGAACTTTGTGTCCATGCCGTCTGACTGTAGTCACTGTTCTTTCGACAAATATTGTGATAAAAATGTTGTTTGCCAAGCAACTAGGAGAAGCCGGTTCCACCTGAAGGCACCAGCATCTCCTATTACAACGCGTCATTAAAACGAAAGCAACGTTTGGGATCAGAAATTGGCAGCACCTTTATGGGTACATTTCAAGACCGTTTCCATCAGGATTTAGTTCCAGTGGCTACACCTGAGCTAAAGATGAAATGAAACACAACGGTTAATTGAGAAAAAGCGTGCTGTTTCTTCCTTCCTTACTCACATAAAGAAAGTGGATCGTAAGGATGCCGACAGCATAGATATTATCAACCATTCAATTATTTAGAATTCGCCTTCAGTGCCTGAACTAAAGAATGAAACGTTCCAGGTAGGCAGAAATATAAGCGATAGGATCAGATTGATATCCATCGCATGCATAAATGTTCTCTGAATGTCAGCCCTTTCGTTCAACTAACACATCACAGCGCAAATTGCATTCTGAGAGGGTGCATTGCTCTCAGGAAAGCACTGTGTACATTCGTTTTTTTTTAACATCAATTCTTGTTTTTTTCTGCATCACAGAAACACCAAAGGGTACAGCACTTAAGGTGCTATTGGCACCTCACTAGGGCCTTGATCTCTGTACAAGATGTTCTGCGCTCTGCAGCAGCGACCATGTGCAAGCAGAGCAGATAAAACACAATATTTACGATTCGGCAGCACTCTTACAAGGAAAGAAACGAAAAGAAATATCTCTTTAACAACAAATTCTGCATCAGAAAAAAAGAAAAGAAAAAGACGTAGAAGAACACTTCATGCAAAAGTAAAATGCAAGGAACAAGCTTTATATTAAATCTAAACAAAGTATCTCTTCTTCATAACAAGTTTTAAATGTAGACAGGGGGGACTTCGTCAATCCGATTGATTAAATTCTTATTGTTTTTAAGGAGGTGCGGAATTTCGTATTTTAAACCTCGAAGGCCATAGTCAGTCCCAACCCGTGGACTTATCTAACGTATTGTTCTTAAGTTAAATGTTTTGTTTGTTAAAATGTTACCGCTGCAGAAAAGCTTCATTTCTCGTTGTATTTCGCCTTTACATTGCTGCCACCGTAGTCCGCAACGGCTGAGCACGTTGCTTGTCCAGCTTGCGTCATACAGCAATTCCGAACGTGAAGCTGCAAGCGAAAGCGTGCGCCAAACCAGGCTGGTCCCGAACAACGAAGATCTGAGGCCGTCGAGCATTTCCTGGGATCGCGGTGCGCGGTGCACGTACCGCGACTAATGCGTGCGGCCAAACATTTTCTCCGCTTGGTCGCGCGGCCCGCTCGGCTGCGTACATGTGGCGTTTATTGAACCGGTAGGTCCCACAGGCCCGTTGCACGCCTTCGGCCATGACGCCGTAAAATCTATGAACGAACAAGGAGAAGAGAAACTCTCGAACGCTCGCACGCTGAGGAGCTGGCTGACTAGGGAGAAGCCAAGCGGGACGTATGAATATATGCCTGTTGCGAATATTTATTTTACAACACGGATAAAAATCATTGGCACGTAGAACGTCAGGGCTTGTTTCAGCGCACGTCAGCAGCATGCTTTGTATTGTTAAAGAACGTTTTGCCACACATGCTCTCGTGCTCGTCCGTAGTGCGCAAGTATGCTTGTTAAATGCTGCGTCAGCCATCCGTAGTGATTATGACAGAAAGGCAAGTAAAACAAAGGGGATAGGCAGCGACGTCGACTAGAACAAAAAAATCTGGTTTGCCATACTCTACAATGGTGTCGGGGGAAGGGTGGTATAAAGATAGACAGGTAGGAGTGAGTGAAGTAAAATAAAGTTCGAGGATACAATTCTCATCGCCCTTATGTTGGACAAAATACGCCAATGAATGAAGAATGCGGTCACATTGACGCTACCTAATTGTCGTTAAATATTCACCATTGATATTACAGTGCCCTTGTGGCACGAGAAACTCGTATCTTCTAATCGGATACTAAAAGGGATAGCTCTACAAAATATGTCACTTTGCTCCTGTAAAGAGGCGTTACAGAGAGGTTGCAGAAAAATGTTTCAGCTATTACCTGTCCTTGCTTACACATACACTGGAAAAGAGAGAACGAAGAACAAGTATCTGTCACAGCATAGAACTCTAGCATGCATCCGCTCCACGCAAAATACTGGAGGAAATTTTTTTTGGACGTATGTATTGAAACGTTGGCTAAATGTTCCTAGTAAGTGAAAATACCGTACGTATCTGACCGCCTTGAATTCCGCAATAGCAAATGTGCACACATGTACTAATCGTAAGGTAATATTATTTTGGTAGTTAAGCTAAATTTGAAGTTTAGCATACAATTATGTGATGTCTGTTAGTTCTAGTAATTCCGCTTCAGAGTTGGAATTGTATTACATTGCAGCAAAAATTTGTGCTCGAACAATACAGAAGCTAACGTGCGCTGTTTGTGTCTCGTGTGTGCACTACCTGGACCGTTGACAGAAGAAAACAGGGCCAACCAGAACGTGTTTTTCAGCTTGGTGTTACCGCGCGCCCTTGCTTCAACATCACAAAGTTAGGAAGCGAAAGCAGATATTAGCGTGGAAAAACAACAACAGCACCAAGCCAAATTACAATTTGCGCAACTATGTCTGCATGTTGGCTAAATGCCTCGCCTTTTGACAGCATCTTCAGTATCTCTGGGTCATGGCTCGCTCGTTTCGCCATACACTACAAACGCACTAATGCTAAGTACGTGGCATGCCACAGTGGTACATGTCATAGTAGACTGCACAAGCAGTCAACTATTTTAATTATTAGACATGTTGTGTTGGTCAAAGCTCAGTGCGACGCCCGTAGAGGCAGCATCAGCAGATTAATTTTTGATACCACTGATATGTTGCTTTTGCCGCTCTCTTTTCATCACGTAGATAAATATCTTCCACAGTCAGTTTAATGTTCCGTGAAATGTAACAAAGTCCCACTTCTGCTGCGAGCAATGCTCGCGAGGAACATAATCTTGCTAAAAGCAGAGTCTGAACATGCAGCAGCATAAGGCCGATAAAACTGGTTGTGCTTGTTGTCGTTGCTGTTGATTAAATGATGAGATTCAAGGGAATTGGGCTACCGAAGAGCCACTTATCCGAAACAAAACAAAATAAACCCCACTGATTAGGAAATGTCAAGAATGGCAAAAGACAAAGAAGAAAGAAAGAAATTAAAATTAAATTATGAGGTTTTACGTGTCAAACCCACGATCTGATTATGAGGCACGCCGTAGTGGGGGACTACGGAAAATTTCGACCACCTTGGGTTGTTTAACGTGCACCTAAATCTAAGTACACGGGTGTTTTTGCATTTGGCCCCCATCGAAATGCGGTCGCCGTGGCCGGGGTTCGATCCCGCGACCTCGCGCTCAGCAGCCCAACACCATAGCCACTGAGCAACCACGGCGGATAAGTAAGAAAGAAGGCCGCTAGAAAAAATATAGGAGAAATCAAACATCAGATGACTGAGGCACCGCCTGCTGTGTTATAGGCATTCAGAACGCGATATATCGACCACACGTGAACGTCCAATCACAGCGCACTTTGCCAGCATATTTGTTCGGTCACTACATGAAAAAGAAATACTGAATGTCTTTCCTGGGCGATACCTCGACGTATCGCATTAGATAACGCAGAGCTCCGTGTGCAAGTGAGTCAGCTCCAGATGATTTGCGTAGAAGCCCGCGGCGATTGCACGTTTTTGTCGCCTACGAATCGCACAATGAGTTCTAGAAGGCGATTCTAGTGAGAGTGTGTGTACTGCAAGCACCCAAAAGGAAAAACCTCTCTGAAGGACACCAAATAAAGGAAATCGACGACGCACATCTTCTGTTTTGCATGCATTACACCTAGTCTATTTTTATGGCAGTCTGAGTGGTGCTAGAAGGTCGAGGATGAACATAGCATGCAACGCGGCACACCGGCATTCGAGCCCTGGGCATGCCGTACACGAGGCTGGTGCTCAACCACAAGCCAATCGCTGCGGTTAAAAAGCACTGGCGAGTGAAACAGGATCCCCCGGCTTTACAGGAATCCGTTGGGGCCGGGGTTTCTTGCCAAGTGCACGATGTTGAAGCATGGTTTTCTCCGGGCCCTCAGTTGACCCTGGGACCTGGAAGCAGGCTGGAGAAGCGCTACATGTACCCATGTATATGAACATGAATGTGACGGACGACTCTAATAA
Source organism: Dermacentor silvarum (assembly GCF_013339745.2). Lineage (NCBI taxonomy): Eukaryota > Metazoa > Arthropoda > Arachnida > Ixodida > Ixodidae > Dermacentor > Dermacentor silvarum. Next base: position 240,806,715 of record NC_051155.1, on the reverse strand, counting down.
GTTCCGACCTTATTCATTGTGCTGTGGGCCGACAAACGTATTTTAAGGAGGCGGTGGCATAGACCTGCGATGTTCTCCCGTGAAAGAACACCTTCGGCTGGTACCACAGTGTCTTTTGACCTTTCACTTTCCTTTGTACGCGAGGCATCCAGCTGAAAAGACATAATATCCCCATATCCTTAAAGCGGGTGGGCCGGTTACCGGCCCCGATCAACCATGGCCTACCGCTTCAGTGTCAAGATGCCCCTGAGTCCTGTTTCATGCGAACTCCTTAGACCTTACGGTATTACCAACAGGCCCAAAATCTTAGTTTCGCTTTTTCGCCCTCTTAGCCATTGAGAACCAGTGTTGCCCGCTGCGATCACTAGGAAAGGAGGGAGGCGAGGTCGGACACAGGCAACGCTTATTTGATGACCGCCTGGAATACACGAGATCAGTACTTCCCGCAAGACATTTGTCACTTACATCACCCGAAATATCTACAAGCGTTGGAGAATGATCCGCTAGCACAGCTTCCTTCCAGCTTGACTAGAGGTGTGCAACAACCCTCAGCCTCAGACATCAGGCGGGGTACCCCGGTCTCCGCTGACAAATGTGCGCGAATTCCAAAATGCTAGATTACAGGGTGCGAATCAATTCCTACTCTAAGCACTTCTTCTTAATCTGTATCCACATTTTAAGGCAGACACCGTGGTTTCCAGAGGGAAAAAGTCCCGATGAATGGAGATACGCCTGTTGACACAGACAAACCAAACATGTGTTGCTTGGATTATAGGAGCATGGATTGTAAGAAATAGCACGGAACATTTCTCGCAACCACTATAAGGCCAGTTCGGGATCAGAACCTCTTTTACACAGACTAGTGCTGTTCCAACGTGTACTCTGATGATCCATCCCAGTTTGCCTCATTGAAGCAGTACAACATGTTGGGAAATTGAGCTGCTGAAATGTTAATGAATCATCGTCAGACGGCCATTGACATGTTGCGTACGACATCGCGACCGGCCATCGCTTGACGCAGACCAAAAAGTAACTATCATCAACCACCATTCTCAAGTCTGTGAATCTTTGCGCATTCCGCTTTCGATATGCAAACGTCACCTCCTTCTTTCAGAAGGTCGCATGGGATTAACGAGACTGCGTGCACAGATAATCCAAAGAGACGTCGTTGGAAACGCGATAACTCGATAAGACCGTTTGGTGACAGTGGCCACGAATATGGCATGATCAACTAGGCGCGCGTGAGGTGGCGAATGAATGAAACGGTGCCAGTCTTAATTTATTTACTCACCTTTTCCTTTCTTTCTTTCTTTCTTTCTTTCTTTCTTTCTTTCTTTCTTTCTTTCTTTCTTTCTTTCTTTCTTTCTTTCTTTCTTTCTTTCTTTCTTTCTTTCTTTCCGCATGCTTTCTGAGCAGCCTTGCAAAATGCGGCTTATAGACTCCTCGCAAAAAAAGGTCCTGTAGGGCCGAAGGGCGCAACGGTTTCTGCGGGCGGCGCACAGTGATCTCGTGGCCGACCTAATTACACGTCGTGGGAGCATGTCAGACCACGCTGAGCCCGAAGCGTGTGCTTTGCCAGAGTGAGCCGAAGCGCAACTCAGTGGGTGACCAGTTTTTAATTAAAGGAACTTTCGCAGCCACGAGATGACGAGGAACGTTTCCAATGGCCCGCCACCAAGACACCCTCGGGGTGCCGCCATAGCCAGGGCTTTCTCTCCGTTCTGAGAGTAATTCTATGTCATGGCGACACGAGGAGGTGCCAAAATGTATTTTGCTTGGGGAGATATATTATTGCAAGAAATAGCACATAAAAAAAAGCAATGTCGGATTTAGTGTCTTTCACTGAGGCCCCAGAAGGCTAGAAAGTGAAGCTGGAGGCCGTGACAGCTGCTCTGTGGAAACCTCCATTTTCTTATGCAAAGAATTATTTTAGGTGTGGAAAAATGAGCAAGTTACTGGCAATGAACCTAACGGCTGAGAGATTGCTCGGGCTAATTCTCTAACTTCTCTCGTTACCTTTAGAAACTTTGTTTTAAATGAAATTATATATATGTGTGTGTGTATGTGTGTGTCCATGGAAAACACGGGGAATGCGGGAGATGGAAATTCAAGACGATAAGCAACACGAGAACAAGCAGGTGAGAGCAGGAGCCAACGTTTCGACAAGTGGACTTGTCGAAACGTTGGCTCCAGCTCTCACCTTGTTCTCGTGCTGCTCATTGTATGTACGTATGTAGCTTGCAACCCTTTTTGTTGCCCCCCTCCGAATGCCGTCTCCCTCTGTAATATATACGGGGTGTTTCAGCGAACACTTTCAAAATTTATTTAGGGTTGCTTGTGGCAGATAGCCCAATTCTAGTTAATGAGCTGGTCTACTCGAAGAGGCGGACATTACTTGCACAAAAAATTGAAACGCATAATTTACTAATTAACAAACATTTACTAAGTTTTAAACTAATTACCTGATGGCCCATATTACAATTTACAAATTGTAGCCGTGGAGTTCGCAAGACGGATCTACTTAGAAGTAATTCGCAGGATAACACCAGTTTCGAGATATTAATTCCGGAACCTTGCGGAGAAATGCATTGGCGTTCCAGTTAATTTTGAGCTTCATTGCAAAAAGCGAAGTTTTGTTAAGAACCTAACTGGAACGCCAATGCATGTCTCCGCAAAGTTCGGGAATTAATATCTCGAAACTGGTGTCATCCCGAGAATTCGTTTCAAGTGTATCCGCCTTGCTAACTCCACGGCTACAATTTGTAAATTGCAATATGGGCCATCAGGTAATTAGGTAAAAAACTTAATTAGTGAATTTCTGTTAATTATTCGATTATGCATTTCAATTTTTTGTGCAAATAATGTCCGCTTCTTCCAGTAGACCAGCTCATGAACTAGAATTGTGCTATATGCCACAGGCAGCCTTTAAGAATTTTTGAAAGTGTTCACTGAAACACCCTGTATATATAGTCTCTCGCATCGGCCATACCCTTGAAAGTCAACTGATGGTGAAAAGACACCCAAAGCGGCACTTGCTTCGAGCAGTTCCCGAGTAAGCAAAATCGGCAGCAGCAATGTCGCTGGAAAAGCCAGTCATGGCCGCGCGATAAAAGCATATTTTAACGGCCGTGTCACTGTTGTCAATGAGATCAAGTAATGAGTTCCTTGTCAATCTCTACTTTTCCATGTTTGCTGCTGCTTGTCGAAATGTAAATATTAAAAAAAAATCTGTACGTATCCCACAAAATATTTGTGTTCAGGGCAAACTCAAAAGGGAATGCTTGCCGATTCTCCATCTCTCCTTCCTCCAGGCTGTGTCGAAGGGAGTTTTACGAATTTTAAAGTTCACAGGTTGGCACGCATGGTTATGAAAGCTCAGTTAACCATGGGAACTATCGCGGTGGTTCAGTACCGGGCGAGAGGTAGCATTCTGATGGGGACGGGAGGGGGAGGGGGGGGGGGCGGCTTATGCTACAACGCTCATCCACTGAGCTTTAAGTGGACGTTGAAGAAACCTAGGTGGCGAAAATTATTTTAATTAAAAAAATTTAATTCTTGGGTTTTACACGTCAAAACCAGGTAAATTCTGAAGCACGCCGTAGTTGAGGACTACAGAATAATGTTTACCGCCTAGGAGTTCTTTAACGTGGCCCCAATGCATGGTACAAGCATGTTTTTCCATTTTGCCTCCATCGAAATGCGGCCGCCGCGGCCGGGATTTGATCACGTGCCCTCGGGCTTAGCAGCGCAACGCCAAAGCCACTATGCATACGCCACCACGGCGGGTGGCCGAAATTAACCCGGAGCGCATCAATTAGGGCTGATTTGTGCTCACAGGTTTATGAAACAAAAAACACGGTGGTATTTTATCCTCCCGCAGAGAGAGAGAGAGAGAAGAGAGAGAGAGAAAGTGAGAGAGAGATGAAAGAAAGGAGAAAGGCGGGGAGGTTAACCAGAACGGAAAATCCGGTTTGCTATTATGCACCGGAGAAACGGGAGGTAGAAAGATGACAAGAAAGTAGACAACATCGAGAGATTCAGAGAGCACAGGCACAAGATCACAGCCGCTCACGATCACCGAATGCATAATAACAGTACAGTGTCACGTGCAGCACAATAAACACCAAAGTTCAGGCTAAATCCGTTAGCGCAGGGCTTTCGCCGCCAAAAACTGTGGCAGTGCCTTAGTCGCATTCTGCTGCGATGGCGTGTGAGGTCGGCATTCGAAAATGGTTTTCTCTGGTAATGGTCCGTGACCAAAGTGAACTAGCGCAATTGGGAGCGTTCGTTTCTGTACATTGTAGCGAGGAATGTCACGCATAATGCGCTGAAGGGTCTTCTAGCGACTACAACCATCACATGTAGCGTGGTCGGCTATTCCGATGCGAAAAGCAAAATACTTCGTAAAGGTCACTCTTAGGCTTAGCCGACAGTGGAGGCTGGTCTCGCGTTGGTAGAGTCCAGTTTGGATGCGAAGGCGGAGTGAAGAGTCCCGAGTCGGAATAATGTAACGTTTCTAGGCCAATGCCACTCCTTTTTCGAGCTTTGTCAGGTGGTCAGAGCGACGCACCGCTCGCATTATAAATGGGATCACCCGGCCATGAAAGGTGAATTATAAGAATGGCATGGACTCGAGTGGAAGGCATCGCTAGAAAATCAAGGCCCTAATGTTCGAGTACAGAGAGCTCATTCACACCTTTGACGAGAAAACGCACCACGTCACATTTCAGCGCCTTACAAATCACTGCGATATCACCCTGCATAGTTTCTCTGAAAGTCTGTTTGAATGAGTCGGGTTGAAGTGTTGGACAACCGCACGTCTTCATACTGCGAGTACTTTCTTCCCTCTCTCTCCGTTCTTTTCATCCCTTTAATCCCCTTCCCCCGTGTAGGGTAGCAAACCGGACGTGCGTCTGGTTGACCTCCCTGCCTTTCCTTTCTTATTTTTCCTGCTCCTCCTCCTGTTTGAATGAACATTTTGGACGACCCTGAGAATTTTTAAACTCCAATGTACCCGCATTTTCCGCAACGGTAAATTTCTAACTGTTTTTGCCCGTAGCTTGTACATGAAGCTAGAACGAAAATATAGAAATTGAGTGTCTTACTTGTTTGCTGATTCTGCGTAAAGCTCGTACTTGTAGGCCAATGGCTCCAGGCAGACCTGACAGTATAGCAGAGGCGGCCATATGTCGATGATGATGAATATCACTTTGGAATTCGAAATGCCTCAGCAATGCACAACTTGACGACGTATTCCGTAATAAGCCCCAGAAATTATCTTAACTGTAATGGGCCCGTATTTCGTAACCTTAAATTTTATTTCCTATTCTTGTTTATTTGTTTATTTTTTATATTGTGCGTCTCGCCCAGTGGCCGCTCTCAATGAAGAGGGTGGTGTGGTGACACTCTAGCCAATGACGAGTGGCGAGAAGAATGGAAAATGAAATCGATCGTTTCAAAATATGGCCTTTGTCCTCACGTAAATATCATCTTCGTTCTCTCGCATCCTATTTTCCTCCCCGGGTAATGCAGTGAGAACAAATTTAATTATTGATTGATTCATTATAGATTGGAAACGTGGGCAAGATGTACAATATGTAGTCGACTTCTCCAAAACGTTAAATTGTTAAGTGAATGAAGGATAATCATTGGTGAAGTAAAACACGGCAGTTCCTTAGCAGATCGCAGGCAAGCGCGGAACAGTCACTTGTTATAAAATTAGGGAAAGGAATATAACGCATAGACTGTAGAAAGTAGGCGTCTAGTGTTCGCAGGCATTTCACAGACACTTGGCAGACAGTCACTTAAAAAAAAAATCAGTTTCAGCATTGCAATATCATGGTTGTGTTTCTTTTTCGGGCTTGGTACCCAGCCTGCGCCCCGCTTTGCCCAAGTTTCCACAGTGTACAGGGAGGATAAAACAACAAAAAGGAATGAGATAGAGAAAACAACTCCTAACTTATGGCCCGTATAGTGCGCAAGCGCTTGCGTCAACGCCGATAATCGCTCGACCTGGCGAGGCGGCTGAGCAGAGTTGGTGCTCCGTGGAAGGGGCTTGGAAGGCAATGCTGCTTGACACCGAAAAAAAAGCGCAGGGCGGGGCCATGTATACAAGCGTTAATTCCGGCCACGCGGATGAATGGGCGAGGGCGACGCAACGTGGCAGGCAGGCAGACAGGCGTGGCAGCTCCGCATTGCGGAAATGCGAAAAGGAGGATGTGTGCGAAGCACTAAAAGAAAGGAGAAATAACCGGATGGAACGATACCAGTCTAAAGGCGTACGCAGGCGAACATATGCGGCTGCTATAGCAAGCAGAATTAAGAAGAAGAGCCCATTAGTATAACTAGGCCATAATCGATTCGCCTTTGCGGCGCTGCGTGGGGTATGAAATCGATGCGACAGGAGACTATCGAGATGCGCGGGTAGGTTGTTGGGGGATGAGAGTGGGGGGGAGGTTGTACAGGGTTGTGCGAGAGGCGCATGCTTGTAAGCCTAGCTGGCAGCACAGAAATGGTGGGGGGCGCACGGGCGCACGAGGTGTCGACATCAATATACGTACATCATTGCAGCACCCACGCGCGTGGCAGCTGCCCTTGTTTCGTGTTGGGCTTGCGAAGACGCCAGTTAATTATGAACCGGTAGCCACGATTAATGGGTACTCTTCTCCCAACGCTGCCACCAGTAAGCACTGCGAATAATTCTGGTTCTAAACTGAAGCAGCTGAGAACTTAATTCTTAGATTTCTGGCTCCCATATAGCGCACTGTGTTGCCAAGCCAGGTCAGCACCTCCCACTCTGCATTCCATCTCTGCGCTCTTCAACGGGCCGCGGAGGTACGCAGAGGGATACCGATATCGATATTATTCGTGCCGCTGTTAGCGTAATGTCCAAATGTCAATGAAGAAAATACCCGGTATGCTCTCACAAAACGTCACATGCCTAAGGCGCGTTATCGTTACCAGACCGGCCATAAAGGCACGGCCTTAAATTTTCTAGCGCCAAAGGTATGCTTGCTGCTTTCACACAATATAATTTTTTCCCATAAGGGATAAAAATGGAATGGCCACTTATAGCCGCAGCGGCTGCAACGGCGTACGTTGTTCATTCCTGCAACTAACTATTTTGCACTCACAGTAATGTTCTTCGTAGGAAAGAGGATAACTACTTTTTTCATAAATTTAAGAATTTAGACACTGCTACTTCATTCCCCGCGTTCTTTTATTCTGTTCACGAGGTGGAACGAAGAGACTTCGCACTAATGAGTCTACGTTGCGCCAGAAATTATAGCAAATACAATCTGGCGCAGTTTTAAGTGAAACACCGGGTCCTATTTTGAACATCTGGTGCGGCTAAATCAAATTTATGACTTCATGGCTCTAATATCTGCTCTAACTTCAAGAACAATGCGATAACATAATTTCGGTCAGGAATTATTCACACATTCAATAAATTATTAGGAAAACGCTACGATTCGTCTATTTATTTTTCAATACGCTAAGCCCTTCCAGGCTGTTACAGGGTGGAAAATCTGGCAAATCTGAAGCACCTTAAGGACGAGCTGGCTATTAAAATGTGATTAACTCTTCGACAATTGACATTACGGAAATAAACGTGGCTGTTTTGGAAAGCTTCAGGAAAGGGAGAATGCTCCGCTTGGTAAACGCTTGTGGTGCGAAAGCTAAGCGAAAAAAGAATATGTTTCTTCCACTTACCTTATTGCGCCACAAACACTGACAACTATGCCCCAATTATTCCTACATCGTACTTTACTATGCGGCGCCTGACACGCACATTGTTGGATATTATGAGACGCAACGCACATTATCAGTAAGTACCACACCATTGGGTGAAAAAAAAGCGGGTCTGATCAGAATTTTAATACGAAGATTCTTAGAAAGCGTGTTGGTAGACAAAATTTTTACCGATTCATTCACTTTCTTTTTTTTTTTTCGGTTTGTTGCATTCTCCTTATTATGGAGGTTCATCGCCAAGAGTTTTGATGAGTAAGCAAGCGACCTTAGGGAGTCACACAGGTAGATTTAATCTCTCCAGTTGTATCTTCGTGATACCGTAAACCATGGAGGAAGGAAACCCCGGAGAGGCCCTGGCCAGCACGGACGTTTTGGAGAAAGTGTCACGTGCTGTTTTTCGCAAAGGAGCACTGGGACGGGTACCCCAAATGTCAACGTTACTATAGCAACTGCGCTCCTGAAGCTTTCGCTGCTGCTCTCAGTCTCTGAAAAGTGAGATAAGATTTTTCGGCTGGTGTCTTTCTCGCAGCACCTTTTGTTCGCGAGAAAAGCTGACTTTGGAGTGTGGTGTGCAAGCTTGAAAGTTGTGTTTGGGGTCTGTGAGTGTGAGTGTCAGCCAGCAACATATACACTCAAGCAATCACGGCGCGGGTCTCCGTCGTCTTCTTCAACGTGCCACGGAAAAACACAGGGTCGCGTCTGCTTCACTGAAACTGTAACAGAAGTTTGGTAGGCTTTGTTTCGACGCGCGTCGACAGCACACATTTTCGGCGGCTCGTAACAATGCAGTTCAATGTTCGCGCCTACCTGCTCCGGCGAGCTGCAGAACCCCTGATTGGAGGCGCAAAAGGAGATAGCACACCAACATGGCTGCACTTCCGGCTTCAAAAACGTGACCTCAGGGCCTCTCTTGTTTTGTTTCTTTCCTCCATGCCTTAAACTCACGTATGTGTTGACAACGTGAGAGCTTATTGCCCACTGCATTGATTGGCGTGGTCGATATGGCGTTGTGCAGCTGTGCACGAGGCAGTGGGTTCAATTCCAGGCCGCGGTGACGTCATTTCGATGTTGGCAGATTGCGAAAGCGTACGTTCGTGCACTGAGCCCCGGTTCCAAGTTAAGGTTAAAAGCGGCTAAAACGTGTTCAGAGTTCTCCACTATATGCGGCGTCTATTATAGCCCATAATTGGTGGATTAGGCTCAATCTATGCTCAATCAATGAATTTTTTTTAAAACTTGTGCACGTGTAAACAAAACCGGCTCTAAGAAAGCTGGAATTATTTGAAAACAACCGGGGACGTACACTGCTCTGAGTATTATTTGTAAGTAAAGGAACGAGCGACTTCGGAATTCGGTGGCTTTGAATTTAAAGCGGTGTTGTATGTGCGGAAGCTGGACGCCCAAGGATTGGCAAAAATAAAACACTATATATTTAAATATATATAATTAACGAGAAGGGAAACCGAGGGGCCCGATTTTTATTAGTGATATCATAAGGTGCCAACAAACAAGGACACCGAGGGCAGCATAGGGGAAATCACTTATACTTATTATTTGAAATAAAGAAAAGATAAATTAATGGAAATGAAAGTGGATGAATAAGCAACTGGCCGCAGGTGGGGCACGAACCCACGTCTTCGCATTACGCGTGCGATGCTCTTGCCAATTGAGCTACCGCGGCGCTGTTTTCCCATCCACCTTCTGGGGTATTTATCTTTTACTACTAGAACTAACCCTGGCGTTATTTGTACAAGTTATCTACCAATGCTGTCCTCGGTGTCTTTGTTTGTTGGCTTCGGTAGTAGGTTTTCGGATCCGGTGTTTAATAATTAAATTGGAAGAAGTGCACGCGCACGCAGAAAAACAAAAACAAACTATTTTGACGTTTAGACTGGGGTCCGGCCATGAAACGTCAAAATTGTTTGTTTTTGCTTTTCTACGTGCGCGTGCACTTCTTCCACTATATATAACCAGTACAGCAATCTATTTCCAGTGCTATGTTTATGGGTTTGCTTTACGCTTGCGACAAGCAATATTCCAGCGTTCCGTTCGCTTTTCCTCCCCTCTTTGCTCATAATACGCACATGCGAGGCAGCTTTTTAGATAAGAATTAACTAAGAACAAAAGCTGATATATTACCCAGAGCATGAAAAGTAATTGTTTAGGAAAGAACGTTAGCGAGAATCGATTAGACCGAGGTTCAATTACTCGCCTTTCCATTAAAGAAATAAGGGGAGCCTTCGGATCATTCGTTTCGTGTGCCTCCCCTATGTAAATATATATATTGTTACCATCTTAGATGGAATCGTCATTAGCGAGGCCCACAATAAGAGCCATTTCTTTCCTGTACACATTGTGTGTCTTTGTTTCCTTAAGGAAATCTAGTGAGGATACAAGTTCCTGATTTCTAGCTTGGTTTAGCTCATGATCAGTCACATTTTTGTTTTTAAGCGTCATATACGTACTAACCCTATATCGCGCAGCTCCATGTTTACGCGAAAATTATTTGCGTGAGACAGGGAAATTAATAAGGGAACCCAGATACTTCTCCTCGAAATAGCAGTCTCAATTCATTCCCCGTGTCTCATAATTGCAAATGCACTGGTTGAATAGAGGCGAGATAGGAATAGCATGGGCAACACCGACAATGTTTTTCCAGTTGTGATTAAGCCCGCTGCACCCTTATTTTCGGAACGCTGTGTTCCCAAATTGCTACAAAGGGAGTTCTCAAAGAATAACAGTCTACTTAGTGCAGACTTAAGGAGCAGGTGTATTGAAGCCGGCAAGATAAAGTGTGATGATTGTTGAGAAGTGAGTACGGCTTGGTCTCAAGCCTGTTTTATTTACGAGATGAACTAAAGAGCTCTTAATTAATTGGTATTTGGTGATATTTCTCTCACTTTTCGAGTAAAAGTCCACTTCGAAATTCCTTGTTTATGCCTCTGCTGGTATGCTACTGCAAATATTTTATTTTTTACTGACTTGCTCCATATAACTTTTTCTTTTTGTCCTTCATTGAAAGGAATCGCGTTGTCCGGATACCGAAACTCACTGAGACCTCTTATATATAGAGAGAAGCAACTCAAGTGCGTCGAGACAGAATATTTTCAGCCTAGTGTAAAGAGCAGAAAATGTGATTGAAATTGTGCGTGAGAAAAATAAAAACGAAGCCACACTCTGGCTAAAAGTTTCCTGCGAAAGCTGAAAGATGTCGCAGTGCACGGGTATGTTTCACACAGACAAATGAATCAGACGCAACTAGAGGCGGTGCTGTGCACTCAAGGTTCACCGGACATGCGAGCATCTTCAAAGAAGCGTTGCTCTTATTGATTTTCGATGCGTTGCTATTGAACACCATGTACCTAACACCTTGGCAAGTGAAAGAGGCTGATGCGGGCCAAGTAAACGAACTTCTTAATTGAAGCGCGGTGTAATGTGCTTGTTGAGGCAGTCGAATATTAGGTAGTACACGCCCTAGTCGGCATTGCCGCACGAACCGGTTGGAGGTGACCCACGCTTAATTCGAAACAACACACACACACACACACACACACACACACACACACACACACACACACACACACACACACACACACACACACACACCACACGCACGCACGCACGCACGCACGCACGCACGCACGCACGCACGCACGCACGCACGCACGCACGCACGCACGCACGCACGCACGCACGCACGCACGCACGCACGCACGCACGCACGCACGCACGCACGCACGCACGCACGCACGCACGCACGCCGCGCGCGCGCGCGCACGCACGCACGCACGCGCGCACGCACGCACGCGCGCACGCACGCGCACACACACGCGCACACACACGCGCACACACACGCGCACACACACGCGCACACACACGCGCACACACACGCGCACACACACGCGCACACACACGCGCACACACACGCGCACACACACACACACACATACACACACACATACATACATACATACATACATACATACATACATACATCAAACTTGTTGTTATGTTTGGTGTATTTGCCCAGCAGGTTTGGTCGGAGGACCTACTTTTTTCAAGGGATAGAGTGAATTCTCTCGATACAGTCTCTTTATGTATGTAGGTAAAAAAAAATATGTGTAGGAGAGAGCAGGGGGCTAAAGGGATTTCTCGTTGGCAACGGGGGTATTCACTCCGCCTTCGCGGAGTCACACCCCTCATCATTGGCAGTGTTTAGCTTGAAAGTCTTCGGCTGGAAATCTTTGACGCAGAGTGGGGCATTCACAGACACTACCTGTTAAACCAAGAGCAATTGCCAGTAGTAAACGAAAGTCCCCTAATTTCAGATAGCTATTGAGTAATGAAGTTATTAAACATGTAGCGTAGGCAATGAAGCATCATTGCAGAAAACAAAATGTTGGGTCATACGGCGTGATAAGTTAGTATTATGTTTTTGTTAATGTATGGCGCAAGACGCGAGGAAAGCACTTTTGTATCTCTTCTGCTATCGAGAGTATCAACGGTCTGATAATAGTAAAGTGGCCAATTTAAGACTCGCGCCAGCACACTAGCTAAAGATAGTGTGACCTGGAAGCGGAACGCACGCAGATAAAATACAGCCCTGAACGAGGAACCGGGAGTGCCCGCTGAACCATCAGACCGAGGCGCAAATCACGTGAGTGGGTCGTTAATAAATGACGGCGCGCGAGCGTGCATATTAAACAGACCAAACGTACGCGTGAAGCAGGCCGCAGCCAGAAATAGGGAAAGGGGCTTGCCGCTCTCTCTAACAAACACACATACTTGGTAATGAGCTCTTGTCATCGTCGCGGAAGCGCGGCGAGCTTATTGGGTAAAGCACCAACCAAGGACGTTCCGTGCAAGTACACTTCGTGCTTGCAAATTCTTGGTCATGCATACTGAAAGAGAGCGAATGCCTCGTGGGTTTTCTACGATCAAACGGTGCTGAGGTTGGTATACCATCACCAGGACGCAATGAGTGACTTACGCAAGAATGGAGACCGGATTTGGGAGATGCGAGGAGCAATCTTTAATAAACATCAGGAGCCCCAAGATGTGGGCTCCTTGCTAACGTTGCGTGGTTCCCTGCCGTAATTAACGCTACCCGCTATACACAATTTGTGATAAAGTGCATTCAAAATAAAATAAAACAGGCTGTATAGATACACGAGGGAACCCAAAAGTAACGAGTTTTATTTATTTATTTACTTTTTTTTCTTTTTACTGAGGCGGTAGGGGAGTAAACACCGGCGAGTGAGTGCCGCTTCCGGTGCCAGTTTCCAGCCAGGTCCTCGCTTCCTGCTCCTCGCTTTCCATTTCCTGTCAATTGTAAACATGCTTCCACAACAAATAATAATAATATATTCACGCATACTGCGCTATCGTCTCTATCAGTTGGCCAAGCAGCGTCCTTGTGTGTGTGTGTGAGAGCGAGAGAGAGAGATACAGAGAGCGAGAGGAAATGCAGGGCGCTTAAACAGATGCGAGTTTCCGGTTTGCTACCCTGCACTGGGGTGGAGGAAATACGGGTTGGAAAGAGGGCAAAGGGAGGGCTCCTCCATATAGAGGTAAACATAGGACAAACGCTTGTCACCGTCAAAAAAGTTTCCGGCACTATTTCTTGCTTTTAGAGTGAATAATTGACTCACTGATTGACTGATTGATTGATTATGGAGTTCCAAAGCCACACCGTGGCTTTGAAACTCACTGTACCGTAAGGCGCCACATGTTTTTTAACCGAGTGCGGTTCCTTAACTTGATTTACTGGTTGAGTGGTCAGTGTAATTAACGTCCCGACGTACACTAGGGGCTTTGTGTAGTGCAGGGAGCAAAATTATATTTTGATCACATAGTTATTCATAACGCGCACAAAGCACGATACAAGAGCGTTTATGGATTGCGCCCGCATAGAGTAAACGAAGAGAAGAACTATTCTTGCGTAAGTATCCTCTTTGTTGGGATTTTCTCGCTTCTGCTTGCAGATGGGTGCCTTGATTACGGAAAGTGAACAGCGTCAGGGAAGGATGAATAAACCACACAAGATCGGAGGGTTGAACACGGGGGGAGTTTCGGAGCAGGAACAACCTTCGCTGTATGACTGTGGTATCGTTAGTTTAAGGCGGTTGCGAAGAAAGCAAAACGAACGCTGCGTTCCATGTCAGGTCGCCATAGTGTACCAGCTGGCTCTAATCCGCACCAAATTTCCTGTGGGCCAAACGGGAAGTATGCGAGAGAGGAAGCGCGCACTATCCTTGTAATTCTCAGCATACTCCGACTTAGCCACCGACCGCTGCAAGTGGGTCTGCGAACCATAATTAACCGGCGTTGACAATCTGTCAAGAAATGCTCAGGAAATTAAAGAAGAAGCCTTCAACATAAGAAGGTTGGTGCAAGTGCGCATTACATCAAATCTTGCCTACATCTTGTGGAGCCTGCTACATCGGCCAACCCGGGCGATGCCTTAATGATAGGCTACGTGAGCATAATCGCAATGTGAACAAAGAGCAGGCCGATGGTTTTCTTGCACAGCACTGCAAGAATTGCCCCTGCCGGCCCATCTTTGAAGATACGGTGACTCTAGGAAAAAGCCTAAACGAGATGACCAGGCTCATTATTGAGGCATATCACATCGCCACTTTCGGTGGGTCTTCTATCAGCAAACCGTCCATTTCTTTATCAGGAAAAGAGGTGGAATTTATGCGTATGCCATGATTATTATTTTATTTTTTCCTCGTCTTTTTTATCCTTTTTTTATCACTACCATTATGTAGCGAGATGTGCTATCAGGTTGCTCGGAGCACGTGTTCTATTGCAGACGAGAGAATGGTATATATGTATGCTGTGATCCAGCAATGAAAACTTGTTGTTGAAAGTTAGCGGTAAACGTGCGTGTTGTCTGTGTTTTTTTCTTGTACCCCTTTTCTGATGCGCTACGCCTTTTGCCTCCATCATGTTATACCAACAAGCCCAACGTGCAACATTAATTAACCAGCCTTCTATATAAGGTTCGTTGCGAAGGAGTTCGGTACAGTGGATATAGACAATATCATCTCTTGTATTTCAGTTTTTGCCTTTTCGGGATGTTGTGACGGCTGAGGAATGAATCCCAACATAGAAAAAAGGGCGGTGGTTTATTGCCTTAGCCGCAGCAGCAGGTGATCATACCGGCTCTTCGCGCGTCCGGTTAGCAAGGCCCTTTTTCAAGCCACGAAGCCTGCTTTTGTAGCCTTCCCTGTCACCGGCGGTAGGCGGTGACGCTGCGGTAGCGGTGTTTCTTATCGGCCACGCAGTGCAGAACGCAGCCGTGCTTCGCCGGGGTGGACGATGACGAGGTGGAGGGTGCGCAGAAATGTTGTGTAGAGCGCGTCACCCCACCTTATTGGGCGAGAGAGAGAAGCATAGAAGCTTTTTATTGGAAGGCAGTGATTTCTGCCGGCATGCTGATGACCACTGGCATAAAGATAAGATCAAAATAAAATAAAATACAAATAAAAATAAGGAGTAGTTAAACCTGATTATGATATTTACAGGCGAGACGATGGCGAAAAATTATGTCCTTTTGATAACATGCAGCGAACCCTGGTTTCACGTTCCCCATTTATATTCTTCGTATATTTTGTTTAGTCTTCTGTTGCTTTTTGTTGTGTTCGGCTAGCAAGATGTGTTTGAAGCGATGAACGGTATATTTTTTCGTTTTCATCAAAAGAAAAACACAAATTTGTGTGTTCTGTGTGACTCGCAGCCAAATTTTCAGTGAAGCTGCTAGAGCGAATAGCCCCTACAGGTACCTCTTGAACCCTTGGCAATGTACAGAAAATGCGTACAAGCTCCTACACGCAACCTAGAACGCGTTTTCTTTAGGTCAAATAATTTTATTTTCCTGAAAGGCGGAGTGGGACGTAAACGCTGAGTAATCAGCTTGACAGGGAGAGAGGCGCAGACACCCTGGAAAATAATGATGGCAGTGCCATCGTCCTTATCCTCATAAAAAATATGGGGGTTGCTTAGTACTTTCTAAGAAAGTCAAGGCGAAAGTATAGTTGGACCCATAGCGATGTGGAATGAAGCTCTGAGCCCACGCGGCGACGTATACAAGGCGCTTGAGCGCTCTGCGAGCGTGCTGCCGCTGTTCCAGAACGTTCTACAGGCGCTACCGCTGACATTTCCCTCCTCCTCCCCAGCGCCGCCACCGCGCTTGCCCTCAACGCCCCTGTTGCGCTGCTGCTGATATTTCCCTCCTCCTCCCCACAGCCGCCATTGCCTTTTCCTTCAACGCCCTCCCGCGCCACCGCTGACATTTCCCTCCTCCTCCCCAGCGCCACTGTTGCCCTTTTCCTCAACACCCTCCGGCGTTGAGCGCGAGGGGCACTATGGGAACGCTGTCATGATGATCGGCGTCGGAACCAGCTGTGGAAGAAGACCATTTTCTTCCACAGCTGGCTCCGACACCGATCATAAAAACGACAAACGCGCGAGCAGTGGCACGAGCGCGAGGCAAGTATA
Organism: Dermacentor silvarum; assembly: GCF_013339745.2. Lineage (NCBI taxonomy): Eukaryota > Metazoa > Arthropoda > Arachnida > Ixodida > Ixodidae > Dermacentor > Dermacentor silvarum. The sequence goes on along the minus strand of NC_051155.1, from coordinate 240,790,458 downwards.
CACGAGGAGAACTCGCTCACTTTTTCTGTACCTCACTGCGACCTTGAAACATAGAAATTTAAGGCTTTCATCTTAATAATCACAATGTGAACAATTTATGCGCTTTCATCACAAAATAATTTATTAAATAAAGAGAAGCAACATGTCACTGTACAATCACTCCTTAGTTCGTATCTTATGGTTACAACGACAACATTTATCTGCCCAAGAAGCAAGAAGGCTAATGCTAGAAGCCTCCGCTAGCAATGAGACAGCTTACAATATAGTCGCCCTAGCCGTAAGTCGCACTACCTAACACTCCTACGGCCAGATCTTGTACACACGCACAGGAACGTGGATGGGAGGATAGCTGCAGTGTTGCCAGGTTTGGCTATATATAGCCAAATTGGGCTACAGGAAAAAAACTTTTTTTGGCGTCGACTTGGACGAGCTGGCTATGTGGCTATATTTGGGCTACTGCAAAGCTGTGACTTGGCTTTGTTTGGGCTATAAGTGGTGCCCTAATCCACGATCCAGAGGTGGCTCTGATCGGGTAGAAGCAAATCTCGAAGGCTATGTTTTAGCTGGCTGAGCCGGCCGCGTGGCTGTGCGTGTGTGTGTGCGCGAAATGACCCTCCTTCTCCTTCCCATTGCTCAATTAGTAGAGCACCACCGGCGTAACGCGGTAGATGTGGGTTCGGCTGCATGTTGTCTTTCGTCCACTTTCACTTCCGTTTTTCTTATTATTTTGCATTTAATTAAAACCACTGTTAAATTCCCCTACACATTCATTGTGCTCGTAATGGGCTGCCTTCTTATGGTTGTGGCTAAGAAAAATTGGACCGAATGGTTACCCTTCTTCTAATTCATGATAATATTTATTACACTGAATTCTTCCATAAGGAATGCTTTATTTTTTAAAGAATAAAGAAATTCACAGTGATATGAATTTTGGCTTGTTGGTATATCATTTTAGAAAGGATTATTGTCGCAACGAGCACGAGGAAAGAAGTACGAATGGACGAGAGAAGTTGTTGCGAGAACTATAACTATTCTTTTCTATTCTCAGATCTTCTCTATCTCTCTCTCTCTCTCGCTAAAACACACACGCACGCACGAACGAACGCACGCACGCACGCACGCACACGCACACACACACGCACACACACGCACACACACGCGCACACACACGCACACACACAGACACACACGCGCACACACACGCACACACACACACACACAGACACACACAGACACACACAGACACACACAGACACACACACACACACACACACACACACACACACACACACACACACACACACACACACACACACACACACACACACACACACCACACACACACACACACACCACACACACACACACACACACACACACACACACACACACACACACACACACAAAAAAAAAAAAAGAAGCCGCACTGAAATGTCACTTGTGGCCTACCAGACTTCCGCATCGGCAACTGGCGAAAATGTTACAGAAGCAGAGCTCCCACCACCACAGTTCATGCTAATGACAAGAGATGGCGCACTGTTCGTGTTAGGATTAGCTGGCTTGCTTCTGTGCCCGCAGAACTGACGCGGGGAAAGCGCTGATCGTGGCATTCGGCGCCGGCACAACGCTGGCATACCGGACAGGACAACCTACTCTGCCCTTAATTAGAGCCACCGTCAACGTGGCTGCAGCATTGGCGACCACTCTCCTCTTCAATCTCTGTTGGCACGTGCTCCCGTGCCTCAGGATATAAGCATAAATATATATGAGGCCTGGGTCACTGGTTCCCACCCTGAACAACTTTGTTACCGAGTGTTGTCACTGCTAGGGCGCTGCTGTCCACGATCCGTTGCCAAGTGCACGGAATTGTTTTGACTTGTAGACAACCACTTGCTAATCACGTTGGACGCGTGACCTTTCGCGCATTATGAGTTCGCGTGTCGCAGTTCTAAAAAACTTACATTGTGATGTTATGTTATGAACTATAGCCTCCTTGCCGGATTGCTATCACGTATATTTAGAGCAAATGGAGCTACAGACTGTTTTAAAATGCAGCTATACCCCGAGTAAAAGGCAAGCATAAAACTGTTTTCCGTAGTGACAAATACGTTTATTGGGGTGTACTGCCGTTCTTACATCAACTACTGTTGTCTTGGCGACAGAAATCTCTGTTGCGAGGTCTGGGGCTGAATTCATGAAAGCTGTCGCTAGTTTGTAAGTGATGTTTCCCATTGGCCGGTCGCATTATATAATGATTTGTTCAACATCTCGTTTGCTTGGCATCTGTTGTTAGGATGCATTGCAGCGTAATGACTCTTTTTCATAGCGATAGATATTATATGGACACTCTAGGCGAATTACTCCGTCTGCAACTGCGTATGTTTCTCCGGCTGCAACTGCATATGTGGCGGCTGTGCGCGGTCGAGCGGCCATATCTTGAGAGCGACCTGTGTTGGGGGCACAGTCTAGCTGCATCGGTGGCTCGTAGCTTTGTGCATGCTGTGTGTGCTCTCGGCGCTCAGTTTGCGTTGAAGCGATAGACGCTGAAGCCCAAAGGTCACTTCGCTCTCTGCTGCTGCCGCGTTTCCTCACGCCAGCGTTTTGACAGCGAGTGTCCGCGGTCATCGAGTGTGATGTGTTCATGTTTACTGTGCGCACTGACACTTTGCTTGTTAATTTAGTTAGCAAGCGAATGTTTACAAGTCAATACGGCCGATAAAAATACTATCTGTACTTCGTATGGCTCTCTGCTAATTTGCTATCGCAATCGATGCTTCGCCTTCCGGGAAGAAACTGCAACTTTTTTTTTTGTGATTACAGGCCCTGATTCCTCATCGTCATGAGACAGTCGCTTTTTTCGTAGTGATATTAATTCTTATACTAAAGCAGACGGCTTCTCCTGATGGAACATAAGCTCTACAGAAACGTTTGTAGCCACGAAAAATATCATGCTAGTGGTTAAGATTTATCTCACACTTTGTACAATATCTTTTGATTGGGCCGTCTCTGCAACAGTTGTAGAAACGCCTGCTCCAACTTTCAGTTATATTACCTAGTATATCTCTCTTCATCTAACATCACGTAGCGGAATGATTTACGCTCGGAAGAATCGATCAACTTTGACGATAGTGAGAGAAAGCAAGTGTAGTTTATTTGTAGAGTATAAATCCCATTTTTTTTCTGTCGCTTCGGACGTCGTCGTTCGTGTCATAGAGAACTTGTGCGCCCAATTAGAATAATGGGACCCCTGTTTCAGAAACATGAGCGCGTTTTCATTGACCGGCGCTTCTGTTCCAGCTGATGCGTTACCAATCGAATCGATGACAAAAAAAAAAAAAGACAGGCTGCGCCCCGGCGGATTAAGTTCTGAGAATCTCATCCCCGGTGCCGTATGTTGCAAAATTTTTGTTTAATCGAATTCTGTCCATTCCTTATTATCCATCCCGCGGACTGCCCAATCTCGGAGATAGTCAATGTGCTGCCTGATACGACCCAATAACGAAGGGGAAAAAGTGAGAACGCAAAATGAAAATATTGTTACTAAAGAAGAACCTCTGATTTTTTTATCCGCATGTGCCGTCCTCAAGGTCTCTGTAGTTTCCCTAGCACTAAATTGGGCAGGGTCTATTCGTCTCTATTCGCCCGAAGCCTTATCTGATTCGCAACGCACCGGTCCATTCTTTATCATGCCTATTAACAAAATCAATACTTCGTAACACACCCAACGGCACAACAGTGCAGTAGACGCTTTGCTGTCCAGGGTTGACTTCGGAGACCGGCTTGATCAGGTCAGGAGAGCGCGCCGGATGGCTACGGCTTATGTGGTCCAGGACCACGAGCTAGGCTCCCAGCAGAGAGCGTCCTGGTGCGATTTTGTACCATTAATTTTTTTTCATTAATCTTTTCCGTCTAAAAGGGGCGATGAGTCCAGACGGTCTCCTTACTGAGCGCTCTATGCAAGACGTGCTTAGACGCTCGTTTTAGAACATGTATGACGTGAAAAAAAGTTGTTGCAGTTTCACCTGAAAGGCGAAGCATCAATTGCGATAGCAAATATGTAGAGAGCTATACGGAGTAATGATATTAGCTTTATCAGCTGTATAAACTTGGACATGCAGCAGCACTGGCCACGCGCAGAACTGTTGTCGACGCCGTCGGCGTTTTGCCCGCGTTCGCTCAAAATGCGTGCGGCGTTGGTGACTGTTGCCGGAGCCTCTGATATAAATAGGCACTTGGTGCCGCAGCTAAACGTCGCCTCCCTTCCCTCCCCCTCCTCCCCCACGGCCTTTCGTGCGTCGGAAGAAGGCGCGTTTGCTCTACATATATGGTGATTGTAAAGGAGGAAAGAGACGCCTACTTCTGCAGCCCTTAAGGGAGGGAGCACGGCGCAGAACGCGCGTTTGTTCTCCGCCGTGCGTTCACTCCCCGTGAAAGCGCGCACCCCTCGCACCCTTTCACTCGCACATGCAGCGTTCGGCGGCGCGCGGCGACGATTTCATCTCCATTGACGTCATACGGAACCTCACGGCGACGGCGACGGCGACGCCGACGGCAGAAATCTGCTTTTGAGTGTCCATATAATTGCTATCGCAATAAAATGTGCGATATGTGTTTTAGCGAGATTGTTTTTGTGTGGACACTCACGGGTTCACGTGTGGGAACGTTTTGTGTGGGCACTCCTGTGGCGCCGTGCATACATACATCCATGTTGTACATTGCCTGTAAAGCGTGCTTTGCCATAAGCTATGTGTTGATGCGGAAAAGCATCGCAAAAGCCTAAACCAGATAACTTGTTATAACGCGTATGCTCTTTCTCGAGTTGGCTGTGGAATAATTGGTAGATAGACTATAATATTTCGTGCTTGATATAGGAACTTAAGAAATTAAAAAGAATATGTGGCATTTAACTTCACATGTAGCACCAACAATTGAATGAATGATTCGCAGTGATACACGAAGTTGTTTTGTGGGTGCTTCGTATGCATTTACGATTGAGGTTCTCTCGTTCAACATGTTCTATATTAGTTTGATTCTGGTGTTTGCCATGATTTGCTATGATTATTTGTTTACCATTCTGGGCTCTGCTCTTCTTTTTTGCGGCGTTCGACATTATGGTAACTGTCTTGAAGTGTAAAAGCGTTATGGCAGCGGTCTTATCATTTTCGGGAAATAGTTCTGTGGAAATAATGGTGGTGTGCAACTATTACTTACGTACTTCTGGTTTGCTTGTGAATCCTGAAATGCACGCCGAACAGTCAGTGTCAAGGATAGTGGGTGTTTTGACGCTAGCTTTGCAAATGCGAGCAGACTGCTTGTCACGCGCGGTCAAGTGAAATGTCCAAATACTGTGTGCCCTCGTACTACGTAAGGTAAGTCTTGTGCCCTTTTTCTATCTGATATTCTCTTTCAACTGGGGTTTCCTTTGTTATATGTATGGTTTCCTGACAGGCGACTATTTTTTTCGACTGATATGCTGCATTCGTATCGTCTCATTAGCGGCGGTGTCATCTGGGAAAGTTCGGAGGGTTCACATACTAATCGAAATAGGACACATTTTCATCCTATATACGACGGCGTTACTGCGACGTGTTCAATGTAATAAATAAATAAATAAATAAATAAATAAATAAATAAATAAATAAATAAATAAATAAATAAATAAATAAATAAATAAATAAATAAATAAATAAATAAATAAATAAATAAATAAATAAATAAATAAATAAATAAATAAATAAATAAATAAATAAATAAATAAATAAATAAATAAATAAATAAATAAATAAATAAATAAATAAATAAATAAATAAATAAATAAATAAATAAATAAATAAATAAATAAATAAATAAATAAATAAATAAATAAAATGAGGACGAAAGTAAGCGTGCTAGGAAAGACAGCAAAAAAGAAAGATACAAGCAGGCATTGTAAAAAAAGAGTTGCTGAAATTAGCTCCGAAAATGCAGTGACTTGTTATATAGACGGTGTTGTCTCATATTTTTCCGAGCTTGTACTACTTGTCGACACTCTAGCCTACCATTTTTTCTATCCCCGTACAACAACAGCGAAAAAAAAAACACTACAACTTAAGCACTTTTCCATATGGGGTATGTTTCGAAAGGGCCATGAGGAATTAAAGAGGGGTTCTTGTCCACAGGACGGGGAAAACGTTGCGAGCTGGACAGCGGCGTTGATCGGACAGAGGTTGCTCAGGACAGGGCAAAAAAGGGAAGATGAAGGAGAAAGAAAAGAAGAGTGAAAGTGAGAGCCAAAATTTCGCGTTCTCGGAGCGGTGTTCACTCCTGCGGCAGCACGCTGAAGCAACACAGGCCAGATAACATGAGGCGTACTGCGGGCATCCCTAATAACTTAGCGCACATACTTGCCCAATCTAGTTGCCATGGTGACGTCGTTAGTGAGTGACTAGATGGAGTGGGCAAAATGAAATGAAGAAAACCCGAAACACACACACAAAGGAGGTGACCTGTTCGCGCTGTATCCGCACTCACCATGGAGCAGCATTGTCGCTGAGCATGCCGAGATACAAGAAAGCTATGGCGAGAACGCGGTGAGAGCGAATCACGGCAGCGGCTCACAAATTCTCGCTTTTTCCGTCCATGTGAGGAGATCACGGCGTGTGTTTCTTTACTCGCCCTCGCAGTGAACGTCGAAGGCAGCGGGTAATAACGAGCCTCGATCGAAAAGCGGCGCCACCGTGGCCGCCGCTTCCGGGGTGACAAGCAACAATGTGGCCCATAGAAGGGAGATGGAAGAACTCCGACTAAAGTGGAGTTGTTTCGTCGCCGTCGCCAAGTAATGGCTGATGCGAACGGCAGCAAGCTTCTCACACGCGCCTCCTTTCTTACGACGACATAAATTCCAGCAGAAGCGGACGCCGGAGGAATGTAAGTAACGAAGCTTCAGAAGAAGATGCCCCGGATGAAATATTACGGCCTGGAAAGAGAAATAAAGGCCGACGCGGGTAAAGAATCCGCGGCACGCTGCGACGCGGAAAACAAACACGTGTGGCGTTTCTTCTTCTCCGAGACGACGAAAAAAAAAAAAACATATGGGGACTAAGACGAAGGAGGACAAAGAGGCAGTGAAAAGAATGGCGCGACCGGAGAGGAGGAATGCCGAAAGGCGGCGCAGCAGCAAGGCGGAACCTAATGAACGACAACGACGCCTGCCTCCCTCACATTTGTCCTCCTCTTGCCAGGCGACAAATGCTGGAAGTGTCGAACGCGGTCGGGATTTCGTGCCGACGATGTAGCTGCTCTCCCGGCATCTTCTTTTGTCCCACACCGTGCCCCCCTTCATAATCTACTTCAGGCTGCCGCTCTAAGTGCTTCCCTCTTCAAGCTTTTCCTGCACTTTGTCGTCGATAGTTTTCTTTTTCGTTTTGTCTCATGACAGCTTTGTGGTAGAACGACGCGGTCTCCTCAAACCCGAGAGTAGCGTACGAACGTCGAAGCCCTGACCATGTATAGTTAAGCTTAATTGGTACTGGGTGGAGAGGAGAAGAGGAGGTGAAGGCGCTGTTCAGACGTGAATCTGCAGCTGATACACCGGTGTGGAAGTGAAAAAAAAATATGGCAGGAAGAGACAGAGAAGATGATAAATGGCACGCTCGGAAGGAGGACAAACAAGTCTTAATACGTTCCTCACGACTTCGCGCGCGCGGTGAAATCAATTTGGAGCGTGCCAAATCGATGCATTATTCAAATTACGGCGCCTTCTCTCAGCGAGCAGAAACAACGCGAGGAGTCTGTCTAAGGATGTAGAGCTGGAATTGTCTCGGGAATTTTATGCCCTCTTTACGAGGTGCGAGTAACTAGGTTCTTGTACTGCTCATGCGGGCAAATGACGAAGGGGTGCAATTTTCGACCGAGGCTCTTCGTGAGACGCGGTGGCTGCGTGAATTCAGTGATGCTGCGCTAGGTGAAGAGTGAACACTTCTACCGACGTACTTTCTCCGTTGCTACATTCTAATCTAACACCGCTAGAAACGCAAATGCAGCCTAGCACTTTTGTGCCCTCCTCCCTGGCTTTGTAAGTGTTCGACTCATGAAAACTCATTTCTACTCTCACAGTTTTCAGATGATCCTGTCAGTGCTAAGGAATTCAAGCAGAAAACACATTTCAATGTATTGATTCTTCTCTGTCTCGCCTGCACAGACGCTATCGGAAGAAGCAGTTAATAAACTTGCAGATAAGCGAAAGTAAAAGGTTCCATTTAAAAAAAGTGTCCGTTATCTGCTATACGTGTATTCCAAGTACACTGTTGACTTCGTTCTTCTGCTTAACTGCCTTAATAATAATAATAAAAAAGACAGTTTCATGATCATAGTTCGAATGTTTTCTTTTAGAATATCAGCCCATATGCCGCTTTTTAAAAATTTCCATGAATGACATCATCTTGTCGGTTTCGTGACATGGTTTCACAAAACAAGCTGTATATTGAAGCGCTAAGCAAACAACACGAGAAAAAAAAATCTGATTTTTTTGAGAACACGGATTGTTGTCGAATACACAGATGATAAAAAAAAAAAGCGACGAGATGAAGATTTCTAAAGATTGTTTCCATTTCAATATCCACCAAATAGCTTTTCTTATCCACGACAAAGAACGTGGCCAACTTTTCTTTTTTTGTTTTCTGGAGAGATATGGAAGAGGTGACATTAAACTAATTCACGTAGGAGAAGAAAACTGTAGCCAAGGTGCCTGGAATGAATGAGGGAACAGTAAAGAAAAAAGAAAAGCGTTCATTATGTTATTTCAAATATTCCTGTTTCAATATAACTTATTTACGAAATCAAGGTGAATGAAAAAGAAACAAAAGACAAAGAAAATATTGGTGAAATACCATCTGACCTTGTTCCACTAAATTCTAGGCTCTATACATCTACATCTGCCATCGGACCCGGAAGAGGTCCACCACTGAATCGAGCGCCATGAACAAGTTTTTATAACAGTAAGAGATTAGCTACCGCCGACTTGGCTTGAAATGACGCATCAGTGTGGGACGGCATCTATATTAAGTTGTAGTTTTCTGAGACGTTCTCATCCCTACATTCGCATTAACACTGGCTTTTCGTCCTAGTTTGCTTCTCCGCCGTCACGCGGTGCGTATAGAAATTCACTACCACTAATGCAAGACTATTAAGTTTAATATCACCGCAATGGTGCAAGCACGGATGTAAATCAGAGTGATCAACCAATCGGTGCTTTCAATCAGAAATTTGACAAAAAATAACGAATAACCAGATTGCATGTGCTGAAATCGAACCAGCTAACCCCCATGCTCGCCGTATGAGATAAGAGAATGTGTTAGGGTCGAAGTGAATCGGCCGACACTTGAACGGGCGCGTTTCTGTGGCGGGAAGAAGCGCATATTTTTACAGTGACTTTATGAATATGAATTGAAGAACGTGGGTCTGTAAACATTTCTAGGCGCTGTTTGAAGGAAGTAGAAAATACACCGAAATGAAAAAAAAAGTTTGAGTTGTTTGTTGTTTATCAGTGAAACGTTAAGGGACGTTTGGTTACTGAAGAACCCACTATCCCTAAATCGTAGCTTAAGAAATACCAAACGAGAACGCAGTAGAAGGACTATAGACAAAAGCTTTAACAATTTCACAGAGTGAATAAACACACGAAATTCTTATGGCATCTTCCGATGTCGAAATGTCGCCATTGCTGCAGCCTTGCGGAAGCGGAATTCTTATCAGGCTCAGCCTGTAGTTCTCTATTTAGACAGCAAGTCTGTGCTGCAACTATTACTGCACATTTTTCGCCTTGACAAGTACCATCAAGCATTACATGCTCTTAAATAATTACATAAAGTCGACTTTACCATCATGTTCCAGTGCGCACCTCTTCATATCGGCGTAGCAGGCAACGAGACCGCTGACAGTCTGGCGCGCAAAGCGCTCCAGTTCAAGTCAGCGAAGAAGTCCCCCTAGGACAGAAAAAGAGTTTGAAGAAGGCCATCTTAAACCACTTCCTTTCGTTATAGTCTCCACCGCATCACCCTTATGTGATTAAAGGGCTTAACAGAAATGATGCCGCTCTCCTATCGCAGCACAAAGCGCTAACTTCAGCTTGGTGGTGGAAAATAGGACTTGGCCCATCATCGTCGTCTGTGCATAGTCAAGCTCTTGGTAGTATTGAACAGTATATACTGAGGAGTACTGAGTTTGAAGCCGAACCTAAGAAATTATAGAATGAACTCAAGCGATAAGACGGGACCACACTCAAATGCAAGTAATATTTTGTTCCCGTGAAGGACGTTGTATACGTATTTAGAAGGGAGGTTCGTCGGCTCCTCCTTAAGTTTCTCCGTGATAGAGGGTTGGGAAGTGAATGATGAGCCGTATAGGTCGTCGTAGTTCGCAAAACGCGCAACATATTGGGCTCTGTGTCAACTTCCTTTTGATACCCAGCTGTTGTTGTTAGGTGTACTGCAAAGTGTTTCAGGCCGTATTGTGGTTGATAGGTGTCGTTCAGGCAGAGCAATCGCAGGCAACTTTTGCAAGGCTACGTCCGCCTGCAGCAAGCACAATCCTCCTCCTCCTCCTATTCTAATGGTCGTTTTCAAGCGTTCTGAAACGCTCCCAAAATGATGTTCTGGTTCGGGTGGTGGAAAAGGCGCATTTCGGCTACATTCCGATATTCTTTACGATCGCCCGCCTCCAAATTAGAGCGCCAAGAGGCGCGAACCAGTATTGCCGACAGAGTAGCCGAAAAATCTAGTCACTTGCCGGTCACGTGATCGCACGCTTTCCTATAGCTGCGCTGGCAAAGATGGACTCTCGCTCCGTTCACGGCGACGACGATGATCCCCAGTAACGATTATCATCGGTGGCGGCGCTAGCTGCGTCACCAGAATTCTCCTTCAACTTTCGCGTCCTTCACTCTTACACTATGCTTCGAAAATCAGCCGGCTGTTCGGCTGGCGCACGATATCTCCTACTTGGATCTACAGTGCCTCCGGGATCGTCGCACTCGAATTTAGAGGTTCACAGCGGCTATTCGAAGATGCCATAAGAAATTGACGCAATTCTTCAAATACATACAAATCATGCGTAATGCGGAGTCAGTGCCCGACTTTCGTCCTTTGACAACGAAACAAGGACCCTTATTCATAACAGCTTTCTTACGTAAGTAGCCTTCAGTGATTGGACGTCATCACTGCGATTGTCGCAACGTGCAGGACGCCCATCGCCATCACAAGTTTCGTATATATACGCTAGAACGCAGGCTATGGAGGGCACGATATTGGGCTTTGGGCGTGATGTGAAAGCTAGATCGTGACGAATAGACTTGCGGGAACATTCTGGCTCATTGAACCTGCGATTAGATGATCGCCAAATGCGCCTTTTTGTCCCCGTGTACAGGTAGCGGCTCCTAAAGACCTATAACGGCCAGCGGTGTTAAGCGGAAGCTTTAACTCACGAGCTCCTATCCGAATATGGGAACGGATAAATCGTTTTTGTCGGCCACCACAGCACCAACTTTGATGAGGTTTGAGACTTGTTGCATTTAAATGTAGAAGTCAACATTTACTGACTGTAGTGTGTACCTTTTTTGTTTTAGGCCATTGATGAAGAAATAATTAGAAATTATGCAAAAATGAAGAACAAACTTTACAACTCTGCAACTCAACAACAGCACAGTGCCCAAACACAAGTGTAGGTTATCATTGAACGGGTGCGTAGCCAAATGAAGGAGCGATCACACGATAAATCAAGTGCAGCTGATACATTCGTTCGCGTTCCCTTCTCTACGCGATGGCAGAGCGCATGCACGTCGAGGCGTTGGTCAGCCTCTGGTGGTTCCACTGGACAAGCGCGCGCTGGACTGTTGCAGAGCCGACGTGTCCTTCGAATTTAGTGGCGCGCGTAGCATCGAACAGAGGCGCCTGCTTCACGCCGCCATGATGGATTGTGATGAATGGCCTTGCTCGGGTCAGATGTGCTGCTCTACGGCACCGCTGCAGAGACGGCCACGTGCCGCTCGCTCCCAGCTCAGCGTGGATCGAATGTGGCTACAAACTGACGCCGAGGTCAGAATTACGTATGATCGTTATTTTACTTTTTTTTTGCCTTTGAACAGTCAGTCCCGAATTGTGATTTTAAATGAGCAAGCAGAAGAGAAAGGAAAACGAGGGAGGGGATGGAATATATGAGAGCGTCTCAAGGCCGCCGGGAAACTGTCTTTACTGAGAAATCGCTTCGAAAACGCTGTACGCCAATGCTATTTGTCGTTGTATGTTCTTGTCGCTGTACAAACTTCCTCGCTCCTGATCTTGTGCTTTATAAATAGCATATATTGGACGATGTATAATGGACAGCAGGTCTTATAGTACGTCTCTTGAAAAGCTGGGCAGTTGAAAACACGGAAAAGAATTCACTCTGAATTAGATAACATCCTGATCGAGATCAATAAAAGAATGCAGAGGCGGCGGAGGATAGGGAAAGGAAGCTGAGAAAGGAGTTATAAAAAAGAAGCAGACAACAAAGCAAGGCGAAATAATTATTGCACGCGTGCACGTAATAAATTTTAAAGGTTCCCTGTGTTCTTTGCCTTTAAGACTGATCCGGCCGCCAGAAAATAGACCAGCGAGTGTTATGCGGTTACGAAGAAATTCCTCACAATATGTTGGGGCTTCTGTAGAGATATCTCAATACGATTTCCCTTGTCGCGATGCATTTAAATGAAGTTAAAACTGGCGCTGATTCTTAACGGCACAAACGTCCTAATAAATTGGCTTGGCGAAGGAGTCACATTAGTGCATATTTATTACTTTAAGAATTCCTTCAAGCGTTGTCTGATTTGAAGGGTTTTGGGGCTGATGACTAATCTCATGATGTTGCTCGCTGGGTCGTGGGGGGGGGGGGGGGGGGGGGACACAGTCATTTGGTGAGTATATGGCACGTGAGAACCGAAGTTATACGGATCAACACATGCTCCCAGATGACCGCAACTTCTTAGGATACAGCTGCTAGTACGCCTGTGTTGATATGCGGATATGCATGTCGGATATGCACTGAGCGGATATGCATGGCTGAAACTCTCATGTTTACATAGGTTGCTCACAGAAGGTGACAGAAAACAGCGCAAAGGTATGCATGAAAGCTTCGCTCATATTGGTATTTGGTATTGTAGGGTTCGTGACACCACGTGTGGGTAAATAGCGCAATGTGGAAAACAGTGAATGTGACAGGGCATACACGCAACAATTGCTTACTTTTTTCGGAAAGGCTGCCTTATGGTATGTAGAACGGACATGTTAGGACAATAAAATGAAATGGTTCTTAGTACTACTCTCGTACTTGCGATGTTCCGTTTTTGCTCTATTTACGCACACGTAGTCGCGTAATGCGCCAAGCAGCCCAAGTACATACCTACCTGAAGCTCGTAGTGATCAAACATGACTCGCCTTCATCAAGGGAGCCGCCGTTTTTCAAGTTTTCGTGTCGAAACGTTCGCTCTAGAGACACAATTTCTTCGATCACTGTTGATCCCTTCAAGCCCCCATCTCCCCGCAAACCTTGATCTTGTGTGGATTCCTGAGGTTTGTGGCAATAAGTATGCAAGGCTGTATTGTACGCAATCAATTAGCCTCGTATTTCATGCAGAGGGTGGGCTAAAACAGTGAATGCTCTTGCTTCCAAGTGTCTTCTTTTCCATTACTTTTATTCTTAACTTCTCACCCCCTTTTAATTGTGGTTTTGATTGCGATAGCAATTATATGGACACTCCAAGCGCATTTCTGCCATCAGCGTCGCCGTCGCCCTGAGGTTCCGTATAAAGTCCAAAGGCAATAAAATCGTCGCCGTGCGCCGTACGCTCTGTACGCTACATTGAGCCGGCAATGGCGGCTCAATGTAGCGCACGCGAGAGAGGAAGGCAGGCCGGAATCGCGCGTTCTTTCGCGCGCGAGGCACGGGGGCGAGGCGACGGAGAGGGAGGGAGGGGTAGGGTGAGTTCTGCGGGGTCGGCTGCTGTTCACAGCGCGGCCGCGCTGGCGCCGTATCTTGAAATCGATCTGCGATGTGGGCGAAGTGGTCGTCCGCGCGGGCCTCATCTTCAAAGCTATCTGCGATGGGGACAAAGTGCATGCGCCGAGTGCCGGTAGCTTCGTATGCACTGTGCTTTCGACGTTTAGTTCGCGTTGAAGCGCGGCGCGAGACAGCGCGAAGGTTAATGTGCCCGCTGCTGCTGGCGCGCTTTCTCACTCCGGCGTTTTCACAGCGATTGCCTGCGGTCATCGAGCAAGGTGTGTTCATGTTTACCTGTGTGCGCGTGACACCGTGCTTGTCTGTTTTGTTAGTAAGCGAACGTTCACAACTTTGTACGGCCCATTAAACTACTATCCTTGCTTCGTATAGCTCTCTACTAATTTGCTATCGCAATCGGTGCTTCGCCTTTCGGGCGAAACTACGACTTTCTTATTTACTTGTTTCAATCTTTTACTCCTTAGGCGAAGAAACTCGCTGCCTTCTGGGCTCATTTTGTGGTTTATTTCTTTATCGCCATTCCGCTAATCACGAACCTTGCAGCTACCAGCGACATTATTTTGTAACACATATAATGGAGTTTCAGTCTTGCTTTGACATCCCTCATACCAAGTGGCTGATCCCGGCGATAATGGTGCCGCGGCTTCGTCTGAGACAATGACGAAGGGCGAGAACTATGTAAATTGAGATGTGTCACTACCAAATAGACAGCCGGGATCCGCGGCGTGTAAGTACAGTCAACTTCCGATCACAGAAAAAGAAGTTCTTTATTGCAGGAAATATGTACATGTTAGAGGAGAATAGAATAAATTGACGGTTGATAAGGATGATGATGACTATGATGATGATCATCATCATACTCTTTAGGTGCAGCTGCTAGGCTTCACCCAATGATCCCCTCTTACCTGGAGATGGTTGGGTGAGATCGTTGTAGCACTAGTGATCTCAATAGTTACTTGGCCATCAATACCGCGAAGTGGATAAGTCACGGTACGCGGTGACTGCCATTTACTAAACAAGTAAAAGATAAGGCGGATCCTGAGTGAGGACTATCGCACATGTAGTGGTTAATTGTAGTGAGAATGAAGCAGCACATATTTTGTGAAGCAAGGTTGATCTTAAACTCCGCCCGACGGACAAATCAGGCAGTACGCGTATCGAGGACACATTGTCAGCATCACGTCAGAGAAAGAGAGAAGAGAGCTCGCCGCAGCAAATGCAAAGAATGCACCTGCACACTATAAACCGTAACACATAGCAATAACTATTGCTACTGCATCTTTTTTGCGGGTCACGCAAATATTCTCGAATTATTCTCGAAGCCGACAGTATCATATTAGAATGAAAAAGAACGTATAACAAAGATAGCGGGTTGTTTGAGGCAATACGTACTTAACTATAGAGTCATGCAAATACACAAGAAAGTGTGTAAGTATGGAGTAGCTTAAGTCAGATGGCAGGAAATTGCAATGAGTCGCTTTTCACTGTTAGCCACCTTTCCAGCTTATGCTGGAAGACAGTGACATAAACCTAGAAAAGTTAATGAGCTTTATTTGTATGTTATGACATGTGCAGGCGACCGCTTCTTTAGCAGCTTTTTGGTTGTTTGAACTGGCGAAATGACAGTCACTGTTTTGATACAACGTGGAGTATGCGTCTTTCGAGCACTAAAGTGAGGCGTTGCTTCAGCCGTTGGTAGCTGCTATAGTTCGAACCCAGACGGCCAAAGAGGCCGTCGCTACGACTGCCGCGGCCATTTTTGAATTGAAATATATATATATAATGTTTGGCGTTTGCTTCATGTACACGCCTTGTGACCTCATTAATCCGATGCCGTCTTGATCACAAATGTCATTTATGTGCTCTTTGGCCAGGAAGTTGTAAAAAAAAAAAAATGTAAAGGACCAGAAATGGCAGCAAAAGTGTCTGGGAGGCAAACACTGTCAACAGCGTGGCAGCGGGAACTAGGGAAGTGAATCGATGCAGTGCGGCTACTGAGACGTTTGTCGGGTCGATATTGCGGCACTCAAGGACTCTCAATGAAGACGATCGTGATTGGATCCGCAGCGTGGCCGCGGAAAGGCCTATCCTCACAGTCGTCAGCGAAGGGGCTGCCCTCTGTCAGCAAGTGGAAGGCTGAGACTGCAGCGCTTCCATGTCAATCACTGGCCGCCTGGATAGCTCCAAGAGTCAGCGTTCTGCACTTTAGAAGTGCCGGGATAGACTCCTTGAAATATATACCACGGCTGTGTATGGGAAGAGATAGGGCGCATTGCTTACTGGAAAAAAATCGCCTGGTCATAATGACATTGCATGTATGCAGACACCATAAGCATTTGTCTGTTTTAACGCGATAGCGTTAAGGGCCCCGTGTCGCAAAAATCCGGCGTCGGTCTCGCGTCGGCATCCGCGGCCAAGATAATCATCCCGAACCACCCCACCACGCAGGCCCTCCGCATGGCGCAGAGGCGCTGATAAACTAATTGAATTTATCAAAGTAAAAAGCCTCAGAAAAATCGTAAAGTACGACTTAACCACAACCTATAGATATGATAGCGTCGGATTGTAGTTTGAATACACAAGAAAGCATAATTCTGCTACGCGGAAACTCAAACACTTATACCATTCATACAACGGCGCGCCCCGGTCGGAGCTCCTTGGAAAAACACCATCCAGGTGGCGCTCGCCTCCTCGGCAGCGGCGTTCCGAGGCGAAGGTGCAGAAAAAAGAAAGCTGCACTTGCCGGGAAGCCTAACAGGTCAGAGATTTTTTAATGCTATCGCGCTCCACTTTTAAAGACGAAGCTTAAGCGTCCTCCAAATGTTTGTGACATATCGTGTATTTTTATTACAGATGTAGCGTCTTCTTATATAACGTGTTATTTTTACCTTTGTGGTGTTGTATCATACCTTTTCATGTTACTCATGTGAAAAGAAGTAGCCGGCACCATCTGTTGGTGCCGAAATCTTCTTATTTGTGAATGTCATTAACAGAAAGAAAAATAACTGTTTGACAACCGAATTCAAATTCAAATACCCGAAAGTTCAGTGCTTTATTGTGTGTTGATTGATTTTTGCGTAGAAAGTTTTTTTGTGATTTCTGACGAGCCTTACTAATCTCAATGTAATGTTCAAGATCATTAACCACGATATTTATTTGAATAATTTATTATCGTATAATCATTCACACATACTTCTAAATCAGCTCTCTAGCACACGGCACAGTCAACGAGAGTTCTACATGTGGTTAGTTCGTTACAATGGGAGTACATGCCGTCGTTTCATGGAACCGGCAATACATGTCTGGCAAAATAAAGCATGTTACAATTTTGACTACTGGACATTTATATTCATTGCATTCGCGCGAAAAGAGTGCTTTAACAAAAAGCAACCAACTTCCTCCTTTAATTGTTTAGCTATAGGGCATTTATGCATAAATATTGCTGCTGCAACTCCGCATGCCGTGTCGAACACGCGACAACCTGTTGGCGTTACTATCGCAAACCGTGAACGGTTGCGATAACACTGACCTATTTTGGTTCTAGCCAGAAACCTTGATCGGAGCTCGAGAAGGTGACCCCTAAATCGGCGGTGCGCGTTGCTAATGCAATGTTGTGTCAAAAGCGTTAGTAATTCAAAGCATAAAAGTTGCAGTTACGACCTTAATTCGAAACAGTGATGTGATTGCTGACGCAATATTACGAGCAGTATATCTTGCGCTGTTTCGTTTAATATCACTTGGAGCACACAATTGCAGCTTCGCACGAGTAACCTCCTTTCGAGAAGAATAATATATTAGCCACATTCTTATTCGAGCTCCACAGACAAAGATGGAGGCCCAGGGTTGACATTTGGCACGCCACAGCAGTTCGGTGAGGTAAATGTCAAGTTCAGGCATTTTTTAAGAACGACAGCGCTCTCACACAAATATAGGTCGATTCTATATACGCACAATGAAGACACATGGTTGCCATTCCGTTCTCATACCGCCGACACCATACAGAGGCTACAACATAACGTCTACTAAATTTTAATAAATAGACAAACATATCCAACATTAAAAACAATCCCCGCTACACTACTTTGTCAAACAATTACGAGCTTCATTTTTTTCTGTTTCTTTTCATTTCATGCTGTGCTGCAAGAAACTGGTGGTTGTCTGGTGCCATTTATTCCCTTTGCTTGCCAAACCAATTATTTGTGGCTTCAAATGTCGGTTCATGAGCCGTAACACTCAATTGTTAGTTCGGTGCTCGTGGCGTCGATTTTACGTTGCTTGTACCCTTTACTTCATTGCGCTGCTGCCTTATTTTTTCAAACCAAATAGCACATTAACTCCTGCTACACAAATTTCGGCTTGAAGTTAGTGATAGTGTTCCGATGCTAATTTTTGTGTACAGATAGTTCTCATGGGTATTCTTGCTATTGACAGTTTTTTTGACGTTGCATGTACTGCCTGTTTCTTTTGTATTGTGATTTATTTTGTGTTGTGATGTATTGTGATTTTTTTTTTGCACTGCAGATTTTGTAACTTAGATGCTGTTTTGCTGAATTTGCTATGTAGCGGCTAAGCTTGCGCTTCTGTTAAACTAGTTTATATACACAACGTGCAACGTTTATGTTGGAACTGGTATATATATATATATATACATGTAGTTGCAATTGAAGAATCATTACTGTTGGTAAGCAGTGCCGTGACGTTACAGAGAGTATAAGAAGTGAGATGTGCTGCGAAGTGCTCGTGTTTCCAGGATGGTGCCGTCTCAAATGGTTGTGTTGAGGTTGTCTTTTATTAACTGCGACAGAATGAATAGCTTGGCTATAAAAGAGTCCTCTATCCCGAAACGGAAGCTATAGATAAGAAAAAAAGAAAGAAAACAACAAATGAGAGAAGCTACAGAAAAACAAGACAATCTAAACATTTTGAAATTGGTCAAAGGGAAAGAAACACAACATGATAATAATTTTACACGAAAGTGCAAATGTGTGCATATCGCACGTTATGTAGAGCCGCGCATGACTGATGACAAGCGTTAGCTGTCTCTACTTATGCTTAATTACGAGGGTATATAAAAAAAGTAAGCCCAATTTTCACAAAACATCCTTTCCTTCTCATCATTACTTTTCCACATATACCTCCTGCACGACAATGCACTTTTGATATCGTGCAATCAGCTTTTGTATCCCGTCCGAGTAGAAGGTGTTCGGTTTCTCACGAAGCCACGTTTGCACCGCTTGATAGGCCTCGTCCTCTCACCGGAACCGATGGCCGCGTATAGCGCCTTCTTCAAAGAGCCGAAGATGTGGCAAACCGATGGCGTCAGATCAGGGCTGTATGGAAAAATGGTGAAACAACTCAAAGTCGAGCCCAGCCTCAAGTCAGTTGCCCTTGTTGTGTGAGGCCTAGCATTGTCGTGGAGTACGAGAGGCCCCTAAGTCAGCAGGGCTTGTCGCTTGTTTTTCGCGGGCGGATTACAGAAGGGATTGCACGGTAGCAAAAGTGCATTGCCGTGCAGGGGGCATATGCAGATATCATAGTTAGTTTTCCTCTGTAGAAATGAAGATGGTATGTGAAAATTCCCTTTACTTCTTTATTTACCTCCATAGTTCACTGAGCAGCAAAGCATCCAATTAAGACAGGAAAAAAAAAGAACATCACACTAAAACGCACCAAATACAGTTTGTGCACGGTCGTGTGTGCAAAGAGGTCGAGAAGACGAAGGTGCTCGCCGAGCTCCACTGAGCGCGTATGACGAAGCGAAGCAAATGGCTGCATGACTAACCCGACCGAGCAGAAGCGAGTAGAAAAAAGAAGACGTACGAGTGAAGCGGATGAATAGATAGCAGTGGGACGCACCCCGACTGTCGGTTTACGTGTGGTACAATTAACAGAGGCTCATACAGAACTAAGTCTCAGTGAAATCAAAAATATAATAATCGCGGTACATCACATTTGCCCCATCACTTCTAAAGAAACAAACGCGCAGTCAGAAAATTGTTTTGTTCCGAATGTCGTATCTCGTCGCGCGATTCATTCGTCGCACATTCTACGCGCCATCCTATAGGGGCAAACACACACTGCCCGAGTGAGCTTAGCTTCACACGTAGTTAGACAGCCGAGCGACCAATCTAAAAGGAGGGAAAATATTGGGTATTGAACGAGCCGGCTGTGGGAAGCAATACGTCGTCCAGTACTTATGAGCAAGATAAAAAGAAAATGAAGGAGAATCTGGGGAACAGCCGATAACCAACGCAGAAAGACGCAAGTGTGTGGGCCGGGTGAAAGTTCGGAATCTGGAGAAGATCAAGAAGGCGCCTCGATTGTAAAAGACGAGGCGCGACTTGTGAAAGAAAACGATCTCCTTTCCGGCGTGGAGGTTCTCCTGGAATCTAGGAATTTCGCTTGGCGGGAAAAAATGAACATAAAGAAGCCTAAACTAAATCTAATATCGAAAACAGGAGAGTATTGAGGCCACGCGGTCATCGTGAACAGAAAGGTGTACGCGTGCAGAGAAGATACGCTCCCCGGGAGGAATCGATGCCGCGAGATAAAGACGGCAGGGCAAGCGGGATCTGGCATGGTCCGCGGTGGCAATAAAGAAGGTCCGCGAGCCTCTTGGCTCGGTACCCGGTAAAGTGAACAGCGTTGCTCGGTTGGTAGATAAAAGCGGAAAGCGAACTCACGGTCGTTGTTCGAAAGGGTTCGTGCACTAACAGACACCCCACCAAAACACTGCGGAAAGGTTAGGCTCGCTAACGTTGGGCTGCAGTCGTAAAAACACGCCGTTGTGCGTCCTCGCCGCAAGGCGAGCGCACCCTCTGTGGTCGTCCGGTCTACATGATTGTCGAGTCTGGCAATAAGAGTAATCAGGCGAGGCAGAAAACGAGGGCAATGCAGGCAACCAGTAGCGCAAAAGGTGGCACGTGGGACCCTATTGTCGAAAAGTGGTATTTGTTGAAGGGGGTTCGCCTACAACAAAAAACCGGGAGTTATAGGCGACATTCGTCAACTACATATCGCATTGAACAAATCTCCCCCTACAGGAGCGGCAATTGTAACACGCATTGAAAAGAACTTTTGTCATATGTATGGGGATTTATCTCGCGGTTTTCAGTCGATTACATCTTCTACAGCGCCGAAAAAAAACTTGCACGTTTTTTTAACGTTCGGTCGGGAAGGGGTGAACCGTGTTTTAGTTAACGTCAGTAATGTGGACGCTAGTTACTCAATTTTTGAAAGGTTGCAGTCGGGCTGAACACAAATGTTTATGGTACTATATGCTGCTGCCTCCGATACGTCAAAAAAGGAGCCACCTGCGCTAAGGGAACAAGGACGCAGAAAGGAGCGATACAGGTACGACGATAACTAGCTCAGTCATCGTCGAATGTGCTATACCCATGTCACAGGTGGCATTTTCGATCTGGATCGAGCCCGATGAGTATCAAATTTCTCGATTGTGATTAGCTCCGTTACGCAACTTGCGCAAAGAAGCCAATCTAGATCGAGAACTTTGATCCGGAACGGGTTCGATCACGATTCAACGTTCCCCGTGCGGCGCTGGTATTCTATACAATCGGCAAGCCAGCGCTGGCTTGCCGGTTCTAGTGAAGCCAGTCGTTGACGGCGTCACCATAATTCATGTTTCTCGCCTCGGCACGTCCCGCTTTGTGAAGATAATTATCAAGGGCGAGTCTCTCCCCTCGCACATCAAGGCGGACTACCTCAGGCACGCCATGCGATCATTTATCCCAAGGCCACTCCAATGCCGCAATTGTATGAGGCTAGGACACGTGAGTACCGTGTGCGAGAACACGAGGGTTTGCTCGCGCTGCGCCGAGCCCCACGCTGCAGACTCCTGTGCAGCCACTTTTACCATATGCCCCAATTGCTATAGGTTTCATGATGCTTCCTTGAAGGACTGCCCCAGAATGAAGAAGGACAAGGCGGTCTTGAAACAGATGGCGAGAGACCGTTATTCTTGTCGGGGAGTTGTTGCCGTCTATTCGCACTGAAGTAAGAAAGGCCACGATTTACTGCTAACGACATACTGCGACGTACTTGCGACATCCTGCAACGACCACTGAGCCCTGTGTCATCCCCGATGACTTCAACGCACATCACCAGCAATGGGATCTGACTCCGGTTTCACCATGCTTCGGTGTCACCTGCACACACAGTGCTCTCTCTCTCTCTCTCTCCTTTTTTTTATTCCCCCTTTCCCTTACCCCCAGTGTAGGGTAGCAAACCGGATGCTCCGTCTGGTTGACGTCCCTGCCTTTCTTCTTTCGGCTTTTTTTTCTTTCTGTGGCCTCGTTCTTTTCTCTCAGTTAGCTTCTATTTTGCAATGAACCAACTATGTAGAGTGAAACACAGTCTTATTGATCCGGAACACGTGCGTATGCGATGCCACTCTCGAATGCTACATCCCCGCTGCGACGAATTTCCGTGCACTTATCACTGTAATATGGTGAAAACATCTAGACTATTTAAGTGTCAGAGCTTGTGCCGTGACAACATGGTGTCTAGGTCTGATATACAGTATTCTACTTGGTGTACTTAACCAAACAAGAAAGAAAAAAAACTACCTGTAATATTTCCCCGTTTCATGTGTCCAAGCAAAATAGTGTATAGCAAGAAAGCTTGGTTATCTTTAGCCCGTACGGCTGCTGTCCTATATGTGTGGTCATAGAGGTACATATATTTGACTAGCGTTTGGGAAAACAAACAAACAAACCCAAGCAAGCAATGTAGTCGAGTATATATATATATATATATATATATATATATATATATATATATATATACAGACCGACATCCATACGGATGGACCAAACAAACTAGCATACAAAAGAAACAAACAAGCAAACAAATAAGGAAACAAGCAGTCAATGTAGTCGAGTATATATATAGACCGATATACATACGGACGGACAAAACAAACAAACAAACAAGCAAAACAAAACAAAACAAACAAACATGGGTGTTGATGGGCAAAGCCTAAGTTCTCTTCACCGCATGATGTTCGAGTGACTTGTGTTGGATTGTGTTAGTTCGCATTACAATCGTTTGACTTTCCTTGGGTTGCAATAAAGTTTATTCATATTTTTGTGGCATTCAGAATCCCTGTCAGTGCACTATTTCTCTGTTGAAACCGCTTACAATGCAGCAAGTAAGCAGCGTGTTATTAAACCGTAAAGAAACCGAGACGTTTTTTACTATGCTGGACGTACGTAGTACATAATTGTATATCTATATAGATCTATGTATACCTACGGAAATTAAGCTGAAAAGCAAATTATCACGATTAAAATTGCGCAAGGAAAATAGTTGAAATAAGCCTTATTGACAGCGTTAACATCTTTTCTCAATGCGTGGTGATACTTCAGCGTATTGAGTTTTGCACGCCTACACTTAACAGTCTTCGTAAACAGTCTTCCTGTAGCCATGTGTCACCACAATTGCTTGCCTTCTCTTGGAATGAAAGCAATAAGAAGTACAAATAGTATAAATAGCTGTGAATGAAGAAGAAAGGAAACACATGCAGTGAATGGTGACTTCTCTTCCGCCTGCACAATTGCGCCCTCCAAACGGATAGGGTACTAAGCAATAATCGACTTTGCCTTCGTTATTTATTCTGAGAAAGGTTTGCCGAAAATTGCGTTGTAGTCTGAGAGAAGCTAAAAGAAGAGAGAAAACGCACGGGAATAGATCGACAAAAGGAAACAAGCAGAACGAGGTTACCCTGACGGTCAAGTAAACGAAAAATAACTGACTTACGGGTTAGATCGAAACTGCTGTCAACAGAACTGAAGAGTTTCCTCGCCTTCTTTCGTTTGCGCGCTGCGACATTATTTCGGGACGATATAAAAGCACACACACCGTCAGGAGAACGCGTGTGTAGAAAGTGTAAAACGCAGGCTCGCATGGACGAGTTAAAGACGGGTTTGCCCTGTAAACAATGTAAAACAAGCGCAGAACAATGAAGGAAAGCGTTATCTTCGGCCTGAACCATTCAAGACGCGGATTTGGCTCGTAGTATGTCTAACACTTTAAGTGAAAAAAGTTGCAGTGACGTTTGACTTCGTGAACGTGGGTTACGCGCAAGCGTATGGACGCCCTGAACATTCACAGCGAGCACCACGACCTCGAAGCACAACCAGAAAGGTCACGAACGCGGCGATTCTCTCCTCCACCTCCAGGCGCCTTCCTCCTCCGGCGTTCGCTTCCCTCGCGGCTACAAACATAACCACTTCAATCTACGCTTGCGCGAAGAGCCCTCCTCGGCCTGCAGAGGCCAGAAAGCGCCAGCCTTGGAGTCGCACTGCTGTCTACCCGGCTGACAGCGCTGCAGGACGCAGGCCACCCGGTGTCCCTGCACTGGATCCCCGCCCACGTAGGGATCCCGGGCAACGAGGCAGCCGACACCCTGGCGAAGGACGCCCACCACACCACTGTGCCCCTCAGTCGGGCCGTGACGGAGGGCGACTTCACTGGACTGAGGCTGCGGCGACACCTGGCGACCCACCACCCAGACAAACGGGTGGCACTGGGATGCCCCCCACGACCACTCCCCCAGCGAGGCCTGGCTCGCAGGGAGACCTCGCTCCTTCTCCGGCTCCGCATCGGCTGCAGCTGGACGGCAGCACGCAGCTACCGACTGGGACGAGCGACGTCCCCGGCCTGCAGCTCCTGCGGGGAGCCGGAGACGATCGAACATCTCCTGCTGGCCTGCCCGGCGTACCTCCAGCAGCGGGGCCCACTCCTGCAGGAGTTCCGCCGCCTGGGCCTCCCCTCTGGCAAGGAGGAAGATCTCCTCTTCCCCGGCCGACACCACCTTTCTGCACTTCGAGGCGTCATGGAGTTCCTTGACTCGTCAGGGCTCTCCGCACGCCTCTAAGGACATTTCTACAAGCGGGAAGGCCTCACGGCCTCCCACCCCACCCCGGGCCTGACCGGCCTGGCACAACACCCCTGCAGACTCTGCAGCACACCAAGGCCTTCCATCTCGGCCTGATACGTGCCGCCTATGCCTGCCGGTTTTGCTTCGCCCAGCCATGGCGACTCCACTCTATCCCTTCTTTCGCTCCCACTTACCCCTCCCCGTTGGCGCTGACGAAGGGCTGCAGAAGATAGCGATTCTCTCCTCCACCTCCAGGCGCCTTACGCTGCGCGCAGAGAAATCACAATGTATGAATAAAGCAGTAGATGGTAAGCGCTTTCTGGCGTTCTCGGAAACGCTGCGGCAGTGAGTGTGAATACGCCATCAGATGCAACAAACCTCCAACTAAACGCCGAAGACGATGTCGGAAGGAAAATAAAATAAATGTGGTTGATCCCTCTTATATAGGAATCGGTATAGAACACGAAAGTGAAACGTGCGCACATTGAAGCTAAAGCGTCCTTAGGCGTTGATGCACCCACGCTGACGCCTATGTCTCCTCCATCACGACTACCAACGTCGATGACCATGAGCAACCGTCGTGTGGAAGCTGCACTACGCTGCACACGCTAGCACAACGCGAAAGACGAAGCACGTAACTGACACACTAATACAACGCGCAAGACAAAGCACGTAACTGAATCGTCACCGAGTCAACGCTATTTTGCGGCAGTGAGGGTGAATACGCCATCAGATGCAAGCTGCTTGCTTTGAGTTAGCCTTTATTTTCTCGACTTCCAACTAAACGCCGAAGACGATGTCGGAAGGAAAAGAAAAAAAGAGGACGTATGCCGCTATACCGTTCATAACATGTTGTTCGTGTTCAGGACGACTCGACGTCGCATCTAAGATGACGACAGTTAGTTGATCGCGATATGCCGTACAATCACAGCATATGCGAACTTGACAGCGGCCTCGACTAAAATGACAATGAACCGGGGGAGAAATAACTTGGTCGATAAATTTTCAGGATGACGAAGGCGTTGTCTGAGCTGGGGACGTTCTCATGAAAAACGAATATGTCCTAAACGTGCGCAAGTTGTATGGAATAACTTGCCTCACTTGCAAATTCAGTCGCTATAGAGGCACCTGCCAATCTCCCCGATGAAGTCGCCTATGAATTCATTATCTAGAATTAAACGCATACTGTTTGATCAGTAATTTCAGCGCATAAAGACCGTATAACAATAAGTAAAATTTGGTCTGAAATATGAAATTTTAAGTGTGATTCTGTCTTCAACACTATTTTAAAAGCTGGGGCTGCAACGGAAGAAAACCTGAAAACATTGTGAGCTAAATGCGAAGGCAGTAGCATTGCCACCCGTATTTTCTCAGTTTTCATTTGACATTCCAAAAAGTTTCGCAGTGAACGCAGAATTTTCGAGGTTGTTTGAATAAACAAATTTGGCAGAAGCACATAAGACTGCTTATGTGTGGGAATGCGAAAGCATTATAGTCTCCTTGGTGAAATGTTTTCGATTGATGTTTTCGACATGCATTAAAGTTATTTCTGCTGATTCAACACCAATGAATTCCGAAGAGCAAGTGACGCGTGGGAGGCAGCGCGCTCATTTTATGCACTCATGACGTGGCGCCACCTCCTCCCCATTGGCTGCGCCGTCACGCGCCCAGTCACGCACGCACTAAGTTACACCTTTATTCAGCCAGATGGCTGTGACGTGACGTGTGCAATCACGTACTCACTAGATGCACCTTTAGGCAGCCAGAACAGTGGAGTAGCCATGGCGTCGGAGTAGCGCGCTCGTCTCGCACTCGGGGGACCGGGTTAGATTCTCACCTAGACAGAATGGTACCAAATTTCCATTTCAAATGCATTAATTTACTTTGTTTACAGGAACCTACGTGAGAAATTTGACTCGATCCGGGCATTTTCGACGTGTTTTTACGCTTTACGCCGTCGGCTATTTTTGGTACCATCGCTTGGTCTCGCCGCCGACGCCGACGGATTTTTCCGTAATGGGGCATATAATGCTTTCGTATTAAAACGAAGGTTTCTAGCAAATATTTTTTTCCGATAAGTTTTTCAAAAGGCAGTGGACGTGTTTTTGGCGCGTCGCTGGCGAATATATAATGTATTAACTACACACTCGCCAGGCGGTCCTAATATTTAAAAAGATTTTCCGCGTCGGTTGACGTGAGTGAGATATTAGGAGTGATGACATTTATCTCCATTAATTATTAGGAACAATATAAAGCAGTTGTGTTTAAAGTGGGAAATTGGTAATGCGTACCGCTTTTGAAGCAGAACGCTTCTACCCGGTGTCTGATTTTATTGATGTGGTTGGAGGTCTCGTACGGTGTCTTCGTTTGCCTCAGGAAGCGGTTCAAAGCCAGTCTTAAGTGCATAGGCCAATGTAGGCAACGGGACATGCGCTTTCGTTCATTTAAGTTTCAAAGCCTTCACCGAGTTTCAAGTAAAGTTTCATTTATAATGGAAGAGATAAAACGGAACGCGGCTAGGCTGTGCTTGTGCTTTCCACGATGGCAGCGACGGAAAAGGAGGACCAACCAGTAGAGTAACGAAATCCATATGTTTGTCTAATTAAAGGCAAATGAGAGAGAGCCTAATATGGTTAAAAATTTATAGAGAGACTGACGAAGTATATAGGTTCTCATTTACCTCCGCTTATTTTGTACTTTGCCGGAGTTGTATTATAAAGTGGACACTGTCTATGTGCCTGTCGTGGCGGCTGTGTCACTGTATATATATAAAAAAAAAAAAAAACAGGGCGGGTAACACATTTTTTTTTGAGACAGAAAATTTAACTACCTTAACGTGAGCCTGCCGTCGAACGTCTCGACGCTCTCAGCTTTCGTAATGTAGCGCATATTGCGAACGGCTTACTGAACTGTCCATGAGGCAGGTCCGCACGCGTTCTACCTCATATTTCTTAAGATATCGTATCCTCCTATAAAACATATTCCGTAGTGGGTGAACTAAAGCTCGTGCCTGCGTGCGCTACTATAACTTTTCCACTGTAAGCGATTGATATATTAGACAGCGAACTTCTTCCCTTCACTTCACTTTATTACCTTAAAGACCCCCAATTTGGGGTATTACATAAGGGATATTAGATAAGGGGTATTACATAAGGTGTATTACAACTTCCTCCTTTAACGCCACAAAGCCCAACGTATAATTTTTGATACGCTGACTTTTATACCTCAAAATTTTGGTTTACGCGCTGGAAAGCTAATGCAGAACCCATACTAATGTTTTTGATATCGTGGAGGGAGTTTTCAGATGTGAATAGTTCAGAATAAATTGCCTATTAGGTAATTGCCACACTAAATAATACGTATTAAATCGTTATTTCATTGTTCTCTTCTTACGAATACACTGTCAATAGTCAGACATAAGTTTGAACAAGCTGTTTTAATTTTCCTTGACGAGGAATGGTGTTTAGACTTTGGGGAGTTAATCATCATGATCATCATCATCAGCAGCAGCAGCAGCCTATACTGATGGCCACTGCAGGACGAACGCCTCTCCCTGTATTCTCTAATTACGCTTGTCTTGTGCTAGCTGATTGCAATTTGCACCTGCAAATTTCCTAACTTCATCACCCCACCTAGTTTTCTGCCGTCCTCGACTGCGTTTCCTTTCTCTCGGTATCCATTCTGTAACTCTAATGGTCCACTGGTTATCCATCCTACGCATTACATGGCCTGCGGAGCTCCATTTTTTTTTTCTTAATGTCAATTAGAATACCGGCAATCCCCGTTTGCTCTCTGAGCCACACCGCTATATTCCTTTCTCTTAACGTTAGGCCTAACATTTTTCGTTCCATCACTCTTTGTGCGGTCCTTAACTTGTTCTCGAGCTTCTTTGTTAACCTCCAAGTTTCTGCCCCATATGTTAGCCCCGGTAGAATGCAATGACTGTACACTTTTCTTTTCAACGACAGTGGTAAGCTCCCAGTCAGGATTTGGCAATGCCTGCCGTATGCACTCGAACCCAATTTTATTCTTGTGTAAATTTGCTTCTCATGCTCAGGGTCCCCTGTGAGTAATTGGCATAGATAAACGTACTCCTTTACAGACTCCAGAGGCTGACTGGCGATTCTGAATTCTTGTTCCCTTGCCAGGCTATTGAACATTATCTTTGTCTTCTGCATATTAATCTTCAACCCGACTCTTACACTTTCTCGGTTAACGTCCTCAATAATTTGTTGTAATTCATCCCCATTGTTGTTGAATAGGACGATGTCATCTGCAAACCAAAGGTTGCTAAGATATTCGCCGTTGATACTCACTCCTAAGCCTTCATAGTCTAAGAGCTTGAATACTTCTAAGCATGAAGTGAATATCATTGGAGGGATTGTGTCTCCTTGCCTGAACCCTTTCTTGATAGGTAACTTTCTACTTTTCTTGTGGAGGACCAATGTAGCCGTGGAATCCTTGTAGATATTTGCTAAGATATTCACGTATGCCTCCTGTACTCCTTGGTTACGTAATGCCTCTGTGACTGCTGGTATCTCTACTGAATCAAATGCCTTTTCATAATCTATGAAAACCATATAGAGAGGTTTATTGTACTCCGCAGATTTCTCGATTACCTGATTGGTGACACGGATTCGATTCATTGTAGAATATCCCTTCCTGAAGCCAACGTGTTCTCTTGGTTGGCCGAAGTCAAGTGTTGCCTTGATTCTATTGGAAATTAGCTTGGTGAATATTTTATACAATACTGCGAGCAAGCAAATGGGTCTATATTTCTTCAATTCTTTAACATCTCCCTTCTTATGAATGAGTATAATCTTAGCGTTCTTCCAGCTTTCTGGTACACTTGAAGTCGTGAGGCATTGCGTATAAAGGGCCGCAAGCTCTTCAAGCATGATATCTCCTCCATCTTTGATTAAATCGACTGTTATTCCATCTTCTCTAGCTGCTTTCCCCCTGGTCATGTCTTTCCAGGCCCTTCTAACTTCATCGCTAGTTATAGAAGGAGCCTCTGTATCCTGTTAATCACTACTTCGAATGAAAGTAGCTTGGCTGCTCTGGTAACTGCACAGGTCAGTATTGAATTCTTCCGCTGCTTTTACTATGTCATCGAAATTGCTGATGATATTGCCCTGCTTATCTTTCAGTGCATACATATTTTTACTGATTTCATGCTACGTCCATATTTTACGGCTTCCTCAATCTTTACGATGTTATAATTTTGAACATACCTTACGTTCTTCTTGTTGATCAGTTTTGACAGTTCAGCGAATTCTATCTGATCTCTTGAGTTGAACACTTTCATGCTTTTTCGTTTCTATATTAGGTCCTTTGTTTCTTGGGAGAGCTTACCTACTGGTTGCCTTGGTGCCTTACCTCCCACTTCAATTGCTGCTTCTGAAATAAGCCTAGTTATGGTTTCATTAATTACCTCTATGTTTTCTTCATCTTTCTGTTATAAAGCTGCATATCTGTTGGCGAGCACCATCCTGAATTGGTCTGCTTTTACCTTTACTGCGTCTAGGTTGGCCTGTTTCTTCTTGACTAATTTTATTCTTTCTCTCTTCCAATTCAGAGAAATCCTAGCCCTCACTAGCCTGCGGTCACTGCACTTTACCCCACCTGACACTTCTACATCCTGCACTATGCTGGGATCGGCAGAGAGTACGAAATCCATTTCATTTCTTGTTTTCCATTACGGCTTTTCCAGGCCCAGTTCCTGTTCATACGCTTCCTGAAGAAGGTATTCATTATTCGGAGCCGATTACTTTCCGCGAATTCTACCAACATCTCTCCTCTAGCGTTTCTAGAATTGATGCCGTAGTTGCCAATTGCTTTCTCGCCAGCCTGTTTTTCCCTCACTTTTGCATTGAAGTCACCCATGTCTACAGTATACTGAGTTAGCACTTTTCTCATCACTTATTCAACATCTTCATAAGACTGTTCTTTTTCTTCATCATCGTGACTGGAGGTTGGGGCGTATACGCTTGTACTACCTTTATTCTATACCTCCTATTCAGCGTTATTACGACGACTGCTACCCTCTCATTAATGCTGTGGAATTCATCAATCTTTCCCGCCATGTCCTTATGGATTAGAAATCCTACCCCGTATATTCTCTCTTATCTAGAAGACCTCTGTAGCACAGGAGGGGTTAATACTTTGTGGTGGATGGGGTTAATACTTTGAGCTAAACCACGTTAAGACCGTATCTACTTGATTTCGTTGGACCTACACAGCTGCTGATACGTAGGAGCTTGGCTATTCAGGACGAGCGATGAAAAAGGCCATCCATTACAGAGTGCCAGAAACACCCACTATCACCCACTGGTATCATGGTAGAAATGTTTTCAGAGACGGCTATAGTACGCGGCATAATTGTTCCATAACATTTAAACATGCGTAGCTGTAGCAGGTTTCGATAATAGATAGTCGCATCGTGGGGACTCGCGATTTGGTGTTACTCAATTGCAGAAGACTTCATCGGTTCAATGTATAAGTCTACTGAGAGCCCACGAGTGTCCTGATTGTGTATGATAAACGCTTCGGACGATACCTGGTGAAGGGCCCTGTAAGAGAGCAGCAGCTTTCCGTGAGGAGGAAAGATGCGCAGACCATGCGCAACTGTTCCTAGGTCGGAACAATTGCGGGCCCGCAAACACAATTTCTGGAAAGCAGTAGCGCACCCAGAATCTCTGCCAGGGGGGAGGGGGGTGCATTTTTTTTTGTGTGTGTGTGTTGGGGGGGGGGGGGTGCGCAAGGTTGCGGGTGTGCAGACG
Source organism: Dermacentor silvarum (assembly GCF_013339745.2). NCBI lineage: Eukaryota > Metazoa > Arthropoda > Arachnida > Ixodida > Ixodidae > Dermacentor > Dermacentor silvarum. Next base: position 240,758,751 of record NC_051155.1, on the reverse strand, counting down.
ATTGCGCGTATCACATGTTAGTTGCAGTACTTAAAGGCGCAAGGCAAGAAAAGGGGTCAAACTGCATGGCAAACCCTTAAAGGCAAAAATTGCATCTTTTTTTTCGCGTAGAGCACGTGGTCGGCCCGCTTTGAATTTAAGAGTTAATGAATAAATACAAGGCAATGATAGAGTGTTTCTGTTAATAAGGAAAATTCGACCTCAAGCCACCTCCTGAATTAATTAATTATGGGGTTTTACGTGCCAAAACCACGATCAGATTTCGACGCACGCCGTAGTGGGGGACTCTGGAAATTTGTACCACCTGGGGTTCTTTAACGTGCACCTAAATCTAAGTACACGGCTGTTTTTGCATTTCGCCCCCATCGAAATGCGGCCGCAGTGGCCGGGATTCGATCCTGCGACCTCGTGCTCAGCAACCCAACACCATAGCCACTGAGCAACCACGGCGGGTACCTCCTGAATTGCAATGACAATGTGAACAGAGCACTGCAGATACACGTTGGACTGGTGGGGATGGACGCAGGGGGGGGGGGGGGGTGTTAGAGCACGCCCCCCCCCCTCCCCCCTTCGGTGCGCAACTGCTGGAAAGCCATTACGCACACAATCCGCCATGGTGTCTTCGTGGAATTGGTATTGCGCTGCTAAGAACGAGGTCACGGAATCAAATCTCGGCCACTGCGGCTGCATTTCGATGGGGGAGAAATGCAAGACCGCCGTGTACATAGATTTAGGTGCCCGTTAAAGAAACCCAGGTGCCCAAAATTTATCCGGAGTCTCCCACTACGGCGTGTCACATAATCTGATCGTGGTTTTGGCACGTAAAACCCGTAATTTTTAAACTTACTTACGCAAAATGTGTAACTTTCTTTTCAAGTTCCCCAATAACTTATAGAGCTGTCAAGATGCAAGCACCTTGCGACGCAGGAGCCGGATTTTTATAATAAATAACCCTTTATCATTTACTTTCTAATGTGCTGAAGACCACTCGATGAAAAAGAAGAAGAAGAAAAAACCGTTACGGCGAAAAAAAAAAAAAAACTTTACGAAACCAATCCTTACAGCTTCACGCTGCCAGAAAGGATACCTTCCAGCTTGGCATGCACCATATTTATGCAACGTTGAATGACTGCAGCGAACAAAAGTGGGCAATCTATCGATCACTGGCTTTTTCAGAGATAAAGTCTTCCCAAGCGAGATTGGAAAGAGACCCTGTGGTATCGCAGGGAGCTGTGTTACGGGAACAACAGAACACGAATGCGACGATAAAAATAGGTAGGGAAAAAAAGAATGAAACGAAAGAGAGTGTGTTAGAGAGAGAGAGAGAGAGCGTTGCGTAATAAGGAGAACAAGACATGCGACGGAATGCGTAACTCCCTTTATATTGGGCCTCAGTCCCGAACAATGATCCAATGGTGCCGATGACCTTTATTTTTCTCCGACTTGACCAACCATACACGAACAAGCAAGGTAAAAAAAAAAAAAAAACACGATGAAAAAGTCAGTTGGACAAGCAGGAAAATAAAGCGCGTGTTCAGATCGCGAAATATTCCAAGAGAAAAGTGCGGAAAAAAGAAGAAAGGAAGAAAGAAAGAAAGAAAGAAAGGAAGAAAGAAAACCAGCGTGACCTGAATGGGCGAGTACATTCAGCGATGAGCATACGTTTCTGATTGCTTGTCGCAGTCTGTGGCTCCGGATGGCCTATTATTCATCGTCCTCAGTCAAAGATGCCGGCGTGCTCGCCGTTGCATAATGGTGGGGCACACAATGACGACAACATTTCCCGCAGCCCTGCAATCGCATTCCCAGCCGGGAGACAGCGACATCGGGAGACTAAAGCAAGACGTTTGGAAGGGTGTGGGGAGCACCATCGGTGGAATCATACGTAGTCAATGATCGGGCGGGAAAGCCCTACCCCCCCCCCCCCCCCCCCCCCCCCCAGAAAAAAGAAAAAAATGTCACAGTTTCGCCCTAAGGGCGAAGCAATGAATGCGACAGCAACACAACAATGTCATACGAAGTAAGGTGAGCGGCTTTGGTAGCGATATGAATTGTAGTAAACATGAGCTGATTAAGTAAGCAGATGTGCTGCTTCGTAAGTAGACCGACATGAAGAGAGACTCGATGACCACGAGAAGGCGCGTGTGAAACGGTGGTGTTGATGAGAAGCGCTTCCCGTGGGCAGCGCGTGCGAAGGGACACACCTGTAGCGCTGCACTGCCGATCCGGGCAGCATTGCATGTGTAGCGTGCGTTGGAAAATGTGGCCCGACTATTACTAACTGAATGAACAAGCGTGGTGTGAGCGCGCACAAACAAACATGAATAGATCACACTGAATGACTGCAGACAACGACTGTCAAAACGCTGGCAGCAAGCGCATACGCCGCAGCGGGCGAAGGTATGTGCGGTCTATCGCTTCAACGGAAACTGTGCGGCGAATGCACAGCGCATACAAAAAGGTCAGATCCGTGCGGAGATACGAGACGGTGCGGGCGAGCGACGAGCGCGGTTGTTGTCGGGTAGCAGTCGGGTAGCAAGAGGGCCCTGCGTGGCACCCTGCTACCTCCGCCGGTGCTTTAATAAAGTTCATTTCTCTCTCTCTCTCCGGCGCTGGCTTCCCGCTTCCTTGCTTGCGCGTGGGAGATTGAGTGCGTTCGCTCTCCGTGATAGCGCGCGTCCCCGCACGCTTCCGCTCCGGCATATGGCGCGCGGCGAAGATTTTATCTAAACGGAACCTGACGGCGATGGCGACGACGACGGCAGAAATCCGGTTGAAGTGTCCATATAAATGCTATCGCAATAAAAGAGGGGGACCGAAGGTATAGAGAACAAGCCTGTACATTTGAAAGAAGAGCGTCATTTCTGTTTTATTGCACATATTTTGATTTATGTGGAAAAGAAGGTAGGAACTAAGAGACGGAAGCGCTTTGTGTGCCGTCTACACAGTTTTTTGCAGCATTTTGAAAGAACAACTTTGGAAAAACAAATCTCAGGTGCGAAAACGAGATATTTATTTAGAATCTTAAAGGCGGACAAGATAAAATGAATGTCACGCACATATGTCTCTTTGAATCGCTATGAGCCATGTGCGAAATGATTCTTTAAAGTAACGCTGGTTAGGCTCAAGAAGTAAATGTTCACAGACTGAATTGTTTAAAAATATTGAGATTAGAAAAATTCAGCAAATGTTCGATGGTTAGCGTCGGTAGCTCCAGATAACAATATTTTTCAGATCGCGAAATGAATTATGAGATGGCTAATGACAAAATGCAGCAGATGCAGCAACGCAACGACGATATACGAGTAGGCTAAAAAGCAATGTTTCCTGGAACCAAAGGTCTTCCTGAAAATTATGCTCTGCGTAATACAAGAACGAGTAAACGTAAAGTAACCTAATTATTTTTGATATTTTAAGAGGTAATTTCGAAAACTGGCAACTATAGAAGCAACGTGACGCCAATAAGCAATGCGACCACGCTGGCATTTTTTCTTTAATATATGCTAGTCACTGTCCGTTTTATAACATGGAACCTAATGCTACTCTTCTAGATTGAGGCACGTTTTTTCCCGCTTGCTTACCAAATACAGCGGGGGCAGCGTGAAAGCTAGAAGGCCGAGATTAAAATGCGCCAGATGTAAAACAGAGATGAGAGAAGGTTGCTGACCTGTGCACCTTTCACTTCGGCGAAAGAACGACCCATTACTTATTCTGAATAGGTCGTTTCGTAACCGAGCAAACGCGAATATTGCCACCTTGCTTTTGTCTGCAGCACTGCCGAGAGATTGGGATTTCTTTCACACTCAAAGTGGTTTCAATCTATGAGGGCAGCAGAAACTCGAGAGGAACATAGCCGTCTTCGTCAGCCCTTTATGCAAGCAGTTCGTGGGTGTTGAGATTTAATTATATTTTATACTTAGCTTTTGTCACCGGGAAAAAAGCAAGGCTTTTGAAAAAGAGATGGCGAAACTGCGGAACGGGATCCTTGCAAAACTTTGTAACGGCGACTGAAGGGAGACGTCATTGAGACAGCGATTCCTTTGCGGCAGATTTTTTTTAACCAAGTAATTCGGGACCTTAAGTGCCTTCAGCAGACGAAATATATGGCAAGTGAGATACCATCAGATGCATTTCTGCCTGCCGAATTAGGTGTCAGTAACGTATTGTGGTGGATTTGGCTTATTAATTATTGGTTCCATAGCACAATTCATTTGAATTTTTTATAGCTCTAGAAAAAAAGAAGAAACTTGACGGCATTGCAATGAATACCTTTTATCAAAAGAAAAGATAAAAAAAAGTGTGGGCAGCTTGCACTAGTGGTGCAAGGCTGGAGTAAACAGCGGAGCTGGTGATCGACTTAGCTTTTCTTCCAGGATTTACTAGACTTGGCTAAGTTTTGCTAGGAAATGCTAAGTGCTGCTAGGCACGGTATTCCTAATCGGCTCGCCGCCGACGCGCAGATTCTCGCTTGGCCGCACGACGCGCTTCAAGTTGAGCGGCTTCTTCTCGGGTGCCCGGATCTTCTGTGGTCGTCCCATATCAAGGCTACATGTACTCGCCAGAGAGTCAACGAGAGTTCTGCCGCCGTCGCCGCGGCTCCGAGCTTTATCTCCCCGGTGACGTCACGGCCAAGCTGCGCCTTCACACTTGCCGGGGCGTGGCTTGTCGAAACCTGCCGAGCCGTCGCCAGAGGCGCCGGCTTCAGTCACGGACACCGCGCGCGTTCAGCGCGAACGCGGGGAAACGCGGGGAACGCGGCATTTTCGGAGAAAACTGACGAAGATACTTCGGCGACAGGCCTGGAATGATTACATGGTATCTGACATGACTGGGTTTCCTGCTGGTATTTCGGGGACTTACACGAAATACGACAAAAAAGGTGAAGCGCTTTAGACGGGCGCTACTTCCCCCACGAGTTCCAAGGCATCGACGAGCAGCCACAGCCAACCAGCCCATTTGCGGGGGCCAGCTATTTTAGGTGTTCAGGGAGAAGTGACTTTCGGCCGACGACAATCCAAGGTGCTTAGATAGATTCACTCTTTGGGTTGCCTTCACTCGCCTCCCGCCGACCGGCGAGCATGTGTTGGAGTAGTAGTAGCATTGGATCTAAAGAATAAAAAATAACTAAAAAAATAAAAAAGAACGGCACAGTAAGGGCCAACTTGCGCTCAATCCACCCTCCGTTCCGCCCGTCTTCCGCACGCACCTCACTCAGGATGGACACCATACAAAGGCCATAGGGAAGGGCAGATGTGGCAACGGGCGAATTAAGACGGAAGGAAAGCAGAAGTCCTTGGGAGATCAGGTGCACAGAACCTACCGAGCGAAGAGAAAGATGTCCAGGGCTATTTCGTCATGCGGCTAGTTATGCTAGCGAAGTATGAGGCGCGCGATGGATGAGACTCGCTATTATTTGTCTAATGATGTGAACCAAGCGGTTTCAACATTTTCGACGGCTTCTTTCTGACAAATGTATTCCCTTGATTACAAGGTCAGTGAAAAACAAAATATTGTGTTTAGAAGAATTTTTTCCGGTCTCTCCTTTCATTTTTCTGCGATAATGCTGATGGAGACGTGGAGAACATGTGACTATGATGTTTTTAGATTGAAAGACTATATCACATATTACGTAAATACACAAATAATAATATTTCATAATTTCTGCAGTTTTATGACCTGTTTCTTTCTTCTGTTGTTCAGTGCCACAATGATAAAACGTTGATAGCTTGTGGTGATTTTAATATTGATATTAGCATTCCCAGTCCATCTGCTAGAGATTTCAATACGACCATTATGTCTAATGGTTTTGTTAACCTGATTAATATACCAACAAGAATTACAAATGAAAGCCATTCTGTGCTTGATCTGATTATCACTAACGCTATGCAGACGAATGTTATATTAGTGATCATCTTCGCGTGTTTGTTTGCATAGTACAAATGCCTGGTACAATAGGGAGCTAATCTACATCATTCATATACCAAGCAATTATAGAGACATCACTGACATCCTTTGGTGTCGAGCTCGTGAAAATAGATGGGAATAAAATAGCTGAATTAGACGATGCAAATTTAGCCTATAATATGTTTATTGATACTTTTAAACAAATATATCATCTCTGTTTTCCTCTCGTGACACACTCTAAAAGTAGCAAAATCCGCAAGTCCTGGATAACGCCAGAGCTCCACAGAGAAGTACAAACCAAACAAAAGTTATACCAGAAATTTTTGGGCACTCGACAAACTGAGGACCTTGCGATATTTAAGAAATATAGGAATAAATTGACCGAAAAGCTGCGATCTGCATGAGCTTTTTATAACCTTTCACTTCTAGATGTCAAGAATTCTCGACATAGTGCACTATGGGCACGATTAAATACACTATTACAGCGTAAGAGTGCGCACACTGTATTAACCAAATAAATATTGATGGAAAGGAAGTATCTGGTGTAGAATTGGTTAATGTATTCAATAAGTTTTTAACAAACCTCACTACTAGTGCCGCTCAATCTGATGCTTGCAAATATATACACATTCGAAATGATGAATTAGTTTTTCTGCAACCAGTTATGGAAAGCGAAGTAGTATCAGTGATAAGAAATCTTAACAACAGAAGTAGTTACGACATTGATGACATTCAACTACGGCCAGTGAAGCCCGTAGCTGAAATAATCACCTGCATACTTGCTCACATCTTGAACATCTGTTTAGTAAGTGCAGTTTTTTAAATAAAAATACAGTTAGCGAAAGTCACTCTTATTTATATAAAAGGAGATAGAAATATTCCTGGAAACTTCTGACCAATATCAATTCTGCCAGTTTTCTCAAAAGCCTTTGAAAAACTGCTTCATCAAAGACTGTCTAACTTCATTAACAAATGTAACCTGCTAACACCATTTCAGTTTTGTTTCTGCAAAGGCAAATCAACTGAGTCTGCATTACTCGAACAAAAATAGTATATAATGACACAACTAGAAAACAAAGCTATTGTCCTTGATATGTTTGTAGATTTTTCGTTGGCTTTTGACCTCGTGGATCATAAAATCTTGCGAAATAAATTGCAGTGCTATGGTGTGCGAGGAAAAGCACTATTATTATTGAACTCCTATCTATCATTTAGGCAACAAGTGGCATTAGTTAATGGTATACAGTCTGGACCGAAACCTCTCATATGTGGTGTTTCTCAAGGAAGTACACTAGGACCTTTACTCTTCAACATTTATATAAACGATATTATAAGCATTAGCCATAAGTTTGTCATGTATGCGGATGATGCAAGTCTAGTTTTTGCCGGTAATAACATTTACGAATTTATTAACCGATGCAAAGTCGCAATGAAAGCTCTTGGGAATTGGTCTGCAGATAATTCAATGAAGATCAACGAGGGAAAGACTAAGGCTGTCATTTCTAGGCCGCTAAATAAGCTGATCCCACCGCATGAAGATGTTATTTTAAATTCACATCCTGTAGATGTAGTGGAGCAGTTCAAATGCATAGAGGTAATATTTTATTGGAATATATCGTGGGATTGTCACGCTAATTACGTATTAAGCAAAACAGCTCAAATAACTGGTGCTATAGGTCGTTTAACATATATCCTTCCTACACAATTAAACTAAGATGCCGATTTACAAATCAATCTTCAGCTCGCATTTAAAGCATTGCCTGTTAGTTTGGGGTACCACAACGTTTACTAAGCTTGAGTGCATTCACTTAATCCAAAAAAGGTATCTCCGGCGTGTGTTTATTTCTGTCCTACAGACATCCGAGCGCAGCTTTATTTAGTCACTCTAGAATGATTAAAGTACATAACCTTTATAAATATCACTTTTGTGTCATCTTCAAATCGGAAATTATAAATATGATAACAAACCTCAGGAAATTAGCAGAACTAAGGAAAAAGGTATTAGGCTATCCAACCAGGCATGGCGAGGAATGGATAGTACCGATACCTCGACCTAATCTTGGAAAAAAAATGTCTTCTCTATACTCTTCCGTCTCTTCTTAATGGCTATGCTGTCATTAATTTTGATTTGTTGTCCTGTTTGCGCGAAGAACTTCATAGTATGTATTTAAATAACATGGCTTAGGTTTGCTTTTATGTGTACACATTGCTGTTTTGAGTATTCTTTGGTGATTCCTTGATGTACTTATCTATGTTTTAAAATTGTACAAGTTCCAGTACTGCCCCCCTGCTGAACACTAGGTTTGTAGGCTCGTCAAGCTGTCCTTGCGCAGCTTTTTTCTGTAACCCCTCCATTTGTACTGTAAGGTGGGAAATAAAATGAAAAAAAAAAGTACAGAGGCACGTAAATACGGTTTCACCAGTAGTGGATTCACAATTTGCACCACAAGGTGTTTGGGTCCATTACTGGCCAGCTTCGAACTGCATTTTGAGCTAGCTGAGATAATAAAAGTGTTCTCACACCATGTTCTCGACACAAGTTACAGAAGCATTGAAGGTCATCTATATGTGACGCTATAAGTATGTCTATATTTTTTTTGGTATATGTGGTATCTGTTGTTTTACAAGAAGACGAATTTGCGACATATTTTTGTATAATGTATCCAACACCACATTGGTGCTCTAGGCAATAAATTTCTTTGCACAGTTGATCCAGAAGTGAGCGAGAAAAGGCGCGAGGTCAATACCCTCGGCACATTTTTTTATTGTAGCACACTTCAAGCAACCATGACATGCCTCTCGCTGCAAATCCCAGTAATAGTACGGTACATTTGCTCTAGACAACATGTATACAAAAAGGTATGCAGCCATGGAACTGTGCATACATTTACGAGTGTCTCCATCGTTCCTGTGGAGGGTGGCTCCCTGCCACGCGCGTCAATCCGGAAGCCACCACAATAATCGCTGGCGTTACGCCTTCACCATGCGGGGACGGTGCAGAAAGTAAGCACGACATCGACAGAGAGGAATGCCGCCACTCGCTCTCTTGGGGATTGCGGAAGAGTGGCCGAAGAGGGCTCAGCTCTCGCCTGTCACGGGATTGCCTGGTCGGCGAACGTAATCATTCGGACAGGCGCGATGCGGTCCATCGGCCAGTGCGTGCTGATTCAGTCCGGTTCGAGAGGTAGCCTTATATTACGGCGCCAGCGCTGACCACTAGGAGAGGATGACGGCTCTCCACTTCGGGGAAACCTCGTCAGGTCACTTTTCGATGTTCCTCGTCTTCGGTGGGGACGCCTTTATGATTTCAAGGCATTTTTGTTCCTTCCATTTTGTTCTAGATTTTGTCCTGCAATGCCTGCCGCCTTTTTTTTTTCTGGAGCTTGATTTTGGTTCGCGAGCGAAGCGTGGTGAGCACGTTCGATTTCCATTCCAGATCTTGCCCGCCCAAGGTTCACGCCTGTGATCGGTCCTTTTCGTCTTGGTGTATGCGTCGCCTTGCGGAAGCTTGCGTTGAGTGCCTGTGGTGATTTTGTACGTCGTTCTCAGCATGTGTTCAAAGGTGTGAGTGCGAGATGTCTGAAAAGGGCTTGTAGACGCTTACGGATGAGCCTCTTTTTGAAGTCTGTGGATTCTCACTTATATGGTAATGTATAGTTAACTGAATGCTTTGAACATAGCGATGGAAACCATGTCCGCAGGAAAAGGGACGGGATGCACACAGAAGTGAATACCCAGGTTTCGTGGTGTGCTTCAGCATAGCTTTTTCTGACCAGCTATTTTTAAGGTGAAGCCTAGTGGAGCTACCTTCTCGGGTTCTTTTGCTTCGTCGTCTGTAGTCAGTCGTCCGGGTCGCTCACACACCGCGGCGGATTTTATTGTGAGCATGTTTCACTGTGACATTCATACATCATCTCCTCTCGTATAGAAGAGATAGCGTGTCTAGCTTAGCGTATTACGTTTTGGCAAGATGGCGTTATTTAATGCAAGAATCAGGGTTCGGAGTTAACCGAAGGTCGGTGGACGGATTGGCATTAGTGGCCAACGGTAAAACCAAAAACGAGACAGTGAAGGGAGACATGGGTTGGTCCACTCTTTTGAAGTCAGAGAAGCGCAGAGTAAAATTAGTTTTGAAGGAAGATTCAGGAACATGGGTGAAAAGAAATGGGTGGCTGAAGTGCAAAAATACCTGTACCTCAAAAGATTGGACACAGAATGGAGTAAGAGGTCAAGAAAGTTGGCAGCTAAGTACGGTGTAATTGAAAGTGTAAATTTACAACGCCGAATTACAAAAAAAAAAAAAAGCTGAGAGAACTAGAACAAAAAAAGACCATGGAGACTTACAAATATGGCAAGAAAGAATTCAGGCGGAAAATTTTGTGCGATAACAGAAAGGGCAGTGCCTTGCAGTTTGAGGCCGGAGCTTGCTGCCTGTGGACAAAAACATACTGGAGCAAATATTAAAATTTAAATAAATTCTTGGGTTTTACGTGCCAAAACCACGATTCGGTTATGAGACACACTGTGGTGGGGGACTCCGGATTAATTTTGACCACCTGGGATTCTTTACCGTGCCCACAATGCACGGGACGCGGGCGTTTTTGCGTTTCGTCCCCATCGAAATGCGGCCGCCGCGGCCGGGATTCGATCCCGCGACCTCGTTCTTAGCAGCGCAACACCATAGCCGCTAAGCCACCGCGGTGAGTTAAGAGCAAATATTTGTAACACGATGAGGCATGTGTTTATTGCAGCAAAAGTGCAGAAACGACTGAGCACATACGTCGTAATTAAATCACAGGATATTCCACCAGCAGGAACCGTAGGGAACTTACGCCTTCCAGGAGCGCTGGGATTTGGAGTGGAGCAGTCAAGATAAGCAAGAGACGTCGAGAGTATTGGTTGGGAAAAAGCAGGGCAGAGATTGATTGGGAGTCGTTACAGGCTTAGGTTACTGTATAATATAAAGTATAGAGGAATTAATGAAAAGAGAAAAGATCAAGGAGGTATAGGAAAATGCTAGACTGCTATTTTTCACAGCCGGATTTGGAAGTCGATGCTTGCGGTATCAATCAATCAATCAATCAATCAATCAATAAATAAATAAATCAATCAATCAATCAATCAATCAATCAATCAATTATTTATTTGTTGTGCCCAGGAACAACCATGAGGTCTAAGTGCTGGCGCACGCATATATAGAAAAGAAATACAGCAGGGGAATATCAGTAAAAAAACAACACGGAATAAAGAATAACAATCTTGAAAAAGTATACATACAACAAGGCACAAAATTCATACATAAGAAAAAGGAGGAGAAGGGAAGTTGAACAATATGTGAAACTAAGAGACAACAACGCAAATCTCTGAACAGAATAATGACGGCGAGTTGTGAAAAATATCAAGGTCATGAAAGCAGGCATTATGAAGATTCTGTATTCTGTGGACGGTTGAGTGTTGGTGGTGACAGGCAGCAACATGGAAAGGTCTGTGTTCTCTGGTGAACTTGCGCGGAATACGAAACATGATACTGCTGAGGAGTTCGGGGCACATGAGGATACCATGAAGGAGTTTGAAAAGAAACATAAGGTCAGCCCGAATACCTCGGCTGCGAAGTAAGGGCAATGACAATAACCCGACAGTGCTAGAGCAAGGTCCAGCGTCCGTGTTAGCAAAGCGCTGATGATATAGGCTTAGAAACTTTTTCTGGACCCGATCTATAATGTCACTAGTTGGATCTAGAGATGCCGTTCCTGACGACCGACGTGTATTTGAGTTGAGGAAGACAGATTGTTGTGTACAAATTGCGGAACGGTGTAGGAGAATTGAATTTTCTCGATAGACAGCAGAGTCAAGAGTGCGCATACCCCGCATTGCAACGCGTTTAGTGTGCGCTGAAAAGTGTAAGGTTGTATCAAAAAGTACACCGAGATCATTGCTCTTACGCACCCTACACAATGTTACAGAATCTACCTAATAAGAAAAAGAAATACTTGCTATTTTGCGGGTGAAAGTCATGACTTTGGTCTTAACAGCATTCAAGTTTAGGTTATTATCTTTGCATCATTTAGAAAAAGAAAGAAGGTCAGACTGCAGGGTGCGACAGTCATAAACAGTGTGAATTGCCTTAAAAATCTTTGTCATCGGCATATAGAAGGAATGAAGAATGCCGAATGGGGGAAAGAAGGTCATTAATAAAAATAAAAAAAGGAGTGGTCCCAATACTGATCCCTGAAGGACGCCGCTAATTGCCACGTTAGAAGAAGTTTGGCCATTGACGTTAACTTAACATGATCTATCAATAAGATAACTAAGTATGTAAGCTTGATCAGAAGCAATGAGTGGCTGACCCCATGGAAAGCTTCGCTGAGGTCACAATAAATGGTGTCAACTTGTCTCCTTTGGAGTACCGGCGAAGAGATATGTGTATGAAACTTGTGAGATTTGTGATAGTAGAGTGGCCGGTGAAGAATCCATGCTGATTCGTAATCAATGCATTCTTAACCGTAAAAGACAATATGTTCTGAAGAGAAAGATCCAAAATGTTAGACGTGGCACCAGGAAGAGAAATCGGTCAATAATTTGAGACATCGGTTTTACAGCCAGACTTAAATACAGGAAAAACACGAGCATTTTTGCACATGCGAGGGAAAGTGGAAGTATTCAGAGAGGTATTAATTATAGATGTCGATATTGGTACAAATATACTGCCGTAAGCTTTTAAAATTTCGGAGGGGATGCCATCAGGGCCGCAGGACAGGGAAGGGTTCAAGCGCTTAAGGCATTCGCTGATCAGCTTTTGATCAAACAACAAAGGACTAGATGTAGGAGCCGTTCTGTGCTGCCGACTGACACCGGCGTGGAAACCTGAAGGTTTATATAAGGAAGAGAAATGGGCAGCAAAAGAATCCGCGATTGCTTGGACTTCTACTTCTCTAGAGTCGAGCAGGCGAAAACACTCGCCGCGATTACTAGAGTGCTTGCGGATATACTTTCGAAATTCCACCGGCCGGTCGGACGCGCTCTTCTCCAAGAATGCAATATATGAGTCATGATCCCGCTTATAGAGGCGTTTGCAGAGAGTTCTAAAAAAGCGGAATTTTCTCTCCGCTTATTAATCACAGGACATTTGGATGTACGGTGTGCGCAATCTTTATACTTTAGGGCAGTGATAAGTTCAGATGAGAACGAGTGGGGATATTTAGAATGTTTAGGACTATACTGAGGAATGTATTTGCGCATACTGCTCAAAACAAGCTTCGATAACTGATCTATTTGGTCATCGACATTAGTTTTATCTGTGACCAGTGACCAATCGGTGGCGGACAAGAAATCGTACAAGCCAACATAATCACCCCGCTTGAAAGCAAAGCGAGAAGATTCATTAACGTCAGTGGAGGAGCTCTGCCTCAAGGCTGACACAGAGGCAGTTATCTTAAGTGAGGGGTTAAACTTAGCGGGACGGACAAGGGAAATGTCAGAACGGGAGGCACCTATAACTTGAGAATTCGAGAGGCAAAGGTCTAAAACGTTGCCACAGGGATTGGCGATCAGAAGAGAATAGGACAGAAAATCGAACAACAGGCTGCATTTGTTCTCTATCTAATGATTATAATGAGAATATGTAAGCGTGTTCCAATCAATTCTTTGTGTGTTAAAATCACCAAGAAGGATTGCTCTGTGCTTGCTATGGGAGGATGATACATTTTCAATACAAGAGATATGACCTCATGAAACAAGACAGGGGAAATATTTGGTGGTACATAGAAAGTTCCGATTTACAATTTTTCACAGCGCGTTGGGCTGACTTCAAGCCAGATTGATTCCAGAGCACTTACTATGTCGCTGCGCCTTATACATCTCAGAAAACTGTCAACAGCAATAAGCACGCCACCACCTATTTGTTTAATTCCACTGAAGCCTCTGCGAATGCAGAAGACGTTGAAATGTGGTGGCAAAAAAATCTAAAGAGAAAATTTCACTGCAGAGCCAATTGTTTCGGAAATAACAAAAATGGGAAAAGACGACGAAATGACATTGGCAAAAAATGAGCGTGCCTTGGTGCAAAGTCCACGAACGATTTGGTAGAAAATGTCCAGATTACGCACCACTTTGACCTTTTGGGGTTTCCTCTGAAGCATGAAGCATTCCGTCGTGTAGCACCCCATGGACCGGCTTAAACAGGCAGCCCATTGGCCACATAGACGGGTCGTTCAGGCACTTAAATGCTTCATCATCGATGGCTTCATCAACGCAGACGAGAAACGAGGCAAACGAATCGTGCGTCGTCTTGAGACGTTTGCAGGCATTCGGCGGTGCTCCGACGATCGAGTGGTGTGCAGTCAGATCAGCAGACGTGGTTGTATGAGAGAAAGCAAAAATGGCTTTCGGTTTCGGGGCGAGTTTCGCCACAGATATTCCCCTGCCCTCCCCAGCTCCAAAACAGGCGGGCCGTCGTTCACTTCGTGTTGCCCTGGAGAGATGGTAAATGGTGGCAGCACTGGGCGAAGCAGTCCGGATGGTCGCAGCATAAATTTGCTTGGACGGGTGGAATGGAGCACAGCAGGAGAAATTGGCGAAGACGCCTTGCCAAGCGCATCACGCAGGGAACGCACCTCGACCCTTAATAATAATAATAATAATAATAATAATAATAATAATAATAATAATAATAATAATAATAATAATAATAATAATAATAATAATAATAATAATAATAATAATAATAATAATTAGGTGTCTCTTATGCTACAACAAAGACCACTTGAAGGCGCTGCTAACTCAATGATACAACGAGCTCTTTTTACGCTTTGTGAAATTTCTTTTGACATTTTCTTTATTTAATTTTTTTTACACATTTTGCAAAGTCATTTTTGCAAGTCATCCTTATGTCACTAAACTCGGACCGTGTCTCAACACTTCTTTTTGCTTAGTCAACGTCACTCTGAACCCATATTTTGCAGTCATTTTGCAAGTCATCCTTTATTCACCAAACTCGGATCGTGGCTCAGCACTTTTTTGCTGAGTCATCATCACTCTGAAACCACAACTTACAGTCAGTTTTGCAAGTAATCATGTTTTTTTTTTTTTGCAAGTCTCCTTTCCTGTGATTTACCAAACTCGAACCGTGACTCAACACTTTTTTTGATTGAGTTACTCTAACTTGGGCCCTCAAATCTCACATATAATTTTTTGTAAATCACTCCCCTGCTCAACAACCCCTTTGTTTCACTCTCAATTCAGATGAGTGATAGACATGATCATGACCATGACTTTACTATCATCCTTTAGTGTTTCCTTCACTTAGTACACATTTCCTAACACATTTCTGTGGATTTTGAGTGTAATATTTTTTTTTTTGCTGAGTGAATGTCATTTTTGCTGAGCCATGCTCATGACTATGACAGTTACCATCATCCTTTAGTGTTTCCTTCACTTAGTCCCCACATCCGAACGCATTTCAGTAGGTCTTCGAGTGTTAATCTTTTTTTCTTGAGTGATTGTAATTTTTTGCTGTCATTTTCATTATTGAGTCATTATTATATTCTACTTTCATTATCGTTACTGTCATAACCATACTTGCACCCATAACCATAATTATTCCCGATTCTTTGCCACTTCGGGGTCTTTGACCCATTTTCGGCTTTGTCATGCTCATTATCGTAATTAAGGTTATGGTTATTTATATTTCTCATGTAATTACCTATCGATTGATATATAATGTTTTGGGGTTTGTAATGATCTTATTGAGTTACTCAGTTCTTGCACATATTTGTGCCAATTTTTTGTCTGAATTTTGCGGACTCTACCAGGCAAATTGTTGTCGGAGGGTAGGGAGGTAGGTAAGTGCAGGTATCTGGTGCACGCTCGTTGAAATAAAATCTGCGTGTCCAATGGGGGTATTTACCAGTTCCCCGACACTGAAGCCCCACTCTCTACCCATTAGGAAGGAAACAACATTCTCAGCCTTCCTTTTCTTGTGGAAGTTAGCGTTTTGAAACGACGGACGCGTGCGGCCGCGTCGCGTATAACAATATTTCACAAATAAAAGTGAGAGCTCGCCAGTTTCCCAATGTGGCAGCCTAGCGCTTTGAGACACTATGGGAGATTGCACCGTCTTCGGGTTCATGCAAGTAATAACGGAACATGTTGTTACGTTGGTTCGCCGGAGCAATACCAGGAATTAGGGACATTTCGTACAGTTTCCTTTTTTCGCCACCACGTGGCGTATCGACCTTAAAGAATTCAAAATTCCCGCTATGACGTATGCTATGACGCACAACAAAAGAAAGCGCAATAAAAAGAAACACCCTGAAGCTGTGGCTTCACCTCGGTGCTTGGAAACGAGCGCGCTTGTGTATCAGCGTTATCTCGAAGACGGCCAGCTACTTGCTCTACTGACAATGAATCGACGGTTTTGCTAGACACCTGGCCAGAAAGCTCGGCCGCATTCTGGAGAGATGTCTGGCCGAGATAAAGGCTCCCGCGAAGCTTCCGTTGAATGAATATTTTTTTCTTGAGCAGACTTTTTATTTATGCACCACTGTGGCCACGGTCTTGTATATACGTCAGGGTTCTGTTTCATGGGCTTCCTATAGAACTGGCGTGATCCATTGTTTAAGAAGAAGCTTTAGCTCGGGCCACGGTGTAAGATATATACTCTTTAGGTGAGGTCTTACACCGTGGCTCGGGCCTATCTTCGATGCCGGATTCTCAAATACACGTAAAATGCAGGAATGCTTTTATGAGAAAACCGCTGAACCGATTTGAATGAAATGTGTTGCATTAAGAGGGAAAGTTAAATTGCAGAGACTGCAGCAAATAGAATTTTCGTTTATATAGTGTAATGTTTTCAAAGAATCGCAGGATGTTCGTAAATTTGAAAAAAAATACAAGCATGAAGTTTCCAAATCCGCAACTCAGCCATTAAAAACAAATATGGTATTTCTATAAACTGCACCCGTTGGAGCATCAAAAGCGAACAATTTTTTTTTTTGCTATACCTTAAAGGGCAACTCCGGCGATTTTGCGATGTCAACGGATGTCGATGAAATTCGCTGGGTCTGTTCCTCTGAATAGCTCCGCCATGTCCTAAAAAAAGCAGGCTTGTGAGTTGCATAGACTTTTTACAAATGAATTTAATTTATTGCCTCGAGCACCCTACATTACCTCCTCCTCAGTTATAGGCCACATTGTGTATGACGTCAGGAATAGTCCACGCAGAGCATGCCGGGATCATGCAGACGACAGCGACGAGAGCGTGCAGGAGTCGACGATCGTGAGCTAGCGCTTGGCGTGAGATGTTGCTGTCGCGAGAAGTTGCATTCCCTGTGGACGGGCAAGTGATGCGGGGTGGCAAGCGGTGTTGCGTTGTTGGCTGCACGAACTTCAGCCCTCGCCATCTGCAAACACAGTTTGAGCCGATGCCGATCGCGTTCAGCCGAGGTTAAGCCTATCACAGTGGCCGAGTTCGTGCGTCTGCTGCTGGCGGACCAGACCCACTGATATGAAGCTAATTAAGCTATTAGGATGAGGAAAGCTGCTTCTGTACAGTTTTGACCATACGGATTTGAAATAAACCATTCCTCATTTCGTACACTGCACACGCAAACAGCTAGAAGCGACAACACGACGTACAATCAACATCCGTATACGTTGCCGTTCTCGAATGCGGCCAGTCGCATGCACTTGCCGGCGCTTCCCTAAATGAAATGTGACTACGCAAATCCATGGGTGTATTATTGCCTATTGTTATGCTGACTAATTATTTAGCTTAAGAGGTGCACTGTTTGCCTCTATCCCAAATGGGCAGCAAGCGGAGGCCCCTTCGATACAGCATGCGTAAACAACCGTCTTGTTCAGCTGCCAACGATGTCATACTTCACGACATCGGCGTTTCTGCGAGAAAACTATACATTCTCTAAATGAACGATCATACGTGCAATGTCCTAATCTATGTGTACTTTACGGAACACTAATTGTGTGCATGAAGAGAATACGAAGAATGATAAGCAGGCTGCACAACGCTTGCCTACTACGGTCTCCCGCTCGCTGTTTCCGAAGGTGTGTGGTCGCACGTATCAGCGCGACCCAGAGTGATGTAACGGTGTTTACATGCACAAAATCGACGTGTTTTGATATGTTCTTACATTAATTGATGTCACCGATGAGCGGCTATCTCAAGCGAACGACGTACGAGTGGTCGCTGTACCTGCAGATGTAAACAAATGCACCGGTCGGCGCTTTGGACTGTCAGCGGCGTCCTTGTGGGATACAAATGGGGAAATTCGTGCTCCACATTTTACAGTGAGCATGCGAAGCGGTTCCCTGAGAGGGGTAAAACACCTTAAATAGCAAGCAGCGCGTATATCAGTGGTTAGGGCTACCCTTGGTCTTCATGTCGCAGCGCGATATGTTGCGCATGGGTGCTGGCTCTAGTGGTGGAGAACGGCGATTCGTGGCTATTGAATTCGTCTGAATCATAACTGTCACTGTTTGACATATCAGAATAGGTGGTGCAGCTTGCAATGTAACCCGAAGGTCCCCGAAAGTCCGGCGCGGTCACGAATAAGCTGAGCGTCTGCTCTTCGCCGGTTTCGTTCGCCCCGCGGGCGAGACCAGCATGCGTTGCGCGCCTTCCCCGCCGGGGATACATTCGTGACGTCACACGCAGAGGTTCGCTCGGCTGCTTGCTCAGGTTTCGGTTTCGTTTTTGCGCTTTTCTGCTTATTTAAAATTATTTTCGAATTTGCGGAACAATTCTCCTATCAGGTGCGTCACAGGAGGGTCTCGGGAAGCTAAATATTTTATTATCTCGACATGGTAAAAAAATCGCCGGAGTTGCCCTTTAAAACTTACGTGAATTTGTTATAATGTTTGGAAGGGTTTTTCAAATGCAACATTCACAACATAGTGGTATATTTCAGGATGGTGTATGATATACGATTGCTATCTGCTTTGGATGCATTATTAGGTGCAGTTTACAAAATTCCGATATCATTTTAGCTGCTGAGGTACATAGCTCTATAAGTCAAGTTTTCTTTTTGGAAAATTTGGCAATTCTTTAAAATTTTACGTAAAAAAAGTAGACGGCCTATAATAAAGTATCCCTTTCTGCAATCACTACATTTTAACTTTGTTTTCTAAATTCAACATAACTCATAAGATTTGGTGGATCGGTTGCTCTGAGAAACTATTGCCGATTTCTCATGTATTTCGATAGGAGCCCCCAAGCTCAATGTTGCCTCTAAGTTCGAGCTTGAATAATATACTTGTTGTCAACATACGTTTGTAAACGTGTGATCGTGGCCTAATGAGCTAGAGCACCGGCGTACTGAGCTCAACGGCCGAGGATATGTTTGTAAAGAGTCTTGGGAAGGAATAAGCGAAAAGAAAGGTAGAAGGCTGGTATGTTATTCAGAAGCGTGTCTGGTTGGCTAAAAATTACTAAATTCTTTGGTCGTGATACCACCTCAGGTTCCATCAGCATAATTTCTATTTCATTCCGCTAGTATTGTGCAATTATTGTCAATCAATCGAGATTAGACCACCGGTGTCATGGCATTGTATTCCGTCGCAATTATTTATCGCCATCCCTTCAGAATCATCTGATCGTCGTCATGCCGTCGTCCTCATATGCCTTCGTCGTTCTATCGACATCATTCCTACCTCGTAATTCCATCGTCGTCACAGCATGCACCATCGGCCTGCAGTCCTTGTTCTACCATGGTGAGGTAACATTGGCGAGCGATGGTCATAACAAAGCCGGTCAATGAGGGAGACAGTGCATGGCCGCATATAGCCGAATCACTTGAAACATCAGGGGAAACACTACGGATTTTAAATAAAGGTGTCTTAGCTAACATGGTGTGTCGCTTCTTGCTCGCTAGATTGTGTGAATGTTAATCGCATTAACTTCGATAATCATCTTAACATGGGTTCTGCAGGAATTCTTTCGTCTTCGCGACACTAACGAACTCTTGTCTACATTGTTCCCAGCCTATTAACACCTCGAATTCCTAGAGGTGATCGTGCTCAGGCATGTGACGGACCCGAAGCCGCTTTCTCGCTCATCACAGCGAGCCGTTGCGATGCTGAGTTCAGTGCGCGCGGATCGCGGACGCTTCGTCAGTGTTCCTGACAAGCTATCAATGCATCGTGTTCTGTTGTGTTCCCAAGTGCGCCGGATCGTATCGCTTCCCCCGGGACCCAGAGCGACGGAAGAGATGGGAAGCCCATCGATCACTGGAAGGCAACGGATACTCCTGCCGAGGTAAGTGTCAAGAATGTTTAGACTACCGCACCGTGTTTTTCATTTAAATAAGAAAGTATTCTCATCGCTCTAAGTAAGCACTCGATCTGTCGTACAGCATGCTTTTTTCACCAGTCTGTACCCTTATTTTAAGGACTGACGAAGATGCTTAGCGCGAAATAGTCTTACATTAGCTACGAATTCACGTAAGCCACCTATTTTCCTTTTTCACGGGAAGCACCATCGGTACTGAGGTAAAGAACAGTGCTTCGTCTTGGTACGTGGTAAGCGAAACATGATTTTCTCTGATTTCTCAGGAGATATCTTGCGTACCTCAGAATGCATAGCTGATTTTTAGACTTGTACAATCGTGATGGTCATTCGTGCTCAGACGTAGTGGGTACTGTGACGGTCATGCACAGCATGCCCAGGTGTAGTAGAGTTAAGGGGCATCATGGGACCAAAAGCATGGTGTCGTAGCCTGTGCATTTCTTCGAAACGTGTGACAGCATTGCTTCGGCTAAAATTTATTTTTAAGCACTGTAATGGGTTCTCTGTATTTACAAGGCAACTTTTCATATCAACAATCTAACTGGACTTTTACGAGGAAAATCGAAGGATGGGCGCCGTCTGTTAAAGTCAACAGCCCTACATCATCATGGACTATATTTTCGAAGTGAAAAACATTGCTAATCTGTATTTGACTGTCTTAGTTTCATTTACGTACGTGATATGTTGCAGTGTTGCAATGTAGTTATCAGTGTTCTAATGGTTATTTATGAATGTTCTGTCGCCATCGATGTGTTTGGCTTGCGACGTATTCGATGGTAGCTGATGTATGTATTCTGGCTGGATATCTCTGGATATCTTAATTAATACTATGCATCTACTCACTTGAACCCCCCCCCCCCATGTAATGAATAAATAAAAAAAAACTCTCTCTCTCCCGAATTGTGTGTCGAGCCTACCTTGCGCATTAATTTTTTATCTCGTCTTTCAACATAACCTTCAGGCGCCACACAGTCTTTCATGTACATATCTCTTCATGATTGATTGCGACATTATAAGTAAATGTATCTGCATCGTTTGACTTGTGTGTAACGCAAGATTCAAGTTACGTTACATTTTTCTCTACAGCACTAACTAAACCTTATTTTTCGCAGTTATTTTTACACCAGCTTAATCCTGTAGTTTTGTGGGCAAGAAAAGCATTGCCTCGTCAATAATTCCTAGACGGTAAAGGATCGTGTAAACCAAAATACAACAGCGAAAAAGCAGGGGGTCGTGCATCGAAGCGCAAAAAAATAGTGCGTATTTTAAACATACACCGGCATATTAAATGTGATTGAATTAGGCAACTTGGGGCATGATGGCGACGTCTTCGACCTTCGACGAGCGGCTATTGGATTTGGGACACCGATAAAAAAATCCTCATCAAGGCAAAACGGCGCCGCGCCTTCATGAACGCAAGCGTAGCTGGAGACACAAAACACTGGACGGCGGCGCTTCGAGGGGTCGACAGCGGGGTGGGAATAGCGGCGAAAGGCACACTTCAAGAGTTGCTAGGCATCACAGATTCGAATCAACCTGACAAAGAGTTAGAAATATATATGCATTGCAGTCGCGCTAAAGAAATGGAAAACTATTGGATTGGTGTGGCACTCGCTGCAAAAACATTAATTAGACTGTTTCAGGTATCCGAGCTAACCTTAACGGGAATCAATGAGATGAGTTAAGATAGAGCTCGTTACATTTTTCAAAAGCGGAAGACGTGCCTAGAGGCAGAGTCGACTGCAATATTTTGTTGCTGCACAAAAATATCAAGATTTTCCGCGCGATCATTTTAAAGGAAAAGAAAAATTAAATAAGTTTTCAAGAATTACTTAGAGTACCTCGATAAAATTGTACCAAATAAATTCTGAAAAGCTCATTTGCAACTTTTTTGTATCTTAAGGCACAGGGCAACTTACTACTGGTTTCCATAAATTTGCTTCGTTATATTTTCAAGCGAGTTGAATATTCTGCCGTAGGTTAACTCACAATTAGCCCAACTAATTAAACTGAGACTTTCAAGTGTATATTGTTCTTAGACAAATGCTTGAAGTCTTCGCCGATGCTGCAACATTTCTCAACATTGGAGAGGGGATTGTGAAAAACAAAATAGAAATGCAGAGCACTTTATTGCCTCAGTAAATTTTTATCTGGAAAGCTATTTCCACTCGTTAAGTGGCTCGACCCTTGTGTTCGCAGCCTTGTATATGTTTTTGTAGCAGTAGGTGCGTTGTCTGCGAATTTACGTGAATAAGCAAGCAGATCATACTTTAATCTGGGCGGAGAAAAAAAAGAAGGAAAGCCTACGTTGTAGATGCACTGTACTGAAACACAATTAGACAGAGTCTAAATTTGCATATATTTCTAAACAAGGATGCCTAAATTGTCGATTAAAAATGACATAATTATAATGAAGCCGAATAAAGCAATAAAAATGGCATGTTCTGTGTAAAAATATGATGAGCGTTAGCCTTGTGGGTCAACAATTTCTGTTTAATGAAAAAAAAGCTTCTAGTGGCCGTGTATTATCGTATTCCTGAAAGCCAGTAACCAGCGTATCTAAATTTACATTCGCGCCGAAATTATTGGCTCAAGTTCCATCACTGTATCCGAATGACTATATGAGATTCAGAAGTGAGATTAAATGGCGGGCAGCGGCGTGTACGGTAGTGTTCACCTATGCCTTCGCTATAGTATGTTGCCGCACTCTTTAAAGCACGAGCATGGTGATCAACCGATGTGCTTTTCTACAACTTCATCCCTAAATGTAAACCGGGGTTCTGCCACTCCCGGTGGTTGTTAGCCTGATCCCTCCCTATTTTCTTAACTGTCGATAGTATGGTTTGTTTTCATACCAAATATTCACATATTAATCTGTGCATGTTCGGCTAGTAATGAAATGTTTATTTCTCTCACAGTTAAATTATCAAGTAACCAGCAAGAAGGGACGCAGGGCAAAAACCTGCTTTGATGCACCTTGAAGCCCGCCCGGCGGCCGTTCATCACATGACAGTATCTTCACAATAATCAAGAACTCGAGCTAGCTTGGTATAGGCAAAATGGCTAATGGGTCGAACAGAACGGGCCGGCCAAAGTATGGCACTTTCGGGCTCGGGTCCAGCCCGGACTTGAAAAAACCGGCCCGTGCAGTGCTCTACTTCAGATAGTCTGATCAGCAGATTCCCATACCGTCACATAGTAGTGACGTTGAAGTAAACAGTCGTAAAACTGCGTATGACGAAACTGATTCTTTATTGGGCGAACATATGCCTACAAAAGCAAGCTACACTCAAAGCACAACGAAAGCGACGAATACAGTCGGCGATCGTCGAAATCTGATCAGCGGCGAAACGCGTCGGCTTTTATGCATTAGTCATTGAAGGCCCCAGAATAATCCCTGGTACCCGAACGTCTTCCAGAAAGTTCTAGATACTTCGCGTCGCTCATACAATCAGATTACATGAGCGTCGGTGACAAGAGACAACGGATAGAAGCATCGATAACGTTGGAGAAACTTCCGATACATGCAGGCGCGTCCTGTGCCTAGCGATAACGTTTAACGTTTGTTAGCCGGTGAAAAGCGGTCACCGGTGAAAGATAAACATGTATACGTGTCAATACCCTCCCCTTAAAAAGCATCGTCCCGATGCTACAAACAAGAAAGCGAAAACAAAACCACGCGTACTGAGCGAGAGAGAAAAAAAACAACAAACAATAACAAAGTACCGAAGTTCTTTAGCGGGCGTAGAAAGGCTTAAGACGCACCACGTAAATGACTTCAGGTCGTGCCCGGCGCCGCTGCGCGGAAAGCCGTCTGGCACGACCTCATAGTCCAGTGCGCCAATACGTCGGATTATCTTGTATGGTCCGAAACAGCAACGTAACAGTTTCTCTCTATGTCCTCGTCTGCGTATCGGAGTCCAGACCCAAACATGGTCGCCGGGCTGGTACGCGACGTAGCGTCGTCGAAGATTGTAGTGTCGGCTGTCGGTCCTCTGCTGGTTCTTGATGCACAGGTGGGTGAGCTGTCGACCTTCTTCGGCATGCTGCAAATAGCTGGCAACGTCGAGATTTTCTTCGTCTGTGACGTCCGGTAGCCTGGCATCAAACGTCGTTGCCGCGTTCCTTCCGTAGACCAGGTTGAACGGCGCCACGTGCGTCGTTTCTTGCACGGCCGTGTTGTATGCGAAGGTCACGTGCGGAAGGATGGCATCCCACGTCGTGTGTTCGACGTCGACGCACATTGCCAGCATGTCGGCGATAGTCTTATTTAGGCGCTTGGTGAGGCCATTCGTCTGCGGGTGGTAGGCGGTGGTCCGGCGATGACTTGTGTGGCTGTATCGCAGCATGGCTTGAGTTAGTTCTGCCGTAAAAGCCGTACCTCTGTCGGTGATGAGGACTTCTGCGGCACCGTGACGCAGGAGGGTGTTCTCAACGAAGAATTGGGCTACCTCGGCGGCGCTGCCTTTGGGCAAGGCTTTTGTTTTGGCGTAGAGGGTGAGGTAGTCCGTAGCTACGACGATCCATTTATTCCCGGACGTCAACGTCGGAAAAGGCCCCAGTAAGTCCATCCCGATCAGCTGGAACGGTCGGCGAGGTGGCTCGATCGGCTGTAGAAGTCCGGCTGGCCTTGACGGTGGTGTTTTACGTCGCTGACAGTCTCGGCATGTCCTTACGTAATGGGCAACGTCGGCAGAGAGGCGAGGCCAGTAGTATTTTTCTTGTATCCTCGCGAGCGTGCGGGAAAAACCGAGGTGTCCAGCCGTTGGGTCGTCATAGAGAGCTTGCAGAACCTCTGGACGCAATGCTGAGGGTACCACGAGGAGGTAGTTGGCTCGAAGAGGCGAGAAGTTCGTCTTTAATAGAATGTCGTTTTGCAAGAAAAACGACGCCAATCCTCGCCTGATCACGTTGGGCAGAATGACGGTCTTGCCTTCCAGGTAGTCTACAAGGCTCCTTAGTTCCGGGTCAGCTCACTGTTGTTGGGTCCCAAGAAAGTTTTCTCATCCTGGTCGTCCTGTGGCGGCGGTACGACGGGGGCGCGAGACAAGTAGACAACGACTGATGGGTCCCAACAAAGTGTCGTCATCCTGGTCGTCCTGTGGCGGCGGTTCGACGGGGGCACGAGACAAGCAGTCGGCGTCAGAGTGCTTTCGCCCTGACTTGTAAACGATGGTGATGTCGAATGCTTGAAGTCTCAGACTCCATCGTGCGAGCTGACCTGAAGGATCCTTCAAGTTAGCTAGCCAACAGAAGGCGTGGTGGTCGCTCACAACTTTGAAGGGCTTGCCAAAGAGGTAGGGGCGAAACTTTGATGTGTAGCCCAGATGATGGCGAGGCACTCCTTTTCGGTTTTGGAATAATTTGTTTCTGGCTTCGACAGTGACCACTAGCGTAACTTAAAACCCTTTATAGTCCGTCAGGTCTCTCCACAAGCACGGCGCTGAGTCCTACGCTGGTTGCATCGGTGTGCACTTCGGTATCGGCGTTTTCGTCGAAATGTGCAAGTATTGGCGGCGATTGCAGGCGTCGCTTCAGTTCTTCAAATGCTTCGACTTGCGGCGTCTCCCACTTGAACTCGACGTCGGCCTTCGTGAGGTACATCAGTGGCTCAGCGATCCGTGAAAAATCCTTGACGAAGCGCCTGTAATAGGCGCGTAGTCCAATGAATCTACGGACTGCCTTCTTGTCGGTGGGCGGAGGAAAGTCAGCGATGGCCGCAGTTTTCTGTGGGTCAGGGCACACTTCAGACTTGCTGATGACGTGGCCCAAAAACAAGAGCTCCTCGTATGCAAAGCGGCACTTTTCTGGCTTTAACGTGAGTCCGGAGGTCTTGATTACTTGAAGAACTGTTTGAAGGCGCCGGAGGTGTTTCTCGAAGCTTGAGGCAAACAACGACGTCGTCCAAATAGACGAGGCAAGTCTGCCACTTCAAGCCTGCCAGTACATTATCCATGACGCGTTGGAAAGTCGCAAGTGCCGACCAAAGACCTAAACGGCATGACCTTAAACTCCAACAGTCCGTCTGGTGTTATAAAGGCAGTCTTCTCCCGGTCCCTCTCGTCGACTTCGACTTGCCAGTAGTCGGTTTTGAGGTCCATTGACGAAAAACTTTGCGTTGTACAGTCGATCCAAGGCGTCGTCAATAAGTGGGAGAGGGTATACGTCCTTCTTCGTGATTTTATTGAGGTGACGATAATCGACGCAGAAACTTAGCGTTAAATCCTTCTTCTTTACTAACACCACGGGGGACGCCCACGGACTCTTGGACGGCTGGATGGTGTCATCCCGTAGCATTTCGTCGACTTGTTGCCTTATGGCCTTGCGTTCGCACGCCGAAACTCGGTACGGGCTCTGACGGAGTGGGCGGATATATTCGTCGGTTATGATGCGGTGCTTGGCGACAGGGGTTTGTCGAACTTTTGACGACGAGAAGCAGTCCTTGTATTGCAGGAGCAGAGCTTTTAGCTGTTCTGAAGGAAGGTTCTGATTGACGTCGAAAGTTGGTTCAGGTACTACGGTCGTCGTTGCAGGTGTACTAGAATCAGTGAAGGTGAAAGCACTACTGGCTTGTACTATTTCGTCGATGTAGGCGACCATGATGCCTTTGTTGATGTGCTTGTATTCGTGGCTGAAGTACGTGTGCATCACTCTTGCTTTCCCTTCACGTGGCTCAGCTATGCCTCTAGCAACGCAAATTTCACGGTCGTGCAGTAAGTGATGATCGCCCTCGATGACACCCTCCATGTCTGCAGCACTTCGGTACCGACGGAAATCCTTACGTTGGAGCGAGGCGGAACGGTGACTTGTTCTTCTAGCACATTCAAGGCATGGTAACTGATGCTTGTATCCGGCGGCATCGCATTGTGCTGTGCATTGAAAGCGTTATCGACTTGGACCTTAAGTCGATGACTGCACCGTGTTGGTTTAGAAAGTCCATGCCTAGGATAACATCCCTGGAGCCGTGCTGCGGGATTAAGAATCTCGCCGGATAAGTGCGGTTGTTTACCGTGACTCGCGCTGTGCAGATTCCGGCCGGCGTTATTAGGTGTCCTCCCGCTGTCCGGATATCGGGTCCTTGCCAGGCCGTTTTCACCTTCTTCAACTTGGCGGCGAACTCGCCACTGCAGACGGAATAGTCGGCTCCAGTGTCGACGAGAGCGGTGACGTTATGACCATCGATTCGCTCGTCTAGATCGGTAGACCATCGTCTGGCGTTACGGTTAAGTCGTGGCGACGGATCACGGCTGCGTCGGCTTTCTCCGCTGCTGCAACGTCGCGTTGGTAGGTCTACTTTCGGCGGCGAAGTGTTCTCGTCAAGGCTCTTGCCAGGCGCTATGCTGATACCTCGTCATGATGATTCGCGAATCTAGTTCGTCGGCGGCGGAGTATCTTCAGCATTGCGTCGTACAGCAACCGCACCTCCATCGGTTGCTGCCTTTAGTTCCCCGGGTTAGGGCTGGGAGATCGGCCCCGGGTTGGGCCGGCATACAGCCGGCGATGCGGCAAGATGTAGCGGCCTGGTGACGGCGAGCGTGAGGGTCGTCGTGGTTGCCACTGGGCTCTGGCGAGGTAGTCGGCGATGTCACGTGGCCGCTCGCCAAGCTGTGGACGTGGCGCGTTGACGGCGAACCCTTGCAGGCCCACAAAAGCAAGCTACACTCGAAGCACAACAAAAGCGGCGAACACAGATGGCGAACGTCTAAATCTGATCAGCGGCAAACGCGTCGGGTTTTTATACATATACATCGAAGGTCCCAGAATAATCCTTGGTACCCACGTGTCTTCCAAAAAGTTCTAGATAATTCGCATCGCTCATACAATCAGATTACATGAGCGTCGGTGACAAGAGATAATGGATAGAAGCATCGATAACGTTCGAGAGTCTTCCGATACATGCAGGCGAGTCCTGTGCCTAGCGAGAACGTTTAACGCTTGTTAGCCATTGAAAAGCGGTCACCGGTGAAAGATAAACATGTATACGTGTCAATATGATTATGAAAGATTGAGTGAAGCAGCTTAAGACGCAACCTGCTTCCCTGTTCAAGCAAAAGGATCCAGTCAAGTTATTTTCCCCTCTTACACTTAGAAAGCGGTTGTATCTCCCCAGGTCGAACATTGTCGCGACGGGTTGTACTTTTTCTAAAGCATTATTATCCAAAAAAATTATTGTTGGGCTTTACGTGCCAAAACCACGATCTGATTATGAGGAACCCCGGGGTGGGAAACTCCGGATTAATTTAGTCCACCTGGGGTTCTTTAACGTTCACCCAATGATGCATTGATACGCACATCAGAAACCACATTAAACACACAAAGCATGCCTACACCAACGTTGGTAAAACTTGTTTTTTACGCTGTTCTTTTACGTTCATACTTATGTGTTTTAAACTTTGTTGCAAGAAGTGAAGGGCATGCCCTGCATTTCTAACTACGGTATTAACATGTTATGATCAAGAGCCATCCTCTGACAGCATAAGACCTTACTATTGCACTGGTGAATTATTTTTTTTACTTGAACTGGCCACTTAACAAATACTTATATCTGATTTTGTTACATTTTTCTATTGAAGCTAATGTCTACATAATTATTTATGTTTAGGGACATGCTATTAGTGACACACCATTCTTATACTCGCTTCAAGTCGGCCGCCAATAAAAACAATGACTGAATAGATGCCCTTGCACACAGTACACAATCATCCACAAAAATTGTATCCCGGTTCAATAACATCACATATATTGCTAATAAAACCTTGCCACTCGGCCGCGCAACGCTTGAAACAGCGAAGCTGTGTGATCGTATCCGAGCTTTTCCCGGAAGCGCACGCGAACTTTTCATCTTATCACCATGTAGATAATAATTTCTTTCGTGCGTCTCGGACTTACGGCCGACACTGCGCGTTGCACAGCGCAGCTTGCAACACCGACACCGCGTTCCAATGCCGACATCGCGTTTCAGGAGACCCGCTCCGTGAATGCGTCTCTCTCTCTCTCTCTCTCGCTCTCATAGCACGCAAACCTCTTCACCTCGCAGAGCACGAGCATACAACGCGCCTGCTGTGGACGAATACGACGACGCTCGAACGCAATGCAGCAGTCGTGCAGCACGAACATGCGGCATGGGCCGTCGGTGCTGCCAGATTGCACTCCGGCGATGGCCTGCAAGGACTAGTCGCGATGTTGTTTAGCGCGCATGTCGCACATGTCAGTGAAAGCCAACACGCAGGTCTCCAGAACATGTGCAACAGGATTAGGAGGATCCACGGGATGACGAGAGAGGCAGTCAGCGTCCTTGTGCAGACGTCCAGACTTGTAGATGACAATAAAAAAAATTCCTGGAGCCGCAAAGCCCAGCGACCAAGCCCTCCTGTCGGGTCCCGGAGGGAAGACAGCCAGCAGAGGGCACGGTGGTCTGTAATGACCGAAAACGTGCGGCCGTACAAATATGGCCGGTACTTGGCGACAGCCCACACTAAAGCCAAGCACTCACCCTCGGTGGTTGAGTAATTCCTCTCAGAAGCTGACAGCAGGCGGCTGGCGTAAGCTGTCACGCACTCGGTACCATTCTGCTGTTGGGCGAGAAGAGCACCGATGCCGTGGCCGCTGGCATCAGTGTGGTCTTCGGTCGGTGCAGATGAGTCAAAGTGGGCAAGTATGGGAGGGGTGGTCAGAAAGCCGATGAGAGCGGCGAACGCGTGAGCCTGCTCCGGGCCCCATGAGAAAGGCGTATTCTTTTTTAGAAGATCTGTCAAAGGGCGAGCAACGTCGGCGAAGTTTTTGACGAAACGGCGAAAGTAAGAACACAGACCGACGAAGCAGCGCACGTCAGAAGCAGAACGAGGCACAGGGAAACTGCGAACGGCGCGAACTTTATCCGGGTCTGGTTGTACACCGGTTGCGTTAACGAGATGTCCCAACGCGGTAATCTGACGGCGCCCGAATTGGCATTTCGTAGAGTTCAGCTGAAGGCCGGCTTTTCGGAAGACCGCAAGAATTGCAGCGAGTCGTGTAAGGTGGCTGCTGAACGTGGGAGAAAAAAACAATAACGTCGTCAAGATAACAAAGACAGGTGGTCCATTTGTAGCCCTCGCAGAAGAGAGTCCATCATTCGTTGAAATGTCGCAGGAGCATTGCATAGGTCAAAGGGCATTACTTTGAACTGATATAAACCATCAGGTATTACGAAGGCAGTCTTCTTGCGGTTCATTTCATCAACAGAAATCTGCCAGTAGCCGGATCGAAGATCAATGGACGAGAAGTATGTAGCTCCGTGCAAGCAGTCCAAGGCGTCATCGACGCGTGGTAATGGGTAGACATCCTTTCGCGTGATCTTGTTTAAATGGCGATAGTCGACGCAAAAACCCCAGGTACCATCATTTTTCTTCACGAGGACGACTGGCAAAGCCCAAGGACTGGCTGATGGTTCGATGACCCCTTTGCGGAGCATTTTGTCCACTTTTGATTGGATTACTCTACGTTCAGCATTTGATAACGATAGGGACGCCAACGAATAGGACTCATGTCTCCAGTGTTTATACGGTGGTGAACAACAGATGTTTGGCCGAAGGGGCGGTCGCCAAAATCAAAGATGTCCACTGCACGATTGGAGCAGGAGACGGAGGTCCTTGGCCTGAGCAAACGTGAGGTCAGTTGCAATCATTCTAGCGAAGTCATCCATGAAAGAACGAGCGTGGAGCGGCAATTGATGCTAATAATCCACTCTCGCCATCCATACTCCAATGTCAAATTCGGACGGACTAGAA